>NC_136492.1:86534984-86589984 GCF_053919585.1 Euprymna scolopes | reverse complement strand
CACCCACACACACACACACACACACACACACATATGTATATATATATATATATATATATATATATATATATATATATATATATATATAATGAGAATAATGGAAATCGTATTCCGATAAAATAGAAAATAAAAACGAAAGAAACCGAGTTAAGCGTTTATAAGCGTTAAACGTTTCGTCTTTATTTCATCCAGAGGAAAATCGAAATAGGGACGAAACGATGAAGAACACATAACTCGGTTTCTTCCTCTTTATTCTTCCTTCCTCCCTCTCCCTCCCTCTCCGTCTCTCTCTCTCTCTCTCTCTCTCTATATATATATATATATATATATATATATATATATAATAACTATTACTATAATCACGTAAATTAACATACGAAAGTATAAATTTATGCGTACATTTAAAGTATTTACTTCAAGAGTGCTCAATACGTTTGTAGAGCAAGGTAATAAGTAATAAAATTTCTCTATATATTTATAAATTGCTATTTATATTATACTAGCGGGGGTATCCGGCGTTGCCCGGATGTTTGTAGGTGTGTGTGGTGTTAAATAAAAAATAACTCGGAGAGGGGGGGAGGTTCGAACCCGAAGCTCTGAGGCGAAGTTTGAAAATAAAATCGGCCAGCCAGAATGAGTTAGTGAACGATGTTTGAATTTATTTTAGAACGAAATTGACAGGTGTGCGGCTGGAAGTCGTCGAGCATAACGACGACGACGACGACGACTACTACGTAGGTTTGTTTGTTATAAGCGAAGTAAAAAAAGAAAATAACGTTAACACTAAGCGGGGGAAAACATAAAAAAACTAACGTTAGGAAAACGAACGATGAAAACAGAAAACGAACACTTGAAAAATGGCTTCAATAAGCCTGTTTCGATATTACAATTTAAAAAATCGGTCGGTACCCGGGTGTTTTTGGGTGTCGCTAATAATAAGCGAAGTAAAAAAGAAAAGAAAAAAAGCAGAAAAACGAAACACTGGTTCAATATTTAAATTTTTAAAACTCAAGAAAAAAAAACAAAAAAAACATCTCACAACACAATTCGAAGCCAAAACGTTGAGATAATGAACAAATGCCTTAACCAACTGAGCTAACGCGATTTACATGAAATTTGTGCGTCATCTGACGCATGCGTAGAATCTGTCATTGTCACGAGAGAACCGTATTTGTTTGGGGCCCTGTCGAAAATTGTTAACATTTTTGCCCAATTTGTCGAGCAAAAGATGGAGCTTCCGTGTGATACCGAGTTTGTGAATTTTCGTCGCGTCTGTTGAAAGTTTTTAGCATACTTCCAAACATGCACACATACATACATATCCGATGATCAGGTAAAACTGATTATGGCTTGTCGCAGATCCATCTTTTTAAACAATCAGGAAACATGGATCAAATCGAATAACAACGAGTTTGACGTCCCGATGGGGGCTTTTGACTCAGCCCAGATTGCCGACCTAGTGGGCATATTTATAATGTACACTATTAGCAGAATTATAGAGCCTAACTTAGTGGGATTATACAGGGATGATGGACTAATTGTTATCCCTAATAGTGACGGCCCCATGGTATCGAAAATACATAAAAAATTAGTAAGAGCCTTCAAATACCTAGGATTTAAAATAGATATTACCCCAAATTGTAAAGAAGTTAATTATCTAGACATAACTCTAGACTTAAGTAAGGGGATATACAAGCCGTTCAATAAAGATAATAACACACCTTCTTATATTAATACTAGATCTAACCATCCAAGTTGCATAATTAAACAAATACCTAAAGCGATTAACACTAGGATTAATAAACTTTCGGCTAACAAAGAAATTTTTGAAGCAAATAAAAAATTATACAATAGAGCACTAGAGATAAGCGGATACAGTGAAAAACTCACATATATTAAGAAGGAAAATAAAAACAAAAATAAATCTAAGAACAGAGGCCGGAAAATAATATGGTTTAATCCCCCTTACTGTCAACTATCCAACATAAACATAGGGAAAGTATTTTTGAACCTAATAGATAAACATTTTACCATAAATAATCCACTTAGGAAGATATTTAATAGAAAAACAATTAAAATAAGTTACTCGTGCACTAAAAACATGGACAGAATAATTAGCACTCATAATAATAAAATATTAAACAACTCTAATAGAAATAAGGCGACAGTAGACAAATGTAACTGCCAAGTGAAAAATAACTGCCCACTGGACGGTAATTGTAAAGTTGAGTGCGTGGTTTATAAGGCCACGATCCACCCAGAAGATAATAACAGGGACAAAAAAAGTTTACTTCGGTATCTCCGCCGGAAGCTGGAAACAACGTTTTTATGACCACAAACATTCTTTCAATAACCCAGAACTTAAGAATAAAACCGAGTTAGCTAAACAATGGTGGTTATTAAAAAATGAGAATCGATCCCCAGTGATTTCATGGTCAATCCTATGTCATTCGGACGTTCCAAACGGCTTTAGGCAGAGATGCAGTTTATGCCTCGAGGAAAAAATAAGAATCCTGAAGTACCAACACAGTAATCTCCTAAACAAACGAGATGAACTGATGGCCAGATGTAGACATAAATGTAAATTTAAAATAACCAATAACTCTAGATCCGACGAACAGAGAATTCTATAATGATAAAGACACCGAATCTAACACCACTAGATTAGTTACGATAAACCATCCTACCCCACCCCACTGGCAATTATAGTGTTGTCCGGTATATACTCGATAATAACTACTTTACGATTTGTTGTCCGAAATCTAAGCTAGGCATATATATATATATATATATATATATATATATATATATATATATATATATATATATATATATATATATATATATATATATATTCCCCCCCGAAGTACCTGGTTTATCCAAATTACTTATAAATAAATGAGATAAGTCAAAAAGACCAAATACTAAAACTAGATATTATTAGATTTGATACAAATCAACACAAAAATATAATTATTTTTCTTATTTCTTTATGCGTGCATGAGAATAATTTTGTTGTACGGAGTGAATAAAAGTATATATTAACCGAAAATAGATACGTCCTATCAGATTGGGGGCGATCAATATTACAATTTCCCACTTCTTAATCAAGTAAGGATTGAAATATTAATTATAACGATCGCTATAATCACCAATAAAATTATTTACATGAAAATATATAAAATATTAAATACATAAGACTCAATTTTTTAAATTCATAGTATTATATTACAAATACAATATTTAAATGAATTATAAGATAATATTTATTTCTAACAAATTTTTACATAATAACATACAGATAGTTTTAAAACTTTATATATAATATTCTTTTTATTTTTATTTTCTTATTCTTATTTTTTTTATTTATTTATTTATTTTTTAATTTTTTATTTATTATTTTTTATTGATTTATTTATCTTTTAATAGACCTACTTTCCATGACTCAATTAACTATAGGACGCGTGTACAAACATCCAGTTTATTTCCCTTACTTTTCTCAGAGTTTCTAGACTAATATGACAGTTAACATTATATCACTATCTCCTCTTCTTTTCTTTCTTTTTTCTTCTTTTTTCCATTACGCGCTGTTCTATTTCTTTCACTATATATCCGTATACTTTCGCCCCTTCTTCCTAGGTTAGTAAACGCGTGTCAAGGCATTTACATGTCAGAACGTACATCTTAGAGGCGTGTGTGTGTATGTGGGTGTAGGTGTATGTGTATGTGTTGCGTGTGTGTGTGTGAGTGTGTGTGTGTGTATCTATGGTTACATCGAGCTGCCGCTTATAAGTGTCTAATCTAATATTTTTATTTGTTATTTTCAAATTTTATTTTTTAAATCCCTACCACCCTCTCTATAAATGTATTAAGTGGATTGCTACTACCACCACCTTTGGTTTTTTTGAGGGTCGAAGCCCGATCTTTTCTTTTCTTTTTCAGTATCAAAAATGTAATTGTCTGGTTTAGATGCTTGAAAATACCATAAGGTTGAAATAAATTATTGCATCGACAATTATGTAATTTCCGTGTTATAATTTTCATTTTATATTATATATATATATATTTTTTTTTTTTTGAGAGAGTTCTTAGATTTTTGTGAATAACTCTTTTTTTCTGAAAGGAGAATTCCTGCAAAAAGCTGACAATTTTCCGAGTCTTTTACAATTCACAGGTACCTGTAGTGTGGATAGGTGGGCGCATACTTTAATTACCTCTGTTACAGGTGTCCTTTCTTCGAATTAAGTCTGATGTCGACGGGGTGGATTCTTCTAATGTTTGTAAGAAACTACTCGAAGTGTGCGTCGATGCAGTGCATGGCGGTAACTTGACTCTACCACTGGTATTATTACCAAGTGCGACGTTAACCCCTCTAAGCGTTAGTTAGTTAGGGTGAAAGTTTATTTGGGATTGGTTTCTTTGCAACCAGTCTGCACCTAATATATACTCCCGATCTAAGTCTGGGGTGATATAAACCCTTGACAAATTTTGTCCTTCTTTATTTTAATAGGCAAAGTGGTCATGCTTTTTAGTGGCATCCTTTGCCTGTCTGCGAGAGTAACTGTTTGCATAGAATTCCTAATTCTCCTTTACGCGTTTACTGATGTTTTGAGGAGTGAGACTTTCGACCCAGTGTCGATCACTGCCTCTATCAGTAGAGCCCTTATATTTACTATACACTCCATTCCGGAGCTCTAGTTGGGGACTTTATTTCTTCGGGAGTTTCTATTTTCCCGAGATTTCTTGACCGATTTATTTCCTTGGTGGGCCCGTTTAGGTCTGCTCTCACCACATTCTAGACACCCATTACCTCTGGTGTTTATCCATCCCAGGGGTACTCCTTTATTTGAGGGTTTGTCATAGTTGCAGTCCGTTTGTTTGAACTCTGTGGCTGTAGGTGATGAGTGGGTTTTGAGTGTAACCTAGCCTTGCTTTTCCCTGAAGTGACCATTGCCGTCTCATTCTAGCTTATTAGAGCTGGAACGCCCTCGCTGCAGGCTTGCAGAAACACACCCACAAAACCTATTTCTTACAGCATTACAGCTGCTGTAAGGTTTGATTTTGGGTACCCTAAATCTAGCTGGGGCTTCCCTTGGTCTCTGATACCTGTTAAAGCTATTATTTAGGAAAGCCAGCTCCTTCTTTGGCCACTTAGGAGTCGCCGATGGAGCATTTCACTTTGTATAGCAGCAAACAAGGCTTCCGATAATGTTGCCAGATTTCATTTGACCACACCTTGCTTGATAAAGGGGTTATTTAACGCATCTATCAAAAATTCAGCTACGTGCACGTGCACAGCTGTGCATCCCCTTATCTCTGTGTCTCTATAAGCAAATTAAGCAAGTCTAATCACCTTACTGGCTAAATCTGTTAGTACCTCACCTCGATCTTGCTTTATTTTTATTAAATCCCGAGCAGCGTCGACAGCATTTGTGATATCGCTGTACTGGGCTGCTATTTGATCGAGCAGATCCTTACTGGTGCAATTCGGATGATCATCGATACATTCTTACATCATTTCCGATACTAGTCCATCCGTAAAATCATACGCTAGGTTTACCAGCTCTGGGTCTGTAAGCTGGTAAATCAGCTCTTTCTTGTTCAGAGCTGCTAGCCATGGCCCAAAGTCGGATGGTTTTCCAATAAAGATTGGGATCTTCGATCCACCTGTGAGGACTCTATTTTATCGGCTTCGTTAATGTTAGCCATTTTGTCTAAATGTGTATTTTTGTAAATAGCCGACGTTTAAAAAGAAAGCTCCATCCACAAAATAATTTTTACAAATTATGAAAACCAAACAATTTGCAGAGTAACGAAAAGAGCAGCGAAAAGAATCACCTACCTTAGTTTTTCTGGAGTTTTCTGATGTCTTTTTTCCTCTAAAGATGCTAGGTTGAAGTGGCTGTTATTGAGTTGAGTTCTTGCGTTGTTGTGTTACCGTGGATTTTAATTAATCTTGTGTTTCGTTTCTTTGGTTTTTGTGTCCGTGGATTTTTATTTGGCTAGTGGTTGATTTTTTAATTTTTTATTGTTGTGTTTTCCGTAGGGTCGTGCATGTTCCAATGCGAGAAACAATCTGAATTTACGGCAACAGTAAATATGATACTATCGCTTTCCCGGGGAAAGTTACTTTGTTGAGGAACGTCCTTGGAACGCAACCAGATCCCGGAGAATAAACGATATTCAACGATACCTAAACGATAAGCACATGTTAGAAACATCAACAAAAACGAATCGAGATGTCGTCGGCTATAACTGGCTGGCATGGACCACTTTTCGTCTTTATTGCGTCGTTATAGGCATCTTTCTATCGTCGGCATTAATGGCATGCTGAAATCGAACGCTCGTACAAAAATAGCGAACAAATGCATTTTTATAAAAATATATATCATTTAATTAAGATTTAACAACGAGGAGAATATTTTAATAAAGACTAGTTGAAACCAAACGCATGCTATGTCGCGTCCGTCCGGCGGTTTCAGAAGCCAAACGTCTACTGTTTAGAACAATGAAATTATATTTAATTCTCTCTTTCTTTATTGAAAGAGAGAACAGGGGAGTGAAAGAGAGAAAGAGAGATAGAGAGGGAGGGGGGAAAGCATTCATGTTACCCCGTGAGTGTACAGTGAACGAGGCATAAAAACTGACTGCGTTCAGCATTTGCCGCTCTCCCATTTACCCCTCAAATCCTCAGACAACGTCAAATCCTGGTGGAAATGAAAAAAAATGGTGCAGTATTAGGCCTGAAATATGTAAATCTAAGTTCTGAACAATGCAAAAATGAAATGTCTAAGCCCATAATTTGCCTACACACAACTCCAAAAGTCCCTAAGGCTGTAACATATGTAAATTTATGTTCAGCACCATAAAAAACTGCTAAAGAGACATCCACTGGAAATTTTGGACAAATATGGTGTAATATTCCCAAAATAAAGTATTTTTCTTAGCGCCAAAAGAACTACTGAGGCACACCCAAGAGTTATCGAGAATTATAGACAAAGAAAATTATATAGAAATCATTTAGTTACAGATTTTCAAAAAGTTTTATAAAAAAAACGAAGCATCAACTTTTTTTAACAAGCAGAAAATGTGAATTGTAGTCATTTTAACACGAAAGGCAACCCTAAGGAGGCAACCGGAGTTTTCCCGGAAAATCCGTTTTCTTACTTGTTTTACTCATATCATGTTTAAATTTTGTGTAAAATTTCAACAAATCCCAAGGCGTAGTCATTGAGAAAGGCGCGGACAAACGAACGGACAAACGGACAAGGGCGAATTCACAGTTTCAATCTCCTTTTGTCGGGGACCAAAATTTATCGTACTTTACAACTGGGTAAAGTTGGATTGCTATTATATATATAGTGTTTAGTAATTAGTAGCAATGAATTGATATTAAAAGGCTACCTTTTTTCAATTTAAAATGAATACATCTTTCTTATACACTTAGCTGTGAATATACCATTCAAAAATGATAGCTAAACAGCTACTTAATTTAATAACGAAATTTATAAATTTGCTGTTCGTTTTTTTTCTGTTCAGTTTTTAGGTGATTAATTTCATTTCACTATTACGTAGTTGTGCATATTGTCTATATTTTGCATAATTGCATAGCATTTAGGGCTGCATTAAGAGAAAATATACGTTTCTCTATGTATAAGGTTCTTTAACAAACAATTTTTTTTATTTTCAGACGTGAGACTTGATACATGAGGTATTTGTACCCATGGAAAAATCGATTTTGTTTTTCGTCGAAAAAACAAAAAAAACAAAAACATCTGCTTACCAGTTAAATATGAAGTATGGGAATTTGACAGGCATAGTTCGACGTTGTGTTTTTGCTCCGGTCATGGGAAAGTAGACATTTATATTTAAACTCTGTTCATTTTTCAAGTTTGATATGCATACGTTATTAACTCAATAACTAATAACCCCAATAGGCTGGATGCTTTTGTTTTCATTCTACCCGATGACACTGAAGTTATTTGTTTGAAGCTTGAAATTGATAATGTATATTCTGTGCAATATGATAATAATTCATAACGTATTGCCCCTATAACAAAAAGTACGACATCTGCACGAATAAAATATAAGATTTAAGCGTATTTTATAACCTGGCAGCGGAAAGAGCACACCGAATTATTAGTTAGTCTAACCCATGAGTGGACAGATCAGCAAGACACATTTCACTGTACGAATATTTCAGTCGTTTGCTGGTGTGTCAAGTTTGACATTCGTATATTGTTTAGGACTGTTTTTTTTTCTTCTTTTGTCGATCAACGCATGCGTGATGAATCGCTATTGCACTTTCTGATTTTTCTTCTCATTTCGTCATGATTGCTTTCTTCAAAATAATCACGTTCAAATAAAAATAGACATACCATTGCTCACTAACAGACATTCTAAGCATGCAACCTATTTGTGACGATCGCAATATAAATAATCAGTAATTGATCACTTTTTTTTTTGTTTTCAGTAAAGTGTCATTGCTTATCAAATTTCTGTAGACTACCTGAGAATATGGATCAAATGCAGGGCACGTTGAAAGCGAGACTAAACCATATTGATTGGTAATAATGCTGGTGGTTGGACATAATTTGACTATTTAAAAAGTCAGCTCAATAAGAAGTTGTTTACATTGACCTTGAAATCAACCATGTTGGAGTCAGCTTGGAAGCATCCCTGCTGTATTGTGTTCCACACATAGAGCAGTTTTATTAATAAACCATGCTCATAGAAGTTTTGTTTAGTTTTCGGTTTGAGAAAGAGAAGGTAGGAGAAGGAAAGAAAACGTGAAAGAGAAACTATTGAGAGTGGTTGTAGCTAGACGAGTGTTGTTTTTAAGGATGACCGTACAGTAAAGCTTTTCCTATAATCACCTATAATTATAAGAATAACGATAGGACTAACAACGTATCTTTCGTAGGAAAAGATTAGTAGAAAAAGAAAAGGGCAGAGCTACTAGGACTTTGAGCTGGTTTTGTACTCTGTGAATGGAGGAAAGCATGGCCTGAGCAGTGCATTGCAGGTAATAATGTTTTGAATTTATAAACAGTGAATAAATATATCCGTAGCAAATTGAATAAAAATAAGTTTATTGAACTGTTTAGCAGGCCGCCCAGCATTGCTCGGCTGTAAAATACGCTTAAATACGATAAATAAATATGACATTTTCACTAATGTACGTTTCGTATTCATTATCATATAATATTGGACCCAGTGATAATTAAAAAGGTTTAAAAAAAACACTCGCGTGCCACTACCGAGAATCAGAACCAAAAGGTTTAGTTTGCGGTTTATTTTTAGTCGCGTGCAAGCGACTCAATAAGTTACTACGTCGGCCGGTCGGTCGGGCTCTCCTTATTTAATTGTATTTTTTTTTCATTACGGAAATAAACTATATAAACAATATCAAAGTGTAGTATCTGTTCTGTGATACATACACCGCGCGAGGCAGTGCTGTTCTGGCGACACATTCTCGTGCCCGGAACACCTGACAAGCTTGTTGGGGGGCTTTCTGTTCGCCCCCCCCACTTTGTCTTTCTCTGCTCCGAGCTGATAATTTACACTTTCACTCTTCCGTCCACTAACTTCCCACTCCCTCTCTCAGTTCTATATCCTCTTCTTGCCCCCTTTTGCCTTCTTTTTGGCGCCAAAGTCGGCTCCCCACTTTGAACGCCGTCTCCACGTCACTCTTTTCTGTGATTTTTAAAAGAAGAGGGAACCAAAAGGACACCCCCAGCCCGGGGGCCACCAGCATGGATACTCTCAGCCAGGGGGCTACCAATATGGATACCCCCAGTCAGGGGGCTACTGCTCCCCAAAAGGACGACTACCCAACAGGAGGAGCAAAAACAACCACTGAAGGGGTGTACCGCCCGGATATGACAGCATTGGACGCTCCCCAGGAGGATGAAAATTTACTACAGCTCCCCCCGAGGTCGATCCCCTCCAAAGGGGAGCAAAACCATAATCGGTCGTAGCATCTCACTCCGACCACAAAAAGGAGGAGGTGCCAGGACAAAAGGACAATAAAGGGGACTGCGCTCCCCAGGAGGACTGTTTCTCCAAAAGGGGAGCAGATCAAGAAAATGAGGGGGGATACCGCATGGACCTCACAAACGAGGAAGGGGCAGATGACGTCAAAGTTAACAAAAAAGATCATGCTCCCCAAGAAGCAGACTCCCCAAAACGAGAAGCTGCTCAACCAAATAGAGTCAGGCCCCCAAAAAAAGACACTGAAAAGGGACCCCCCCCCGCGACACTCTCACAAAAGGACAGACTAAGAAATCTGGGGAGGCAGGAAGTATCGCCAATAAACAGGCAGGGGGCGACCTCCATAAAAGACCAAACCGGTCTAACCCCACCAAAGACCCCATACCAACACCAACACCACCAAGAGGGTATGCATGGGGGAAGACCATAGAAAAACAATTGTTCCCTCAAGAGTATAGAGACCTGTACCTGACAAAGTATAGACAGTACATAGAGGGGGCAGATATAAAACCCATACCGGGTGCCTGGGAGGCGATTGAGGGCAGAGTCCTGTCCTTTGCCATTTCCGATATACCGGAAAACCGCCGCCTGGGGATGAAGAAGGAAGACATGGTGGGACTCCTCCACAAACTTAACATCCCAGTACTATACCTGTACCAGAGGAATTTCGCCGTGTGGGACATCCACCTACCCACCAACGGCGATGTGGAGAGACCCTCCCTCCAAGAAATAAAGCATTGGAGAGTCAAACTAATACCCGAATACCAGGGCAAGAGAAGGACCCGGGAGCAAGTATTTTATGTGGCAACCCAAATACTTGTGGAACTGTTAGGATGCCTCTTCAACCAGTACAGTGAGGTGGAACAGGTGACCCCAGTACGGTAAAAAACTGGGACTCACCTGGGCTGCTACACAATAGCAATGAGGCAGAAGAGGGAGGGTGTTCGGGCAATACCAGCGCTGCTGACATACAAGGGCGCCAGCATAACGGTAGTGGTGGATGGCTATCGTCCGCACTGCTGGTTCTGCCAAAAGCAAGGCCACATTGCTAGGAACTGCCCGCAAAGGGTAACCCCTAATCAAACGACCCAAAAAGTGGTCACAACCACTGAAATAGCGCCCGCGCCAAAACAGGCGGCAACAACCCCTGCAACCACGGCATCAACCCCAGCTCCAAGGAAAACCCAAACTACCCAGGAGGCCAGTGGAGAGGAATGGAGCATGATAGTGAGACAAAAAAGGAAGCCTATAATTCCTTCCGCCACTGTCCCACCACCAGCCCCAAAATCGAGGCAGCAGCCTCTGCAAATGCATCAACAACAACAACAACCACCGCAGCCAATGCCGCGGAAACAGCTGCAGCAACAACAACTACCGAAGCAGCAAAAGCAGCAAAAGCAGCAAGTGCAGCAAGTGCAGCAAGTGCAGCAGAAACAGCAGCAGCAACAACATCAGCTAGAGCAGCAGCAACAAAAACAGTCGCAGCAACAACTGGAAGAGCAGACACAACCAACGGTCCCCACACCAATCGAGACGGGGATCAAGCGGAGAAAAAACTGCCCTTCTGAGGTTGAATCCACAAGTGAGAGGAGAAGAACTCCAGCTCACCTCTCCCCGGTTCATTTGAAAGAATAAAAAAGAAAAACAAAAGAAGAAAATGGGAAGCAAAGGTGGCCCCCACTTGCTGTGAACATACACCACCCCTAACAACAAAATCCACTTCCACCCCCAAACCAGACACTGCACCAACACCAGACACCGCACCAACACCAGACACCGCACCAATACCAGCCACCACACCAAAACCAGACACCGCACCAACACCAGGCACCACACCCGCACCAACACAAGGCACCACACAAACACCCGTCCCCACAGTAATGCAAACTGAGCCACCACACATAAAAGAAAAGGAAAAGAATGAACTGAGGGAAGGGAGATACTCCTCTGCCTCTCGCAGACCAAGCAAATTAAAAGCCCTGGCCCCCGAGGAACTATGTTATGTAGACCCTCTATCTCTGGCAACAGACATTTCCCATCGGCAGAGGAAAAACGTACAAACTCTGCTCGATTACAAACAGATAGAGGGGAAAGATGTAAATATCCCCTCAAATTTCCTAATTACTTTTGTCAGAACTCCAGAGGACTGCAATACCAACTTGTGGACAAGGCTGCAGGCTACTGAAGGGGCGTTTCTGGGAATCAATCTGGTAAAGAAAAATGACCCTTCTCTTGACGAACTGTCAAAACAATGCAAGGGAAGAGTCCCAGTGTTAGTCCATCCATCACTCTACAGGGCCATGAAATTAATTTAGCCTTTAGACGTCGACGGCATTGCGAGATAAGGAAAACCTGACCACCTTGAGCATGGCGCATAACGTCAGCGTCCTCTCCCCAGCTGACTTCGGAGCTGAGTGTGACACACCCTAATGTAGGTACTATGGCTTTGAATTTGGCTAGTTTGAATGCGAGGGCTTGAGATCATCGGGCCGGGCGGCTCGCCTCCGGCACGACCGCTTGTCCCTGAGAATGGATGTGGCTGCGATTCAGGAGACGCATTTCGTTTCCTCTGTGGACTGTCAGGTGCTGGCCCGAGATTGTGAGGTTTTCTCAGCATATGGCAGCCTGCGGGGGAAGGGACTGTCCGTGCTTGTTAAACCTACCCAGTCGGCGGCGGTTGACGTTGTTCATAGGGATGCGGTGGGCAGGCTTGTTGTGGCCGATGTTGCCGTAAAAGATTCTGTGTGTTCAGGTGATCGCGGTTCATGGGCTCAGCACCGCTCGTGAGAGGGCCTCATTCTTCAGTCAGCTTGACGCGTTTGTAGATTGTTGGAAGCGGGTAGTGCTAATGGGAGATTGGAACGCCATCTTAGACACCGAGATAGATAAGGTAGGAGGCGGTGCTAGAGGATCTAAGAGGTGCGAGTCCAGCCTGACTGATCTGATGGCTAGATGCGGTTTGGTCGGCAGGTTTCGGGTCAAGCATCCGGGGCACGAGATGTGGGCATGGACCAATAGCGTTTCCTCCTATTTAAGTACTTACTTGGATAGAATGTTAGTTAGGAGAGGCGAAGTATACTTCTTTTCTTGTCCCACGTTCACTTGGCTAGGCCAGACGGACCATAAACTAGTTATGGCCCAGCTGAAGCTAGGAAACAGACCTAAGTTAGTGGCTCACTGGAAGTTAAACACCTCCCTTCTAGAGATACAAGACTTCCAAGAGAAGCTAAACGCAAGAAACGAGGAATTAATTAAAAAAGCACTAGTGGGGGCGGTTACCGGGAGTAAGTGGTGGGTAGGTCTAAAAACCAAAATTAGAACCTTCTCCGTCAAGTATTCCCAGCGCCTCACACTAGATAAGGCCAAGACGAAGAAGAAGCTAGAGCAGAAACTAGCTCGGGCGACGGGGGAGAGTGATAGGATTAGTCAGGAACTAGCTAAGCAGGATATCCTGCGTGAAAATAGCAAGCGTTATGAAGGTCAAGTAGTCAGAGCTAGGCTTAGAAAGGTAGGCAGTGAAGCAGTCAACTCCAACACTGACGCGCGTCGTGAAATTTCTAGACGTGGCTCGGAAAAGTACATTGCAAAGGTAAGACATCCGGATGGACGCACCCTGGAATCGATTCGGGAGATCTGCGAGGGATTTCCAGAACATTTCGAGGAGCGTTTTACACAACAGCCCAATCTGCTGGTCCTTGCGTTTAGCGACTATTTGACTGACTCTCCCTGCCTCAAGGCGGCTAGATCGGCTAGTCGGAGCGGGAAGTTTTTACTGCGTTGGAGCAGGTCATCTGTGACAGATCGCCAGGACTCGATGGTCTGCCATACGAACTGTATTTGAGGCTGTCGCCCATGTTTCTGCCTCTTCTGACGGATGTGTTCAACACTTAGTTTGCTCAGGGATCCATCCGGGGGCAAATCACCTAGGGAGTGATCACATTGCTGAGGAAAGGTGACGGGCATGGTGGGGAAGAGTTAGACGATCACAGGCCCATAACTCTGCTAAACACAGAGTTAAAGATTTTGGCAAAGGTCCTGTCGAATCGGTTTCATGTTGTTATCGGCGAGTTGGTTGAACCGGAACAGAACTACGCTGTGAAGGGGAGATCGATTCAGAACAACTTGCACCTGATCCGCACGATCCTTGAGGGAGGGATAGATGACAACACGGAACCCGCACTGATCAAATTAGATGAGTCCAAAGCTTTCGATAGGGTCGACCAGCATTTCTTCGCATCTGTCTTAGAGGCCGCCAGTTTTAAACCGGACTTCTGCAAGTGAATCTCCGTGATGTATGGACAGCCCCAGCCATCGTGCAAGTCAACGGGAAGTGCTCGAAACCATTTGTTATCTCTCGGTCGGTTCATCAGTGTTGTTCAGTGTCGCCCCTGCTCTATGCCTTGGCTTTTGAGCCCCTGATCCGCAAGCTGAGACGTGTGGAGGAAGATTTGGCCCTGCGCGGAATTGCAATACCCGGTGGCTCAGCCGCCAAGGTATCTACGTTCGGCGATGATATCACAGTCTTTGTGTCGAGCTTCAGAGACATCGAGATCTTGTCGGAGGCGCTTTCTCAGTACAAAAGAATTACAGGGACCAAAATAAACCGCAGCAAGTCGGTAGGACTGCGGTTGGGCACCTGGAGTGGCATCGCCAATCTTCTGTGCCTTTCAGCGTGACGGATGGCCCGGTTCGGATCCTCCGCGTATGATTCGGACCGGGTCTACAGCTTAACAAAAATTGGTTGGAGGTACGGTCAAAGGTGGAGGCTGCAGTCCATTCGTGGCTTCCTAGTAAAAAATCCTTAAAAGGTAGAGCTGGGGCGTTCGCCACTTACGTTTTCCTCTCATCCTTTACCGACTGGTCATACTTCCCCTGCCTTCACAACACCTAACAGCTCTTGTCGAACTCTTGTCCTCGCTTCTTTGGGACAGAGGAAGACACTGGGTGAGCAGACAGGTCTGTATACAACGTCCGTGTGAAGGGGCTTGGGAATGCCGGACTGCTGGCCTTCCTGAGTCACTATATGCAAGATGACCAACCGTGGCACCCCATGGATACTGCCGCCTTCCCCGACTTCGTTCTCCCCCCTTCTACAGGCCGCTGGGAGAAACTGCTTACATTAAAGAGTGCCGAGTCGCACTAAAACGACTACCAAGGTCCAGAGACCTTGTGACTGCTACCCGTAGGGAACTCCACAGGGGTCTAATGAAGGGGGCCACCGACGACCAGCTATGCGCGCGTTTAGCTTGGCAGCAGAGCAAGATCCGCTCCGTTTGGGTTGGCAGCAGAGCAAGATTCGCCAGGTTCGAGTCATCTGAACAATTCGGAGTTCTGTCTGACCTGGCTATTGGCCCAAAATGCACTTCCACTCCACAGCATACAATGCAGTTCCGGGTTGTGGGGCAACGCCCATAGAAACGAGTGATCATGCTTTCTTCGATTACCGCGAACTCCACCGATACTGGTCGTATGTCAGCAAGGTGACGGCTCACATCGATCCTGAGCATCCTCGCCTAATTACCGTATCCAATCTACTGGACAACGTGAGGCCGCCATGGGATCGGGAATGACAAATGGTCTACGTTACGATCCTGGCCGTGGCGAGAATAGTGATTTGGACGTCGCGTCTGCAAGCTTGCCGGAGAGTATTGTCTTTTTCTCATCAGGATCTGACCGCTTTCTTTAAACACCAACTACCGGTGAAGATCAAATGTGATAACAGAAGGCTGCATCGCGATGTATTTGGCAGAAGATGGATACATGTAGCAAGTCTGTGTGTACGAAGACGAGCGAAATTTGAATACGCGTTCCGCGCCTAGGTGTGGAACGCACACTCCCGTAAAGAAAAATTAAACAAGTAGTCTCTCAGCTGGCTGAGTGTGTGTTCCATCCCCCCCCCCCCGAGTAGGAAGTCTCCAAGATCCCCACCCCCTCATCCTTGCAATTTCACCCATCTTGGAGAGAAAGAAATACAAACTAACCCCCATTTCTTACCTACAAAATTATCTTTTATCCATCCACCCCTATGTAGAGGGCACCCCCACTTAGAAAATGCCCCGCAGCAACGAGGTTCCTTTTACAAAACTAGTGGAACGGGCATTCAATCAACTAGACGGGAGTGGGAGGGTCGTACTAATCACCTTTTTTTTCTTTTTTTTTCCAACCCTCGGCACAAATGAATTATTGTACCATTTTTATTGTTATCTTTCTTTTTATTTTTACACGTCAATAAAAAAAATGTTTTTAAATTTGGGAGTAAAATAGGACGTCACCCAGTATGAAAGGTTGAATGCGGTATTATGGCGGACGAAGATACTAGCTGGGAGAAACTTTTGATTTTGTTTAGTTCTGGAGTGACAAGGATGACCAACGATCACCACAATATCCCTTTTTGAGTTAGCCATGTGCCTAAGTTTTGTGTTCAATGTCGATTTTCAATATATATTTAACATGAATAAAGGATTTAATATCTCAAAGTGTAGTATCTGTTCCGGGGGATACTACGAGTACAGACCAGACGTGGGGGCAGCACCATATATAATACCTTGGTCAATGTAGGGGCAACCCTTCATAGCAATTGTCACGATCAAGCTCCCCTACTCCCCGGGGTGTCGGTTCACATTTCCTCTTCACTCCTCACATTAAAATTTGGCATTGTGCCTAATTTGCTGGGTGGGGGAGCAAATAAATACAATTTTCTTACTTTTTGGCCGAGATCAAAGTGTAGTATCTGTTCCGGTAGATACTTCAAGCAAAGACCAGACGTAGTGGCAGCACCACATATAAGACCTTGGTCAATGTAGGCTGAACCCTTCATACAAATTGTAACTATCAAGCTCCCTACTCACCGGGGCGTTGGTCCCCATTTCCCCTTCACTCCTCACATTAAAAATCGGCCATGTGCCTAATTTTCTCTGTGGGGTAGCTGGAAGCAAAGAGTAGACGTGGGGGCAGCATATTTCTCTTGGTCTTTTTGCAAATATCAAAGTGTAGTATATATTCACGTAGATACTGCAAACAAAGACCAGACGTGGGGCAGAACCACATATAAGACCTTGGTCGATGTAAGTTCAACCCTCCATACCAATTGTCACTATCAAGCTCCCCTACTCCACGGGGGTTCAGTCACTATTTCCTCTTCACTCCTCACATTAAAATTTGACCTTGTGCCTAATTTGCTCGACAGGGGAGCAAATAAATACATTCTTCTTGGTATTTTGACCAAGATCACAGTTGAGTATCTGCCCGGTACATACTGCAAACAAAGACAAGACGTGGGGGCAGCACCATATATAAGACCTTGATCAATGTAGGGGCAACGTTTCATACCAATTGTAACTATCACACTCCCCTACTCTCCGGGGTGTAGGCCTCCATTTCCCCTTCACTCCTCACAGTCAGAAATCGGCCATCTGCCTTATTTGCTGGGTGGGGAAGCAAATAAATACCATATCTTAATATTTTGGCTAAGATCAAAGTGTAGTATCTGTTCCGGTAGATACTGCAAGCAAAGTCCAGACGTACTGGCAGCACCACATATAATACCTTGGTAAATGTAGGGTCAACCCTTCATACAAATTGTCACTATCAAGCTTCCCTACTCACCGAGGTGTCGGTTTACATTTCCCATTCATCTCCTCGCATAAAAAATCGGCCTTGTGCCTTATTTGCTCGGCGGGGGAGCAAATAAATACCTTTTTCTTTGCCTTTTGGTCAAGATCAAAGTGTAGTATCTGTTTCGGTAGATACTGCAAGCAAAGACCAGACGTGGGGGCAGAACCACAAATAAGACCTTGGTCAATGTAGGGGAAAGCCTTGTCAATACAAAGCTCCCCTACTCCCGAGGTGTTGGTCCGCATTTCCCCTTCATTCCTCACATTAAAAATCGGACTTGTGCCTAATTTTCTGGCTGGGGGAGCAAATAAATACCCTTTTCTTGGTCTTTTGGCCAAGGATTAAGTGTACTATCTGTCCGGTACATACTGCAAACAAAGACAAGACGTGGGGGCAGCACCACGTATAAGACCTTTGTAAATATATGCGCAACCCTTCATACCAATTGTCACTATCAAGCTCCCCTACTCATCGGAGTGTTGGTCCCCATTTCCCCTTCACTCCTCACATTAAAGATCGGTCTTGTGACTAATTTACTGGGTGGGAGAGCAAATAACTACCCTTACTTTGGTTTTTTTGGCGGAGATCAAAGTGTAGTGTCTGTACCGGTATATAGTGCAAGCAAAGACCAGACGTGGGGGCAGAACCACATATAAGACCTTGGTCGATGTAGGGGCAACACTTTATACCAGTTGTCACTATCAAGCTCCCCTACTTCCCGGGAAACCCATCCCCATTTCCACTTCACTGCTCACATAAAAATCTTAATCTTTTGGCTTAGATCAAAATGTAGTATCTTTCCGGTAGATACTGCAAGCAAAGTCCGGACGTAGTGGCAGCACCACATATAAGACCTTGGTCAATGTAGGGTCAACACTTCATACAAATTGTCACTATCAAGCTTCCCTACTCACCGGGGTGTCGGTTTACATTTCCCATTCATCTCCTTACATTAAAAATCGGCCTTGTGCCTAATTTGCTGGGTGGGGGAGTAAACAAATACGCTTTTCTTGGTTTTCTGGCAAATATTTAAGTGTGGTAATTATGCCTGTAGATACTGCAAGCAAAGACCAGGCGTGGGGGCAGAACAACATATAAGACCTTGGTCAATGTAGGGGCAACCCTTCATACCAATTGTCACTATCAAGATCCCTGTCTTCCCGGGGTGTCGGTCCCCATTTTTCCTTCACTCTTCACAGTCAAAAATCGGCCTTGTGCCTAATTTTCTCGGTGGGGGAGAAAATAAATACACTGTTCTTAGTTTTTTGGAAAAGATTAAAATGTACTATCTAATCTTGTAGATACTGCAAGCAAAGACCAAACGTGGGGGCAGCACGGCATATAAGACCTTTGTAAATATAGGGGCAAACCTTCATACTAATTGTCACTATCAGGCTCCTCTACTCCCTGGGGTGTTGGTCCTCATTTCCCCTTCACTCCCACATTAAAAATCGGTCTTGTGCTTAATTTGCTCGGTGGTGGAGTAAATAAATACCCGTTCTTTGGTATTTTGGCCAAGATCGAAGTGTAGTATCTGTTCCGGTAGATACTGCAAGCAAAGACCAGACGTGGGGGCAGCACCACATATAAGACCTTAGTCACTGTAGGGTCAACCCTTCATACCAATTGTCACTGTCAAGCTTCTCATATTAAAAATCAGTCTTGTGCCTAATTATGTCTGTGGGGTAGCTGGAAGTAAAGAGCAGCACCACATAGAAGACCTTAGTCAATGTAGGGAGCACCCTTCATACCAATTGTCAATATATGGCTCCCCTAGTCTTCCGGGAGCTGGTCCCCATTTCCCCTTCAATCCTTACATTAAAAATCGGACTTTTGCCTTATTTACTCGATGGGGGAGCAAATAAATAATCTTTTTTGTGCCTTTTGGCCAAGATCAATGTGTAGTATCTGTTCTTTCTACATGCCAAACCTTTTGTGATATAAATCTGGGGATAGCTTTCTGTATTAATTTAATGTAAAATGATCCCCCACGTAACAACTACTCAGTCTCAAAGCTCATTCTCTAGATCATTCAAGTTGTTTTTTGAAGGATTTCAGTTATGGTTTAAGCATTTAGTATTCATTCAATTCATTCTTAATTTCATTAAAGTCATTATATGTCATTTAATTTGTATTTATTTAAGTCACTTCAGCCCATTTTACGGTCATTTTTATTTATCTTTAAGAATTTCATGTCAATCCTATACTACCGCATTCATTCATTACACGAGAGCACGCGACTAATGGCTATCGGTCTTCTTTCCTTTGACGGTACTGCCTAAGCTATGAAGACATGTTTTCTGCAAGGCTAAAAATTGAAGCATGAACAAATAGCTATTACGTTTCGCATGCATATTCGTAATGTCGTCGTGCGACCATAACTTAGCAAATTCAATTTTTTAATTTTTACATATTTGCACCGATTTACCTCGGATAAAATTACGATGTTTCGCATCTTGCAGACAAATCGATAAAACGTAATATGATAATGAAACAATTGATTTTGAAAAATAAAAATACGCCGAACAGATGACAAGATAATATCCCATTATGTATTCACGAGGGTTCTAATCAGACACGGTTTTAAATCCGATTCCGAACTACATAGGAAATGTAGGGCAAATCTCTGTATTTAATCAACATGACCTAGTTAAGTCATACTAATTAATAATATTACTCTAGTTAAAAAAAATCAGCTTGATTCTAACACATAATCAACCTGAATCCAACTAAAAACATAGTTTGAAGAACCTTTCATATAAGGAAATGGATCTTATACCTGCACGTATGTAAATATGTATAAAGAAATCAATGTGGTTAAATGCTTTACGATATTACCTTAAACATGTACGTACCTAGTTCGAATCCAGGGCGTTCCAGAGAAACATTTTCATAAAACTCCCACTTTCCCTTGTGTCTAATCTAGAACAGAAGTAAATACAAATTTTAAAAATAGTTTGTGTATGCGTTTATAAATTTGTATGTAGACTAATAACTCTTAAACTAGTTAAACAGCGGTTATGAATTTCGGGGTAAACTTAAATGTGGTAATGTGGTTTATATTAAATTTTTATTATTTTTTTTAGTTCTATCCTAAAATAGGGTAGGTGTATCGCGTGGACCTTTTTTTAAAAATGCAAATACATCCGATTTTTGTGATTTTGTATAAGAAAGGAGGGAAGGAAAAATAGACATCAATTAATGAATAAATAAATATATATTTTCGTTTTTTTTTTTTCGATTAATTTAAAGGGTTGTGGATCATTATATTTACCATGGTTCCATTTTAAATTCAAATAATCGAGTTTTGCATAAATTTAATACATGGTCATTAAACTCCAAATAAGCCATAATTAATGAATTTAAACTAATTATTAATAACTTTTTAGAATAGGCCTCACAGTTTATACATTTTTGATCAATAAAACGCAAGTTTTTAATCAAAGCTCGGATAAGGATTCTTAACACACCTTTAAGTGTAATTATATCCTGATTTTACTTCTGGTAAAAGGTAATACAGCTGCTGTAAAATTCCTTTCTTTGGGAAATTTGTTATATCTGTCCTAGAACAGGTATTCGTCTTGATAAATATGATCAGTTAAATATAATAAGTTAACTATGAGAAAGTATGCATTAGAATTTAATTGTATTCGCCTTTTGTTTCTGTTTCCACTACCTGACAAAAAAAAAAAAATCCTGACGTTTCTGAATTTCTTAGATGAGGATTAGTTATTCGTATTTTTCTTTTCTTGTGTGTGATATTTTAAACCGTTTCGGTCGATATAACCGCCGACCTTCTTCAGGCGTATCTTGTGGATCTCGGGAATGTTTCTGTCGAACTCACGAATTTGGACGGAACTTTGAGGGGAATCCTTTATTTACTCCACGGGGGTAGCGTATTCTTGTTCCGTCAGCCATGATTGGATAGAGGTCCTAATTAATTCGCAATTGATATTTCCAATACTCTAACCACTGCGTTACGGGACTTTGCGCAAGGACCGTGGCGCAGTGGTTAGTGTACTTGGAAAATCGATTAGGACCTCTATCCACTCATGGCTGACGAAACAAGAACACGTTACTCCATTAAGTAAATAAAGGGTTCCGTTCGAAGTCCCATTCAAATTCCTGAGTTCGATAAAAACATTCCCGAGTTTCACAAGATACAATGAAGAAAGTCGGAGATTAGGTCGACCGAAACGTCGTGAAAATCACACTCCAGGTGAGAACAGTAGTCAGAATTAATCCAAATAATACAAAAAAAAATGTTCGTGGATATATCTCACATCCCGCAATGGAGAGTGAAACAGAATTAAAAGCTATTAAATCTTCACAGAATAACTGCTACACCAAAGCACGGATAAATTGACCGGACACTTCAAAGGCAAGTGGACACCACTATAAATATTTATCTGATAAAAAAGATCGGACTCGTTTTATTTCACTTTTATATTAAAATATTTAGAAATTTATGTTAGAAAAAAATAGACCGTAAAATTATTTGTGACCTTTTTCCCCCCTTTTTAGCGAAACAATTCCCCCGTCTCCTTTTGCTCGGCATTGTTCTGGTTTCGCCTTTATTGTTTAGATAGGCCTAATCCAGAGTCAGATGAAGAGACTTTTATGATGTGGGCGGCCTTAGTCGATCGGTGTGTTTAAGAGCCTATATCGTAAACATGTTAACAAAATACAATAGGGCATGAGTCTTGCAGGTCTATTTCACAAGTATTTTCCATAGACTTCATATATAATTGATATTGGATATGTAGATCACATTACATTAACTTTATGTGTAAGAAAAAACAGACTAAAAATACTGAAGCCATATGAACTTAGGCATTAATTTTTCATTTAACTGGTAAACTAATATAGATATGTAGATGAATAAAACCAATGTAGACATTTCTAACATTAATTTAAAACGCATTAAACTATTATATTTGCCCTAGCTCTGTAGTATTACCGCCAAATGATATATATATATATATATACATATATATATATATATATATATATATATATATATATATATATATATATATATTGAAGGGGGTTAGAGCAATTTTGAATAGAGCAGAGTGTATTTTAATGTTATATTAAAAATACGAATTTAATTAAAATACAGGAAAAGAATAATGCTCGTTGTAAAGCCGATGTATCAAACCTCGATAGGCAAATATCCGAGAGCTACTTTCATATTTGGTTAGATGATTGATCATTTATAATTAAAAATTAAAAATCCGTTTCATAAGGAGCACATAAAGCCAATAAATTGTACGATCGTTTCGAAAACGATGTCTTTTTTTTATTGTGACAGACATTGAGTCAAGGACAAAAATTTTAGCATATAGATTTTTTTTTAGGAAAACTAAGTCCCCTCATCAGTATAATAATGGGTGGGATTTTTAAAAAGAAAAGCAACCATAAATAAACCTAGCATTTAAGTAGTGCAGATGAATATTGAAAATATTAAAATATAAGGAAAATATTTAATTAATGATGTAGATAAGTAAAGTAATATTGGTTAATAATAAAGGTTAGAATAAAATTATATAGTTGTGTTTAGAGTAAACGTTAAGATGAAATTACAAAGCTGGGTTTAGCTTATGTATAATGTTATAATATGTTATTAAGAGAATTTCAACAAATATATATAATATATATATATATATATATATATATATATATATATATATATATATATATACCTTAAAATGGTTCATCCTTTGAAAACCGAAATAATCCTCAGAGCAATTCATTTCGATGTTGTCTGTAGATTGTACATGATCTAACTGATTAATTTAAATTGAAATCTAGGATATATCATTAATAAGAAAGGTTTTTATGATCTATGGTGGTTTATATTTGTTAAATTTAAACCAGTGTTTATGAATGCACGGCGATAGTAGTTGCCCCTTGAATTTAATTGGGTGGTTTTGTTTTTGGTATCATCCTATTGTAAAATCTTGAGGGGTTCAAATCTGCAAAGAATACAGGATCTGTTTCCCAGGGTATACGGTTTATATGATCCTACAATTTCCCATTTTAGATTGGATGAACTATTCTTATCATTGAGTTGCCAAATATGTTTGGATAGAGAGATGTGGTTCCTGAGGGAGTTTTTTTTTAAAAGAGTGCTTATGGGTTGAAATCTATGTTCGATAAGACCAAATATGGAGCCGAGGTATTATTGCGTTTTGTATAATGTATTTATTGTCAGGTCTGTTAGGGCGGCATTGGTCTGAACTGTTTTGAATTATATTTGATTGGTAGATTGGTTGTTTGATCGTCTTCAGATTTTTGGAGTAAGGAGGGTTGAACCAAAGAATGCCCCTATGCATGTTTCTACGCTTACGGATTTTGGTTTGTTGTTTATTTCTGTTGGTGGCTAATACTTGTGGCTCGTTTTGATTTGTTTTGCATTTTGGTAATTTTTTTGTTATTCCTCCACGGGATGACATGGCCATATTATATGTTATTGCGTTTTTTCTATGCTTATTTTCAATGTAGTTTTTGTTTCTATCATTTTTATTTAGGAATTGGATTTGTGATTTGTATCCTTAGTTCATTATAGTCTTTCTGTTTTTTGTTAAATATAGATTTTTTAGAGGATAGTATAGACATTATTAGAGAGACATTGGGGACTATTGATTATATTATAGATTTAGGGTAATTTGATTCGTTATGGACGTATAGCACGGATTGGTTAGGTTTTATGGTAGGGTTCAAACGTAGAGTTTTGAAGATCTAAGATTATGTCTAAGAAATTAATTATTTTTCTATTGAGGTCGATTTTTATAGTAAGACTATAATTTTTAAATAATTTATGTAAGGATTTAGTTGCTTTTCCGTAATTTATATTTGTGGGGTTTATTACGAAAAGTGCATCATCTCTGTATAAGCCTCACTCAAGTTTGAATCTTTCGTGAAGTATTGAATGAATTTCATGTAAAAGGAAAATGCCGAACAGATCGGTTACCTGAGCCGAGTCTGTCGCGCCCATTCAAACGTTGTAGTGGCCAGACGTATTATTTCTGGTCCAATGCTGGTTATCAAATGTTATTATCGATTTTCTAGCTAGTAGTATTAGTGTAATTTCTTCCTGAGTTATATTGTTATTTTTGGTGCCATTAATAGAGATTTGTTTAGAAGAATCTGCAATATTGATTGGTAATACGATTCAAAGTCAAAAGAAAGTAACTTAAGATTTTTTTTTTGTATGTTAGAAAATAAATCGATTACCTGAGTAGAAGATTCCCATAGTTCGTATTTTATTGCTGATTCCGTTAGGAACATCCTTTTGGCGTTTCAATTTGAAATTAAGCAGTAGGAGAATGTACAATATGCAGACAACATCGAAATGAATTGCTCTGAAGAGTATTACGGTTTCAAAGATGAACCATTTTAAGGTATATATATATATATATATATATATATATATATATATATATATATATATATATATATATGTATGTATATATAAATATATATATATATACTTATATTTATTGAAATTCTCTTAATAGCATCTTATTATAACATTATAATAATTTAAACCCAGCTATTTAATTTTATTCCAACTTTTATTATTATTATTACATCATTAATTAAATATTTTCCTTATATTTAAATATTTTCCACATTAATCTGCACTACTGAAATGCTGGGTATATTTATGGTGTCTTTTATTTAAAAAAAAAACAAAAAAAAAACACCAGAAATTTTGCTGATGAGGAGACGTTGTTTAAAAAAAACACTATATGCTAAAATTATTGTCCTTGACTCAATGTCTATCACAATAAAAAAGATCGTTTCCGAAATGATCGTGCAATTTATTGGCTTTGTTGTGCTCCTTCTTATCAAACGAACTTTTGATTTTTAATTTTTAATTTTAATTTTGAATTATAAATTATCAATCACCTTACCAAATATATATATATATATATATATATATATATATATATATATATATATATATATGTGTGTGTGTGTGTGTGTGTATTTTATGTCATGTCATCTGCTACTGGTACCATGAAACCCAGTACTACCTGTCTCATGGTCGGGTCACCGACGACTAAACTGGTTCTCCCATCAGAATTGTTTGTAAAGGAGAGTCTCACTGATGGATTTAAAAGGAGAACTTCCAAAGGGCGAATGAACCGTTTTTTCAAGGTCAACAGCAAACTAGCACCGTGTGTGTTTATGTGTATGTCTGTGTGTGTGTGTGTGTGTGTGTGGTCGGAGAGGGTTCCCGCAAACGTCGTGAAGGCAACCTTCATAGTAGAAGCAAATCTCTAGTTTAAAAAAAAACAGAAAACGGGAGACCAGTATCCGCATTAAGATGGTCTGCAGTTAAAATTGTTGCTGGCTATCTTGCTTTTGCTTTTTGATGGATCTCAACATTTTGAACCGAGGCAGAGACTTAGCTGTAGTACAAAGCTAAGACTCTATAACATCATCTGCATATAGATACTCCCCAAGGCATTTGTCTATTAAAATGGTCCTGTGAGGATGGAAGTCATTTTTGGGCTCATGGATTTAAGTGTCCTGGCACTCGTCTGAAATTACGTTGCAATCATATATATATATATATGTATATATATATATATATATATATATATATATATATATATATATATATATATATACAATATAAAGCTGAACGCCTGTGTGTGTGTCTGGTCACGAATAGGCTCCCATATTGTTGCCTATTATAGAAAACCGATCATATATAATATTAGAAGATGTATCGAGGCACAGGAATGGGTATATTTGATCTGACATAATTATGATTCATTAAAATTGTGGGGTCTGCGATCGCGCCTGGTTATCAAAGTATAGAAATAAAAAAATTAACAAAGTTTACAAGTGTTTTAGATATAGATGTACATAATAATACTTTGATAAGTATGTTTTAACTTTAATAGGGTTGGTATGATAAAATTGTGGGGTCTGCGTTCACGCCAGGCTTCCATAGAAGGGAAATAGGCACACACTTTAATAAAGACTTTTCATATATATCTGCGTAAGTATACTTTGATAATTATGTTTCAGTTTGAAGATATATAGTATAATAAAATTATGGGGCGTTCGGTCGCGCCTGGCCTCCATAGAATGGAAATATGTCACAAAGTTTAACAAGGTGTTTTGATATAGATCCAGATAATATTGTGATAAGTGTTTCAGTGTGAACAGGTATGGTATAATAAATTATGGAGGTTATCTATTTTATTTTTACTTTCATCATATTTTGCTTTGGTTTTGACACTCCCAAATTCGAAGCTATCTCTTTACAACCTTTTCATAACCTATCATTCTTTCATAAATCAGTCCATTTTCTGTAGGCTGTTTTTGAACCCAGTCAACGGTTACCATGTAACCCAGTACTACCTGCTGCATGGTGGGGTAACCAGCGACTAAATTGGTTCTCCCACTAGCTTGCCTGGTGAGGGGGGTGGCTAGTCTCCCAGAAGGATCAAAAACAATACCTTACAATGGGCGGATGAACCCTCCTAGGGTAAACGGCCAACTAGCTCCACATGCACTTATATGCATGTAAATATATATATATATATATATATATATATATATATATATATATATATATATATATATATATGTGTGTGTGTGTGTGTGTATTAGACAATAACAGGAGATTATAGATAGATATTTATCGACAACGTGTCTGGGGAGTTGGCTAATTTCAGTTAAGTTTGTAGATGTGATATCTACGGCCTGCATACCAGCAGTAACTATCTTAGTTGTATATGATGCGTTGCTTGTCACATTGTAGAATGTAGAACTGGATCAAAATATAAGAATTAAAAAATCGATGCATAGTCAATAGATTGCGCCTTGGCCCATATCGTTAGGTCGTCAGTATTGCACACTTCATGAGTGCGACGACCTGGGTTCGCGCCTATGTCGGAGCACGTCACTGATAAGATGCAGTACATCGAAACCCACTTTGGGTCTGGCGTTGTCCGTTGTCGATGCAATTGCTCGATTCTATCTAGTTCTGGGTTCTAGCTTTATCCTGAAAGGTGTATGTGAACGGGAATTTATATATATATATATATATATATATATATATATATATATATATATATATATATAGCGCGCGGAGTTTGAAATCCCAGGTCGATGTCTGGCGCGCAATATCTCACTTCATAGGCAGGTAGTGGCTCTTAAGTCTGGTTGACAGTCTACTTAAGTGATGGAAAACTCTATTGCGAAGCCTAAGATGCAGCTGTTCATTAGTTCCTTGGAATATTTTGCACCAATTGATGGTATCGGCTGTTTCAAAAAGTGTGAATGGTTCCACACAAGCCATTACCACTTAAATCAAATCATTGTGTTGGGTAGCTATGAGTTTGCTCACTCTGCTTTCTTACAACATCCAAAAAGTTAAGCAAAAAGTTCCATCAGGCGAAGTCCACTGGCGATGGTGTACTGGTGGTGGAGGCAGGTGGAGGATATCACTGGATACCTTTAGTCCGTACTCTGCACAGTTGGCGCCGTAGTAGGTGATGGCCGTTCTTGTGTAAAAATTCTAGAACAATTGCACAGTTCGTGTCCTCTACTATGTGGCAAAGCAGGTATTTTCTAGATGTAGCACTGCTTTCCCTAGACAGGAAGGGGGCGATAAGAGGAGCCCTAAAAGGCATGTTCACACAAAAGCTTGTCATCTTGCTGCCGTTGACTGGCTATCCAATTGTGCAGTCGAAACAGAAACTCAATTCGAAATACAAGGCATGCGTTTGATTTTGGAACCTGGAATATAAGAACATTGCTTGATAGTGATGATTCGAGAGGAAGACAGCGCTATTTGCAAAAGTACTGAAATAATACATTGACATCGCTGCCTTGTCTGAGACACATCTTTTGGGATCAGGTGAATTGAAAGAAATTGGGTAAGGTTACACGTTCTTTTGATCAGGTCGGAAAGAGGGGGAGAGACTAGCCACCCTCCTCAGCAGGCAAGCTAGTGGGAGAACCAGTTTAATCGCCGGTTACCCGACCATGCAGCAGGTAATACTGGGTTACATGGTACCAGTAGCACATTACGTGACCTGGTTAGGTCGGAAAGAGGGGGAGAGGCATAGTTCCGGTGTTGGCTTTGCAAAATAATCAGTTATGACTCTCTAGAGGCTTTTCCTCGGGGCGCTGACGATCGTTTAATGACCCTTAGAATGGGACTCACAGCTGGAACGGGACTGACACTGGTAAGTTGCTATGCACCAACTCTAAATACAGAAGAGGTAGAAGCCACAAACTTCTACAAAAAGATTGGTGACATAGTAAGAAACGTAAGCTTTCATGACAAGATCTTACTGATGGGAGATTTCAATGCCCGGGTAGGCTCGGACAGGGAGACATGGGGAAATGTGATTGGAGCTCATGGTATGGGAGAAATAAATGACAATAAAATTCGCTTGTTGTCATTTTGTAGTGAACATGGGCTCTTCATTACAAATACTATGTTTCAGCAGCCAAATCGTTGTAAACGCACATGGATGCACGCAAGGTCCAAATATTGGCATCTTATTGACTTTGTTAAAACCCGGAAAAGAGACCAGAGAGATATTCTTTTGAGTCGTTCATTTCATAATTCATGTTGGCTGTCGGATCACGCCCTGATTCGATGCAATACACCACTGAAACTACGACCTAAGGGCAGAAGGCATACAATTAAGATGCCAAAGTCATTGAATATGGAAGAACTGAACACTGAAAGGAAAGAATAATTATCTTCTAAGTTAGATGTGAACTTAAACGAAATTGTGTGATAAACAATGATATTGAAGAGTCCTGGAAGAAATTGCAGGATGCCATCTATGAATGTTCAAGCGAAGTACTTGCCCTTTCCAGGAGGAAGCATCAGGATTGGTTCGACAAAAATGACATAGAAATTCAGGGTATTTTAGACCCGATGCACTCTTCGCACAGGGCCTGGATATCAAACAGGTATTCTGCAGCGAAGAGGTCGGCTTATCTCAGTGTCAGGAAGGGTGGTCGGCGCCAATTGAGGAAAAGGAAAGAAGATCGCTGGTCTGCAAAAGCCTCTGAGCTTCAGACTGCTTTTGATAGAAAAGATGCGAGGGTATGTTATGAGGGTCTCAAAGAAGTTTTTGGACAACAACAATGTGGTACTTCACCCGTTATGGGGGCAGATGGTACAACCTTGTTGACTGATAAGAACGACATCCTTAACCACTGGAAGGACGATTTTGCAGGAGTGCTGAATTCTTCTTTAGATGTTAACGATGATGTTTTGAGTTCTTTGCCCGCAAGAATCCAAATACTAGAACTAGATGTGATTTCTATTTTTTTCTGAAGTTCCCGCAGCTGTAAAACAAATGCTTATGAGAAAGTGTGCAGGCGATGATGGTATACCGGCTGAAATATTCAAATTTGGGAGGAACACACTTTTGAATAAACTTTTGGAGTTATTCATCACATCTGGGAAAGCAGTTCTGTACCTCAAGATTTCAGGAACTCGTCAATAATCCATCTCCTCCAGAATAAAGGAATGCGCAGTGATTGTGATAACTACTGTGGAATATCACTGCTCTTTGTGGCTGGAAAAGTACTAGCCAGGGTAATTTTGAACAGGATAATCATCATCTAGTAGACAAAATTTATCCTGAGACGCAGTGTTGTTTTAGATCTGGAAGGGGAACCATCGACATGATCTACTGTTTACACCAATTTGCAGAGAAGGCTCGTGAGAAAAATCAGGATCTGTTTGTCGTTTTTATCGACCTAACCAAGGCGTTTGCCTCTGTCAACAGAGTCGCACTTTGGAAGGTTTTAAATAAAGTTGGAATCCCTGAAAAAATGTTAAATGGAATAATATCCTTTCACGAGAATATGGAGGCACGTGTAAGAGCAGACAGAAAGTGCTCTGGGTCATTGAAGGTAAAAACCTGTATTAAACAGGGTTGTGTTCTGGCACCTGCAGTATTTGCCATATTATTTTCAATCATGCTCGAGCATGCTTTAAGGATTACACGATAGGTGCCCATTTTGAGTTTAGAACTACCGGGGGTCTTTTTAATTATCTAAGATTCAAAGCTAAAACACTAACAAGAAGCAAAATAGTTCGTGATTTTCTTTTTGCAGACGATGTTGCATTCGTGGCCCCTTCATTTGAAGAAAAACAAGAATTAGTTGACAAGTTTTCCAGTGCCGCAAAAGCATTTGGTTTGACGATTAGTATTAAAAAGACAGAAGTTATCTACCAACCAAATCCCACCCCGTGGCAGCAAGGTGGTGTGAATATTCTGAGAGCAGAATATGTGGAATCGCCTCAGAAAATTTTATTGAATAGACAGCCTCTAAAGTATGTTAAATCCTTTGCATATCTCGTAAGTAAGGTGAATTCGTCAGCATCACTTGGTGGTGAGATATTGAGCAGAATTTCAAAGGCGACTGATGCCTTCGACAAACTGCGGTCAAGAGTATGGAATGAAAGAGGTTTGACTCTAAAGACTAAAATCTCAGTTTATCGCGCAGTGATTGTTTCGATGCTCCTGTATGGATTGGAAGTCTGGACCCCATACCGTAAGCAGATTGAGCAACTGGATACATTCCATAAGCGTTGCCTTCGCAGTATATGTTGATTAACATGGAAAGACAAGGCCCCCAACCCGGGATTGTTTGCTAGGTGCGACATTTTAAGTATTGAGGCTTTTCTGATAAAGTATCAGCTTCGTTGTCTAGACACCTTATTCGTATGGATGAACACCGTCTTCCTAAGCAACTAGCATACAGCCAACTGAAAGAGAGTAATCGAAATGTGGGTCGTCCATTTCTGAGGTGCAAGGATAAGCTGAAGCACAATCTGAAGCACGCAGGCCTGAACCCAAATACCTTTGAAGAAGATGCTGCGGATAGAAAATTGTGGAGGGAAAATGTTTTGTGGGCATTAACACATAGATTGACACGTCTATCGAATCAAACAAATATTCGTAGAGCAAGAGTAGGAACAGCACCTGCCCAGCCTTTATCCTGTAAGTCGTGCGGCTTGGTTTGTGGGAGCAGAGCTGGCCTCGTGTCATACATGCGGCACAAGCATTGAGGGCAGAGTAAAACAGAGCGAATTTTTGGCCCTCATGCGTCGAACATGACAGGAGAGTCCATTATATATATATATATATATATATATATATATATATATATATATATATATATATATATATATATACATATATATATTTATATATATATATTTATATATATATATATATATATAAAATAGTATAAATATATAAAAATGTTAATATATATGAGATAGTATATATATATATATTTATATATATATATATACAAAAGTGAACGTGTCTGTGTGTCTGTGTGTCTGTGTGTGTCCCTGTGTGTGTACATTTCACTACGCAATAACTCTGTCAATTTTTAGTCCACAGACTCGGAATTTGATATACACGGTACTGAGATTTGGGAAAATCTTTGTGATCGGGTTTTAGCAAGAAATTTATCTGTTGAGGCGTTTAAATTGAACGATTTGACCTTTGAGAACTCTACCAAAGTCCTTCAACAATTTTGCGTCTAAGCAATTGAAAGTTTACATATAGGTTCCTTGTACATGGGTCTAACTTAATAATTTTTTATTCCGTCCCAAAACAATAAATTTATATATATATATATATATATATATATATATATAAGTGAACATGTATGTGTGTGTCTGTGTGTGTCTGTGTTTCTGTGTACATTTCCCTACACTATAACTCTGTCAGACTCGAAATTTGATATATAGGATCCTGAGATTATGGAAAATCTTTGTAATCCTTGATTGACCGCAAATTGAGCTATTAAGAGGTCAAAGTTAAACGATTTGATCTTTGAAACTCTACCAAACTCCTCTTACTATTTTGGGTCTAAACACTTGAAATTTTAGAGATAGGTTCGTTGGACATGGATCAAACTTAATAAATCAATGTGTGCTCTAAACGATAAATGTTAAGGGATCGGTATAAGGGTAAAAGTTTTTTAAAAAATTGACCTCTGCGATCTCTACTAAATTACTCAGATAATTTCTGGTCTAAACATTTTAAATTTTACATGAAAGTTATTCACAGATTGGGCAAGCTTTTTCATCGGTTTGGGTCGAAAATCTTTAGTTAACAATATATAAAAGTATGTATGTATGAATGTTTGCATGTTTGCCTTAAACTTTCGATAGAAGCGACGGGTATTTACAAGATCTGTATCGTTTTGTAGTTCGACCCTTCAGACGACAAATATCGAAAAAAATTGTTAAAAAACATTAATATCCTCACATCCAACTCGCCACTTTTCTATAGTGGGTGGGTTGCTGTTTTCACCGAGATTTTATAAAGTCATCCTCTCCTTTTCATTATCTAGCCTTAATAAAAATCTACGTCACTTCCGATTTGGCAGTGGTCGTAACAGCAAAGGCTGTCAGTTTTTCCTGCGTTCTTTTACTACTTCGGGGTACGGGTTCGAGCCTGCCTTCCTTCTACCACTTCTTTTTATTGCTCAACACACACATCCAAACGCCCGGGCAAGGCAGGGCAGAAATGTTAGAATATATATATATATATATATATATATATATATATATATATATATATATATATATATATATATATATGTCCAAGCCAGCGCGATCGTCGTATCTTGAGTGTCTGGAACAAGGAGAGGCTGCCGGCACATCTAAGCAACTTTTCGTTGGTGATTATAGCCCACCAATTGATGCCCATGATATGTCGCAAGCATATCTATATAAAAACCAACTACGTCCAAGGATGGAGTACTGCTGCCATCTCTGGGCAGGAGCTGCTAAAAACAGCCTATCCTGCCTTGACAGAGTACAAAATAGACTTCGTGGCTTAGTGGGGGATGCCCTTTTCTCTACCCTGCAACCTCTCTCCCACAGAAGAGGCGTTGCGAGCCTATCCTTGTTTTATCGTTATTTCCATGGCAGGTGCTCGTCTGAACTCCAATCTCTGGTCCCCCCCCTCGCCAATCTTTCACGAAAAACACCCGTGTAGCTGAAGCCACTGTGAAAAATTTCCCCCACTCTTTATCTGTGCCTAAATCAAAACGTCGATTCCATGAGCAAAGCTTCTTTCTTAGAACTGCACGCCTGTGGAACTCTGTTCCGTCTGCCTGCTTCCCACCTGACTACAAAATGGATATCTTCAAGTTCAACGTTTATAAATTTCCTAATGAACTGCCCTCTTAAGTAAACACTTTATTAAATCTCCACACTAACGTACTGTACTTTCAATAACTTTTATCCCTGAGTGGCTTCCGGGCCTTGATAAGTGGTGACCACCGTGTAAAAAAAAATCGGAGATAGTAGACGTTCAATCTTTTCTTTTTTCGTGACGAGGATACGTTGTCAAAGTCTCTACTTCATACAGTAGGGTACTCAGAACACAGCATTCGTGGATGCGGCATTTTGTGCGAGAAGTGAGATATTTATTGAACCATGCTCTTTTACGTAGTATATATATATATATATATATATATATATATATATATATATATATATATATATATATATATATATATATAAATGAAATTGTCTGTCCATCTGTGTACATTTCCCTATCAAACTTCTTTGTCAAATTTCTGTCTACAAACTCGAGATTTGACATAAAGGAGTATTGAGATATGGAAAATTCTTTTGATCTGGTTTGTGGGCAGAAATGTTGCTGTCAAAAGAATCAAAGTTTGAGGATTTGATGTTGGAAAACCTACCAAACTTCTCCCACAAATGTAAAGCAATCTAAATTGGGGTCAAATTAAAAAAAAATTGACCTCTGCGATCTCTACCAAATTACTCAGCTAATTTTTTTTCTAAATATTTGAAATTTTACATAAAGTGTATTCAGATATGGGGCAATCTTTTTAATTTAGTTTTGGCTGAACAATCGGCTAGCAAGCGGTTAAAGTTTTTAATATTTTAATATTGCGGTATCTAGCAAACATTTGAATTTTACACGAAGGATATTCAGATATGCAAGAAACTTTTTATCAGTTTTTGGGCGAGAATTGAGCTGGCAAGTGATCAAAGTCTAAAAAGTAGATAATTGCATACTCTACCAAACTCCTCCGCCTATTCTTGGTCGAAATACTATAAATTTTAGATGCAGCTTATGTGTACATGAGTCAAACTTTTTAATATGTATGCGCATAAAATTATGAACAGTGCTAAGGGCGCCAGCAAAACCGAGATGATTGCTATTATATATATATATATATATATATATATATATATATATATATATATATATATATATATATATATATATATATATATATATAACGAATCGATACCGCGTCCAGTCTCGAAAGACAAATATCTTTTTTTCTCTCAACTACTACGTTTGAGACGTGATAACAAAAAACTATTCCTATGAATACATTCCTGTATAGCATCCAGCCTTCTATTTAATATTTCTTCTTTAGAATTCTCTATGGAGAAGGCTTCCAGTAAACACAGATTGCACTTTTTTAATTTCCCAGGTCTATACTTACCAACCTTATCTACTATTGACTAATTCAATTCAAAATCTTTTTTGTTATTATGAAGTTGCTGTAAATTAAAAACGTAGCTTAGAGAAAAAAGATTCTTGGAAAAAAGGTTGTTGAGGTAATGCCAAAATTAATATGGAGTTAAATAGCTAATAATGTTGTAAATTCGATGTGATGAATGATTCAAATTTAACAAACAAATCTGGAATCTAAGATTCTACACTAGAAACACATTTTTTCAATAAAGACAATGGATTAGTAGATAAGAAATTTAGATCTATACAAAGCTTAACGAAATTTGGCAATAGTGTTTCAAACTTAGAACACAATTTTAGTTATCTTGATGGTGATATAGTTGATACCGTCTCTAGCTCAATAGAGTAGTTTAACAAATATTATCAATATGAATTCAACAAAAAAAAAACAATGTTAGTAATTAAATAACGGGGATTAATTGATACTGTCTTTAGATCAGGAAACCCTGGTAAATTCTAGCTTATTAAATAATACTCTTGTTCTGAAGGATTAAATAATTTCATTGGAGTAAAACGTACATGGAGCTAAATAATATATTTATTAATAGAATACTATTTAATGGGATATGTATTTTTATTAGATAAGTATTTAAAAATTTAATTCCCGAATTGATATTAATTGAAGTATAGCAATACATAACCTCAGAAAATGATGTTTGGATGGCAAACTTGGGTTAAATGCATTACAAACTTATATTTTGAACAGGTTAGCCTAAATTTAATTGTGTTTTTTAATTAACAAAAAAAAATTATAAATGCATAATAGGTATCTAACAAGCTTTGACCCTGCATAAACATTAAAATATCGAACGGCTTGGGTTACAACATTATGGATACATAATAGGATTTTGGTAACTTATAATTCAACTAAACTTTTAAAATTTCGAATGCACAGAGTCACCTCTCTTTCTACTTATAAAATATCCGACATTCGTAAATTTTAATAGGAACGAACGAAGGAAAATTAAAAAATTTAAAAAAATAAATTAAGATATTTGATTTGTAATGAAGAATGATATACACTAAGTATAGAGTAATGCTACACTTTCTTTCCTCATTGAATAAGTTTTAAAAAAAGCAACGCTTTTTTCATATCACATAAATAAATTAGCCTATATTTTTGTAAATAAACAAAGCAAATTCCAGATACGAAGCTAACATAGAATCGCAACAATATTACTTCGTTGATTAGAAAAATAATTCAAATTAAATAAAAAAAAATCAAGAAATTAACTTAAAAATCAATGAATAGTAATAGTAAAACATATTAAGTGCGCATAGGTAATTAGTGGTAACTTTGTATGATAATTTGTTTGAACATTCTTTTAAACGGAGATACGAAAATAGGTAAATATATAAATCTTTAAAAATACTTTGCAAGGATGTTATACAGGTAAAAATATTTTCGTTTTTTTTATTCTTTTCCTTATGAGGGAAATGGTTTCCAAAATGTTTCATTGTTGAAGTGTTTTTATTCAACAAGTCTGACGAACGGCTGTTCTTGTGAAAATTTTCAATTGCCATAATGTTTGAATCTGTCAAAATAGTCTCGAAATTATTGTAACTAACGTTAAAACACAATGTTGCTATCAATCTATTCTTTTATGTCTTCGTTTTTGTTAAAATAATATGTGAATGCTCAATTATGAAATATGATAATTTTGTAGATTACAGTAGTGGTCCTCTCTTTTTGGCTTACAACCTTTTGGTGTATGAACGATTACTGACTTTTCAATTATATAAACCCAGTAAAATTCGGAATACTATAAATAAGACTATATATATATATATATATATATATATATATATATATATATATATATATATGTATATATGTGTGTGTGTGTGCGTGCTATGTGGGAAATCAATACAAAATGAAGAAATATATGTTCATATCAAAACCCTGTTCGAAGAAAAAACATAAATATTGGTTTCACTTATATGCACTTGTGATATTGCCCAGTTGAGCAAATTTATAATTTTTAAACTCTTATATACATATATGCCAACACTAATCCGAAACAATCGTCGAAAGTTGTTTCCAATAGAAAATACTGAAAAATTAATATTCTTAAAATATCATCTTGTGGCCAGTCTCTTATTAAGTAGATAGCATTTAAGAAGCAGTTAGCGCCCTTGTACTGCACTATTTATATACTTCAATTCAAAATTTCTGTTATTTAATTATGTGCAATTATCATCATAATTAGTAAAATTTCATAGGGAAAACAATTATAAGTTTATATTGTTTCTTGTATGCACGTTTAATATTATACTATAATATATATGGTATATGGATTATCAGAATTTACATTAAGTTTGAAATAATGAATAGTGTTTAGTAGTAATGTACTTTTTATATATTTATATATATGTATATATATAATGAAATATACATACATGAATATATATATAAATATATTTATATATAAGTATATGTAAATATATATATATATGTGTGTTAGTACGCGTGCGCGTGTGTGTGTTGGTGCGTGTGGAATGTTTGATATTTGATATGTTTGGTTTTCCCAACTCATTTTATGTATTTATTTAAAATTCTCTTTTCTAATCATTTCCGCCTTCTTGTCAAATTCCCCACTAACAGTGGTCACATAAAATCCCCTTTAAAGCCGCGGACAGGTCACATTTGTTATGATTTGTAGTTTTGTCGATGGTCAATTTGTTGGCGACGAAGGGGTTAAATAAAGCGTGCACGAAGCGAAGCGTAGTTAACACGTTTACCTGTTCACAATCATATCAAGCGTATCGTCTTACACGGCACTTAATACAGAAGACTAATATCAATAAAAAAGGGAAAAGATAACCGATGCGAAAAATATAATGAACGACCATAATATCTCATATGAAATCTGAAAATGCTAAATGAGTACTAACTTTGCTTTATTATACATTGAATTGAAGTGGATTACCTCTACATGTGGTATTTCTTTATATGCCTCCAATTTTATAGCAAAAAATTAGAAGTACCCAGTAAAACATCTATCCATTGTTATGCAGTTATCTACAGTTTTAGGTTTGTTTTTATGTTTGTTTTGTGTACTTAATGCCGAATCTAACCATTTTGGAAAAAAGAAATTATTCCTCAAGTACTTTTATATGTTCAAATAGTTATCCATGGTGTTTCATTAAGGGGTTTACTTTTTACGACATATTGCTTTTTTTAGGGTTTATACCGCGTGTAGTCACTTATGAAAAAAATCTTCCGTTTAAAAGTTTTTTGGTATCTTTAAATATTTATTCATTGATTTTGGTTGGAGTGTTTCGTCCCACGGCATATCAACAGTTTTTGTATCTCCACATCGAAGTGAAATGGGACTGTGGATGGATGGTAACATCAAATTTTAGTATGACTAAGCTGCTCCCTGTTAACAATTACCAGAGGCTTCCACGAATACAGGTATTCATGACAAATAACACTCTACCTGAGAATTCTTCCTTCACACTCCTCGATTTAGCATTCACAGAAAATATGAACTGGAACAAATACATTGGGGACACTGCGAACATTGCTGCAAGGAAGGTGGGTTCCCTTTATCGTGCTTGAAGACTACTCACACCTGAGAGTAGTCTGTAGCTCTACAAATCCACTATTCACCCATGCATGGGGCATTGTTGCCTCATCTAGTCTGCTTTTATGTTTTAATGTAATTAATTCAACGCCGGATTTGTCTCGTTTCAGACTATCATAGACCCTTTAGAAATGAAAATATTGCCTTAATAATAAACAATGAACTTCCCTAAAAAATTGTTCATAACATGCCCAGTCAGTGAAACTCTGAGATCTTCAGTCTGACGTTCTACCAACTTAGCTATTCGGATTTCCTTATAAATGAGACTTAAAACATTACCATATCAAAATTATTATAGCTTATGCATGACTCCACAGACTTTTTGATTTACGCCGTCTTTTTAAACATACATTAAGATGAACTATAATAAATAATAAATTAATCTATATAATCTTTTGTTTTTTCCTTTTTTATTAGGCCGTAGGTTACGCTTCGAAAAAACAAAATAGATTGTTTAACTTAATCTACCTAAAAGATGAAGTGCAGCGTAGGAAAATGTGACTAAATGGTCCAGATATTACGAGAAGAGGAAAATGGAAAGAGAAACAGCTACACGGAGGTTTCTTAAATATGACAAAAAGATTACACTCATTAAAACACTTGAACATTGTACATAAAAGGATATTTCCACAGGGAAACTTAATCCCTAATAACAGTAGCAAAAGATAACGCGATACGAATCAATCATATCAAAGCAAAAATTGCCAACTACAAAAAAAGTAAATGAGGCTCCCTGGACAAAAAAACAAAACGATAAGGGCACAATAAGTGGATGAAACAAGCTAACGCAAAGGAATCTAAGAATATACACGATTCCTTGGGGAAGGCAGTACACTCGAAATTATGCAAACAACTGCATCTTGAACAATCAGACTTATGATACAAGCAAATATCGGCGGCAGTAATTAAAACAGAAATCACAAAATCCTATAAAACATGGATGTTCAACACACGATTCTAGCCAAGCAGTAAGGATATCGGGTGTCATAATATTTTACAAGAAGAAAAAGTGCTGCCAGATAATTGATTTCGCCATTCCAGCAGCCAACAGGGTAAATATTAAGGAGACTGAGAAACGAAGCAAATATGCAAAACTGACCAGAGAGCTCAAAGGTATATAGAAGATAAGGAACGTCAAGATAACAAAATAATAGAAGATGCAGTAGGAAAAATCTCGAAAAAACTTTAAAAAACGTATGAGAGACATTATAATCAAAGTGATGTCTGTGAATATACAACGGGTGACAATGATGAAAATCGATGAGATATTGATGAATGTTAATGGATGTAAGTAGAGATAAATAGACATGAATTACAAACGCTAAACGGATATATACAAACATCGAGAGAAGTAAAACAAAAGATGGAGGTGCAACACATGAAATCAAGGAAAGAGTTACGGTATAACTGTAAGTTAACCCTCCCCCAATAAAAATGCATTCTCAACATAAACTGGCGCCACATTAAATGGCTGTGAAGGGACATGGCGGTTGAAATTCCAATGAGAGAAATTACTAACAAGACCTACGCCAGATACTGCGAAGAAGACTGGCCGTGGCAGAGGCTAAATGCTATTTAAATTCCAGAGAAGATTAACGGTTGCGGTCAGCGATGCATCAATGGTAGACGACTGTGGCCATAACGTAGGTTAATTTGCAAAATTATCAAATGAAGTGAAAAGTACTAGAAATCTGGGAAGGCTTGTTGTCGCACAGATTCTATGGAACACCACTGATTGTTGCCAGTGAATAATCTCTGATGATGACCTGCGTGTAAAATACTGGTGAAGAATAATAATAATAATAATAATAATAATAACAATAACAATAACAATAACAATAATAACAATAACAATAATAATAATAATAATAATAATAATAATAATAATAATAATACTGTTCTTCCCACCTTATAAAATACATAAAGACTGGCGGATATCACATAAGAATCAAGGAGAACAGATAGTCCGAGGAAAAAGAGCACAAACCAGACCTCATCTGGAATAATTCGAAGAGTACCGAAGCCTTGAGAATGTTTTCTGCTGCACAAATCTCAGAGAGGAGGAATGGTCCTTGTCGATTATAAATAAATGGTAAAAGGTTTGTGCATTAACACTATGCCATTTGTAATTGCTATCGAAAGAGGTTGAGGTGATCGACATTTGTGCGGGAGATCAACTATAAGCGAGAACATTATGCAGCTTACACTGTTTGACGTAGATATAACAAATTTGACAGGATAAACTACTGTAGGGATGGGAAAGTTTTGCGGGTTACACCGCTCACTCCAACCAACAGGGATAGGGTACCAGGTACGTCACATATAACTGGAAACCATGTGCACACTCACACTGTTTAGTACACACACGTGCAGTTACCAAATATGGCAGAATAATCAATCGTGGCGTTGGGTAAGTTTTTACCGAGTACACCACTCATCCCCTCCAACGCGGGTATGGGCCCAAGTGTGTCACTTATATATAAGAACCCTATGCACGCTCACACAATTTGACGTAGAGCTACCAAACTTGCCAGGATAACGCATCGTGGAAAGAGGTCGTAAGGGCAACGTCGCTCCCTACCACAAGTGGAGGTAAGGCCCCATGCGTGGTATCTTTTAATGAGGAACCCTAATTAATTCTCATACGTTTGGGCTAATTAATATTCACCCTACTACTTCTCATATTTGCTTAACGAATTTCCTTCCACACGTACAAAGATGGTCCGAGCAATACCGAGTATGTATGTGTGTCTGTGTGCATGTCTGTCTGTACATCTATAGGACGACGTAATAAAGCACAGCATCAGTATGTCTGTCTCCCTGTACTTCTATAAAAGGAGAAGGAATAAAGATGAAAAAGTATCTAGAAATTAAATATCAGATTAAAATAAAATATTTATCTTGTTATATAAATCAAAGTCCATTTGTGAAGACTCTTTTTGAACCCATTCAACGACTGGTGCATCTATTAATATATACTACACACAGAAAATGTTATCAAGATGACTATATTTCAGCTTCCAGTTTTCAGTATTGTTGACGTTGCACCCCTATAGATTCTGAAATGGACTATCCCTGATGTCACTTCCCGTAACCAATTTCTGCTGTCGACCGGTCTGGACCTGAGACTTAGTTAGAGTTAGTCGTTACCTTTCTTTGTCTTTCTAGTTGAGAGGAGTCTCAGTCAAGCAATACACGCTGCTGTATTTTCTCTAAATATATATTTCATTACACTGTTTCTAAGCCGGCTCGTTCTTCCTTCTACAACATACCCGAACAAGTTGGCAACGAGGTATCGAAAACGCTTGAGTAAAAAAGGAATTTTAAACTACCCCAGTGTTTCCACAATAAACTAGCGACGCAGGAATTCCAATCCGAATTAAGAATTAACGGAAAATTGAAAAGAATATTACGCGCGAATATTCACAACAAAACGCGACTTGTTTTAATTTAAATAAAAAAAAGAAACAATACAATTTTCTCGAAGGTCCCACGAATAAAGCCATAGCGGATGTAGAATACAGTAAAAAAAAACAAACAAATAAAACAACTGTATAAATGAAAAACAAGAATGCAAGAAGGTATAATAAAAACTCTTAGTCCTAAAATTATTTTTCTTTTCTTAAAAAAAAATGTGAAAAAAAAAAACGACAAAGCGTTTGGTAGATTTAACTTTTTTATCTGTTGCATAAAAAAGAAAGAAAATCACAAATGTCTCTTTGAAGTGCAAGACACTGCCCATTTATAAAGACTGGCCTAATTTAGCGCACGCGTGTTGCATTGGATCAGCTATTGATTAATTCATTGCAAACTGGAAAACTGAAATATTAGATTTTTTTAATTTATTCAACATTTTTTCTTCTCGAATATAAATATTTCCTTTTCCTGAGTGTCGATGGAATATACATATTTTTCCCCTGGGTGTCGTTGGAAGTGAATATTTAGTTTAATGAAGCAAAGAAAAAACAAGAACATTTTGGGGGATGGGGAAAAGCATGAAGACATATACGCCTTTTTTCTTCACATATTTCGTAAAAAAAAATCCCGTCATTTCTATTTCGGTCTTCAATGTTTTAGACCTGAAAACCTCTATCCGTTTGCAAGAGGAAGCGAAACGTCCCGTTTCAGCCAGTTAAAAAAATAAAACTGATAAGGAAATGAATCGGCTAGAAAAAGTCGAAATACTATCGTATGTAAGCACCAGTGAATGGGCTAAACTAAAAAAATTAAACAACTTCGTATCTGTGCGGACTCTTTCCACGGACTTGAATGCGGCATTGACAGATTACCTCTCCCACATTAGAGAAGGTATTCGACAAACTAAACGGCAGTACAAGAAGCAGAAAAAGGCGACTATATTTGCAACATCAAGATTAAGAATGCTATGAAGGATCACGATGTATTAGACTATTTTCAAGACATTTGATCCCGACCCTCTCTAGTGAACACAAAAACTACAAAGGCCGGTTCGGAAAAAGAAAGTCATCAATACCCTTATTGTCGATCCTAAACGTAATACAAATAAACAGCTTTTACGAAAGAAAACGCTTGGGAGGATTGTGTTTGGGTGGCAGACCTACAGATTTGTGACTATAGACTATTCCTGACGTCACTTCCCGTAACCTGTTTCTGCTATCGGGTAGTCTGGAGCTGAGTCTCAGTGGGAGTGGGCTGTAATCCTACTTTGTCCTTCCACTTGAGCAGAGTCCCACTCAACCAATATACGTTTCGGTATTTTCTGTTAATATATATTTTATTCCACTGTTTCCAAGATTCCTGTTCAGGCATTTACATCAATACTGCTAATTATGTGACTTAGATTATAATTAATAAATATATATTATGATAATTAAGCTACAAATAGTGGTCCACGTTTTATCACTGTAAGGAATCGTTATTCTTTATATATATATATATATATATATATATATATATATATATATATATATATATGTGTGTGTGTGTGTGTGTGTGTGTGTGTGTGTGTGTGTATACATTTTTAGTTTTCCCTGCAGTACCCGACCGTAGGAATCAGATTAACTAATAAAAGAAACTGAAAAATGTTTAACTCACCGTTTCTAAACCCTTCTCAAGTATATGAATGAGTAGTGTATCCATAGAGAAAGCTGCTTAGCACCAAATCATATTCTGAAGTCGCTTCCACCCTGTAAGTGATTAAGTCGACGATGTTAGAAAAATCCAGGCCTCCTATATGCAGTTTTTCAGTTTTTACGCGCTAAGCCCGCGCACCCCTCATTAGACATGAGACTTTTGGAAAGATATCTGCACAAGATGATACATGTCTGTTCTACACATTTGACCCCCTCCAATTCTTCCATTGATTGCACTGAGATAAAGCAGTAGGGCGTGCATGTTTTATTTTCACCGAGTATAACCTCATCAACAGCTGGACAAGTGTACACATACATGCACACACGCCCCCCACACACATACGCATACACACACGCACACCCACACTCATATATATATATATATATATATATATATATATATATATATATATATATATATATATACCCAGACTGTACAGTGCACCAACCACTTAAGGGATTTTAAATTGGAGGTGTCCTTCTCCTAGATGAATGTCCGAACATGACTGACGAATTCTCCTCTTGCTATTGAGGTTGGTTCGCCTAGCAGTAAAATCTTCTCCGAGACCCTTATATTTAAGCCTGAGGCCACGAGGTACAGTTTATGCGTGGCGCTACAAGACGGCGGTATATAGGACTTGCAGACAAAGAGATTACATACTTGCAGAAAAAAAAAGACTCACACACTTGCCATTCCTTTCTACGGTGCTTCCAGACAGTGGCATTAGCATGCGGCTTAAGCGGGAGGTGCCAAGCGAACAGACACTTAAACAACCCACCAGACGATTCATGTTAACTATATGACCCTCATTTTTTCTAGGTAAGTTAGAATTAACACCTCAGTACTTACGGTTAATCAGTAAGTTTCCCTCTATTGTGAACTTCAATGTATGGCTATCCGAACTCATCTAATTTGACAAATATCTAAGGCAGGGTTATATACCAGCACCCACGCTTGTTTCTATTCTTCTGGTATTTATATTTTTCTATGATTAATATTTTGAAACTATGCTTTCCTATGACTTTAAATATTGTGTCCGGGTGTTTATTGGTCTTTCATGACCACATGTAAGATTTTTTTATCTTAGTAGCTTTCATGCTTCTTCAGAGATATTTTAGCACTTGGTTCGTGAATTGCTCTATACAGATGACACTCGATTTATAGCACATAACGAGGAAGGTATTCCGGGTATCATAGATCAATTTTTACAAGCTTGCACTTATTTTGCGCTTGCCTTAAAAAGATTAAGGTCGTATTCACTCTTCCATCTGGTAGCTTCTATGTGGAACCTAATATTTTTGTATACAACCGGAGGATTCTGCGGTTGACACAATTATGTATTTAGATAGTAATCTTGGTCGAGATGGAACTCTAGATGCTAGAATCAACTACAGTATAAAGCGTGCTACTGGCGTGTTTACCAGGTTTTAAATGCAATTATGGTCTGACAAAAGTATAACCACACGTACAAAAATTAGTATATATATATATATATCAACCCTATATCTTACCATCCTTAGTTTTCTTTTTTCAAGCCTAGACATCTAATGACACATACACGTTATAAAAAGCGTACGCCAGAAACTTCAGGGACACATTCTAAACATCAATATGGGCACTTTTACACGTTATATGGAGGTCCTTATGTGAGTTGTATATCGTGCGTTGAAAAGACAATTATACCCAGAGTCTATTTTATGACGAAATTATACAATAGAAGCGTTTAAAACACGCCCCAAAGAAACGCTTAAAGGTCAACGTTAAGTATAATAGGAAAGCTTTAAATGCTAGCGTATATAGCTGGGTTGGTGCTTCCAGTAATCGTGAAAATGGTGCTCCATGTTTACCCACACAGGCACGCACGCACGCACGCGCACACACATACCCATATATATATATATATATATATATATGTTTATTTATTTATTTATTTATTGGATCGATATATTATATTCCTTATTACCTTTTCCTCTGAGTTGACGGGGATTGGTTGCGATAGAATATATTGATGGGATTGGGATTCTTAACTTGGTTTTTATTGGGAAATTTGTTATTAATTGAGACTTTTTTGATATCTTTTAATCACCGTAGAATGATATATATATATATATATATATATATATATATATATATATATATATATATATATATATATGATTTGAGAAGATCAATTTGCCTCGATTAATAAGATTCTTCATAATTTAGGTTTTGTATCGGTATGGGCATTCACTTTTGAAGTTTAAGATACAGGGATTAGTTGCAATGGTCTTATATTACGGGGATGTAATGAAATCATCTTTGCTGGAGTCTATGAAAGATGGATTGAAAAAATTACAAAAAAAGATCATTAAGCTAAAACACTGTTATTTTATGCATCTTTCTAAATGTATATAATAATAAAAATGATAATAATAATAATAATAATAATATTTAAGAAAAAGAAACACATAAAATACAAAAAAGTACAACATTAAAAAATTACAATAACAAATAAAAGAAAAATAAACAATAAAGAAAGGAAAAGGTGGTCTTCTTTCAAGAAGTGATGACCACCATATTTACATGAGGAAGAAAAGAAAGTAGATATAAGTAAACCAGATTTTGAAAACTCGCGTGGTGACTAACGAAGCGTTTATCAACAGAGGTCAGTTTGTCAATTAAAATTGACTGCGCCCTTCCTTTACATATCATGCCTCCTCAGTTTATATAAAGCGGGAGGAGACAATCCATAAAACTCTATATATAATCAGTCCGTTAGTCATCCATCAAGGCTATCACAATACGCGCCAGACTGACCAACGGCTATTCAGAAAAATCAACTAACTGCAAAATAAAATTTCACGGTCAAGTCTAGTTTGATTTCTCCCGGGAAATAACAAGTTCATCAAGTATTTTGTCACTTGATACGTGTGTGCTTGAAGCGAAACTTTCTTTGTGAGGAGCTCAACCACTGGCTAATAAAAACATTTACTTGTGGATAAGAATAATAACAGCACTGATTGGTTAGTTAATCATTACTAGGGCTGTGACAACAGAATATCCTTTTTATTGTTTTGGTTGTTGAGTATATATCCGTTAATATCTTATATATTTTTAGATAGACTGATGTGATTCTTGGTTGATTAACTGTGTCTATGTTGGATATATACTCGAAAATGAAAAGAATACAAAGAATACGCTGTTGCCTGTCATAGCCCTAGTCATTACGTATATATATATATATATATATATATATATATATATATATATATATATATATATATATATATATATACACATATATATATATATATAAAATAATAAAAATTAAATGTGCATGTACATCTGTATTTGAATAATCTTTTTAATTTGTATATATAAGCTTAGAATAATCCCACCTTTCAGCACGCATATTTATTTTTTCTGCCCAGAATAGGAAGGACTTTAAGATTTTTTTCCCTTTTACACTCGCATGTTGTCTTTAATCGTTTTTCGTCTACATTTTTTCTACGAAATCCTGAGTATGTTCCTTAAAATAAGGACGAAACTTTGATTACTATTTTATTAAGTCTTGGTTTTCCCTCTCAAATAACACACACACACACACGTACATACATACATACATATATATATATATATATATATATATATATATATATATATATATATGTATATATAGTGAACAGTAGCTAACAATAGTTTTATACACTTTAATAAGTAAAAGTACAAAGTGAAAAAAATCGACCCAGAATATAGTCCGATTATATGACCATTTTTTTCATTTCAGAAGGGATTTCTCACATAAGAAAGTTTATCGTCTGATGAAACCACACTTTGTTTTGGATTGACTTAGAAGAGAGAAGAATCAGGGGAGAATGGTTGTAGGGAGATTTTTTAAATCTGAACCAACAAGTTGAATTGCTTTCCTTTTACTTTCTTCTATTCTTTGCGATGGGGACTACAACGTGTTGAGTCCCTATATGTTAACATGTTTGTAAAGGTGTTGGACATTACATATAAGTTTATGTGTGGATCGTAGAATCAATAGGGAGATGGTGAAAAACACGTATGTTGATAATTATTCCATCTTCAAATAAATTAACATGAGACGTTTGTAGAATTTATATATGTTTGTTACAGAAGTTCCTCTTGTTTCATTTAGAAATTTGTTCTAAAACATGTTTTGAGGTTTCGCAAAGTCTCATTAGAAAGGGCGCATTCTGTTTTACAATATAAAGGTCATCGTTTCTTGCTCATATAATTTTTTCTCGCTTTTCAGAAACGTCTAATGGATTGTCAAGTAGATGAAAAAAAAATTGCATTTTCGACACCTCCTTCTTTCCGCCTTTAATCAAGATTAAAAAGCGACTGAAGTGACCTATGATATTTGTGCCCTATATGCAGAAAACATAAAGTGAGAAAACAGTTCGAGATTGGTTTACCAGATTCAAACATAATAATTCCGACCTCAATGACGCTTCTCATTACGGAAGACAAATCAAAATAGACGAAGATCAACTCAAGGCTCTTTTGAAGAAACATGGCCAGATGGTATATAGAGAATTAGGTGAAAAGATAAAGCGTGATTGCTGCGACAATTTCACACCACCTTCAGTCGATGGGATCACATAAAAACTTGGAACGTGGGCCCCACACGAACTTATTTTTCCTGTTAAAATTCTTTGATTTTCTTAAAATAAACTGTAGGGACTTCTGCAACAATTTAATAAATGCATATATATATATATGTATATATATATATATATATATATATATATATATATATATATATATATATATATATATATATATATTTGTACACACCACTAAATGTGGGCGAATGTGATGACTGAATAAAAAAACTCATAAAAATCTCAAGTGGTGGTCACTGATACAAAAAAAAAAATTGTACGTGAAAGTAACAAACTATTAACACATTATTAAAAAGCTATCAATTAACATACAAATCCTATCATGCAATTCGTTAACTCATACGATTAAAGTCCCTGGGGTAATATCTTCGGATTCTGGTAAATACGGTCACATTCTGTGCCATAATAATAATAACATTAATAATAATAATGGTAATAATAATAACAATAATATATATATATATATATATATATATATATATATATATATATATATATATATATATATGATGAAGATTAATAATTGTAACTTACGAATCAGTTTTAAAAGAAATAACAAAACAACATCAAATTGAGTGTACACTCGTTTCGGAAATGATATTTATTTCATTAATATTCACAAATAATATTGGCATTCACCGACAATAACTTATATTTTATCATATTGTCTCCTCATCACAAATGAGGTGGGGATAGGGTAAGACACAAAAATTAACTAGTATTTTTGTAATATGTGAGGTGTATGAATATTTATGGTGAAGGGGGTGTCCATAATTGTTTTCATGTGTGCTAATATATATATATATATATATATATATATATATATATATATATATATATATATATATATATATATATGGGTGGGTGAGGGTGCGTAACTGATCTGATTATTACTAGCTTAGCTATAAATATATATGTATATATATATATATATATATATATATATATATATATATATATATAATAGACGTACACAGGTACTGACAAGTATTCATTCACTACTCTATAAAACATATGGACGATGATAGAAGTATACCTGAATACTAGACGATCACAAACACGTAGCAATATACATGTGTTATATACACTGACTGTTTAACGTATGTATGACGTATGTATATAGTATTTGCATTAATAATAATAATTTGGACACAGGTTGCTAACATAATCTGCTCTAATTAGGAAGTTAACTGCTCTTAATATGTCCTCAAATATACGTATATATATATATATATATATATATATATATATATATATATATATATATATATATATATGGATGGATAAGCATTCAAAGCAAACTCTGTGTTTGGAGCACACAGCGTTCACTTTGATCTATCAGTTTGATAATCAACTGCTTGGTGTTTATTTCTGTCTTGTTTAACAAATATTGTATCCGGCATGGCGGATGCTTTCCTCAACTGGGCATTACTAAAATAGTTAATACGGTTGTAATCAAGCATTTTAGTTCATTCATAGACACCCCCAAAATGTCATTTTTCCTCTGTGTGACCCGGAACTAAATTTTACTATTCTAGGTATGTCCTTCCTGCGGATAGATTTACTAACTAATTATTTAAACACTGAACAGCAACTTAACTGAATCTAGGTTGTTACACTCTGCGTCCAGTCACATTTATTTGCCTGCCCCTCATGTGTTTCTGAAGTTATGTTCTTTTTTATTCACATAGTTTTTCTCTTCGATTTTACAGGAAAGAAATAAGCAAAGTTGTTTTTTTTTTTTTTGTCTTTAGATTATGAGAGAATCTGTAATAGGATGCATTTACAAGCAGACAAACAAATCTCAGGAATCTTTTTCTCTTATGCCCCTTTCTGTTATTCAGTGTCAGTACGCTTAAGTTATATAAAATCATCTTACGCCCCTCTATTTGATCCCAGCGGTTGACAACATACGATTTTTATGATTGCAGGTTCAAATGAACAGCTACAGCACGTATTGGAATGCACCCTATTAAGGCTTGATTTTCACAGCTGGGTAATGCAAAAAATGCAATCGGGACGCTAGGACAATTTAGAAGAACTACGTGCAATAATATTCTGTTTTAAACTTGGAAAAAATGCCACAGAAACGTATCATCATCATCATCATCATCATCATCATCATCATCATCATTGCGCCCGTCAATCTTGACGACGACTAGTGGGGACCTAAGTGCTTTACCCCTCAGTGTTGGCGTAGTCTCACTCTATCACCATAGGATTTTCCACCTTTTCCCCGAACTTGCTAGCACAGTTTAGGTGCAGTATCTGTTTTGCATCAGATAGACACTCTCTAAACCACCAATGCTCATGTCCAGTGGAGCGAACCCGCGAGGACTGGCAGCAGAGGAGGCCGCAGCTTCTGACCGAAAGTAATCTAAGTGAGGTAAACACTCGCTCTATCGTGTCTGCTACTACGCCTTTTCTTTCTGAATGAGGTTTCATAGCCTTTTAAGGAAAACTGCAATGCAGCAGTAGAATTTAAAGTCGGAGGTGCCATCTCTTATTTAATGTTTACTATGATTTAGGCCATCAAGGCAGTGATGTTTGATTTGGGGTTGGTTCGCTTAGTTTTCGCCCAACCAAGCGCACCCACAAGACAGTGGGGTAGCGATTGGTTATGTACCAGGGCATATCCACACATCGGTTGGTCATAACGCACTACCTTTGAGATCCTCTTCTACTCCGAGATATTCTTCAAGTTTAGCCTGGGGTCGCAAGGCACCAATTACCATGTGGGGCCAGAAAAGTTTAGAATGTTTCAGACTACATATTTATAATCTTGCATGAATCGAGCGTCAGTTTTGTAGTGGCATAAGAGATTCAAGGAAGGCAGTGAGTCTGTGAGTGACGATTAGAAGTGTGAGTTGAGTAAAGCGTCAGAACATCACAGTTGATTGACGAAAAAATAAATAATTTCATGGATAAGAACCTTCATGTGTCTATGATACAATAATGCGCAATTTGATGTGGCTGCGGAGACTGTACACACAATTATTTGTGAGGAACAAAATATGCGGAATATTTAAGCGAAGTTGTTCTCATGGTTGCTCAGAGAAGATTATAAAGGAAAACGTTGTCATGACAACTGTGATATGGGCGAGCTGATGAATTCAGATCCTGCAGTTTATGATGCTCTGGTGAGCTGCGATAAAAGCTGGATCTACTGTTATGACACACACACTCAGAGACAAAGTTCCCAGTGGAAGAGTGCTGCCTCTCCCAGACTCAAGAATGCCAGACAGAGCAAATCCACATAGAAACTCATGATGATTCCCTTTTTTACAGAGCAGGCATGATCTACATAGACCGGATCCCCTGGTCAGACAGTCAACAAGGAATACTATGCTTATGCTTTTAGGTAGTTCAGGAAGAAATTAGGTCGGAAGAAGCCAGCACGCTTCAAATCGGAACAGTAGCATTTCCACCAGGATTATGCACCAGTTCACAAGTCCATATTTTTCACATCAAGACATATTCTCACCCATTATGGTTCAAAAGCATGCTCCCTGTTATTTTTGGTTATTCCCTAAGCTCAAGGAAAATCTTACAGGCTGTCGTTATGAGACAATTAAGAAGATAAAAGAGGTTGCAACGAGGGTCATTGACATGCTCACACAAATACATACATAGGGTATTCCAGAATTTGTTGGAACTATGAAATAAGTGCATTGCAGTCGGATGAGATTACTTCGAAGGTGACTAGAGTTTTATGTGTATACTATCAATAAAAGTTCCCATGTGAAAAAGTATGGAGTTTATTTATGGCATCTGGTATTCATTCCTTGTGGGTTCTTTTTCTCGTCCCGCTCTTTAGGCATACTCATATTATAGATATGAAGAATATATTTTTCTGCATTGTTTTTTCGAAAATTATTCGATATTCATTTTGTTTTCTAAAACATCTTAGGACCATTAAGTTTCAAAATCGTGCCTTCACTTGGAATGTTACAGGACGGTATGACGTGAACTTCGCTAGAAAATCCTTCAAAGATCATTAGAGTCTGTGGATAATAGGCCTTTAATGCAAAGTCAATATGCATCTGAACACGCGCACGGAAATTCGAATTTATTAATCTTGTTATACCGGCAATAAAAGAATGTAACGAAATTGTGAAGGAGAAAATAGATTTGAGCTGAACAAATAACAAACACATATATATTTGCACACAGTCTCGTAACCGTCATATATAAACATTGCAAATGTCCACTTGATATCAAGATAGGCAGGAGTCGACCACTCGCGACCAGAAACTGAATGATTAAGCAGTGTCATTTTTACAACTAATTATGTTTGTATATTGATAAGTTTTTTTGGTGACAGGCTTATCAGGCCCTTCTTCCTGCCACCCGTTCCCTCTATTTAATATGGCTTTATCGCTATTTCGATTAGCTTCTCTTATTTCCTATCAGTCCAACGTAACAGAGGCGCTCGATAATGCCATATGTCAAACAAACGGGGACCACGTGACACATTAAAACGCACACAGACGGGGACAATTGAGTTGTATTGTCGTGAGGTAAAAGTTGATTTCTGAATATCAACGTGACTTTAAATGTCATGTCATTTACACACTAGTAGAAGTGGTGGAGATTAGCACATTTTCGTTCTCATATATGTAGAAGATCAATTTAAAAGAGCTCAATTGAATATTTAAAACGTGTTTTTGCATTAATTGATCAAGGCTGAAAAACCATACTGACATAATAGTTAATTTATCAATGCTCAAAAACCACTCTGGCACTATAGTTAACTTTGCTATAATGTGACTGTTCAGCTAACACTTCAATTGTTAAAAATGATGATTAAAACTAAGAAAACTGTGATTATGTCAGCCTACCTCACGAAAGAGGGTGTTAAAGTTGAAATTGAAAACAAACGCAAACTCCTAGTACTGGTTAACCGTGTAACTTTACATCGCTGGGCTGCTAGTCAACTGTTTTCAAGAAATGTTCAAGTCTCATGTAAACAAGTTTTCTTTGACCTGTTCACTTAAATATGAAATTCTACCCTGTTTCCACACTAACCGATCATTACTATGTTGTCTCGCCGACAACCTAACACGCATTGACCCTTAGCCTCTTAAGCCTTTCAGGTTTTCATAAGCGGTAATATCCTTGTAAAAATGGTATAGTCCACTTGGACGCAAACCCATTATATTACGTTGCATCAACTGATAGTTCTTGGAAGGAAATTTTGCTCATAGAGTTAACATTTGATTTAAGGTAGACAAGAGGAAGAATGTAAATTATGTATAATGGTTGTAGTTAAACGAGTTCTTATTTTGAATGTTTTACGGAGACATGAGAGATTGCAGCTTATTTATAAACGATCCATGAAAAAAAATGATAAATAAAAGAAATACAAACGACGACTTTTCTGTGAAAAAGAGGCTATAACGCAAAGAAAGAACAGCCACAGTAGGTTTTTAAGTCCATATTGTACTCTGTCAAATCAAATAAAAGTCATTGTTAGTAGAACCTACCTATATATGATTACGGTATTTCACTTTCGGACGCAATTAAGTCTTATACACGTTGACGACTGCGTTGCGAATGGTATACTTTGTTTAGTTTTTTTACGCACAACTTGTTTTTTTTAATTTTATTAATAGTGACATTTAATTAAACTACACCCCGTGCCAGAAATTATATTTAAATCGATATTTTTGTTCTAACTCCGATAGTTTTCAATGACAATTTGTGAAATTTAGCACGTTTAAGGCAACACTAACACAAGCGCACATTAAAAATTCCAGTAAAGACCAAACGAAGACACCAATGGCAAGCAGCTGTTGCGAAAATGCAAATTTATTTGCACCATGTTATCGAAAAAAGCTGGAGCAGTGGAAAATCTGGAGAGACTTGTTGTCACTCAACTCCCAGGAAACACCACAGGCTGTATTCAATGACATTTTGGATGACGTGTGTGAACGCTCCGTGTCAGCCAATAATAATAATAATAATATTAATAATAATAATAATAATAATAATAATAATAATAATAATAATAATAATAATAAACACATAACAATTATATATAGTAAAAACTTGATTCATCCGTTGAATAGAGCAAAAGTTTTTCTTCGTTTTGTGTGCTTTTTAATTGTTTATATTTAGAGATTTTGAAACAGCCCTGTGCTTTCCCAGATGAACGAGCTCGATTTAGAATTTGCTCGAGGTTATTGAACACAAAGACGCTCTAGTAGAAGACTTGTTAACAAAAAACGACCATCCCCCGAAAATATGACGAACTTCTTTACTCTGCGGGTTACCGAAGAGCCAACCCCTAATATTAAGAATTATAGCCACCCTAAGGGCGTCAAACTACCCACTTCTCGACATGATATAATTGCTAAAAGATTAAAAAACACACTAGACATCATACTAAGTGAAATACAGTACACACATAATTACGCAACAAAAATCACAAGTATATATACACGTATACATATAGATCTCTGTCTGTCTGTCTGTCTGTCTGTCTGTCTCTCTCTCT
>NC_136492.1:86462484-86532484 GCF_053919585.1 Euprymna scolopes | reverse complement strand
TGCAAATCTAAGGGAGACTACTTTCCTTCATCCGTAAAAATATAATTCTTGCAATTTAATGATCATGTAAATTAACAAAAAATCGACATGTGTTTGTTGTGCGTATATATTTGTGCTTATGTGTTAAGTGTAGTATAGCTTAGTTTTTACATATCTATATTTACCTTTTTGTACATTTATGTGTGCTTTCCAATATATATATATATATATATATATATATATATATATATATATATATATATATATACATGTATGAATGTTTTCATGTAATCGTACATTAGGTGTATCTCTATATTTGATGTGATCAAACATGCGTATGTATATACACATATGTTTACATATAAATGTCTAGACATTAGTAGGATAGCGTGTGTGTTATTTATATTGTATGTCACATTTACATCTGAATGACTGTTGTTTACTTGCTACGGACTTCCATTTCTTGGAGAAAAAATTTTAACACTAATTCTTCATAAGTTTTGCTCCAATTTTGATTATAAGTGATGGCACTTAAGTCATCTATATTTTTAATACATAAGTTTATAAATAATGCTTTCGGGCTCGATTATAGCTGAAGAAATTCACGTCATCTAACTCTATCTATCTATCTATCTATCTATCTCTCTCTCTCTCTCTCTCTCTCTCTATATATATATATATATATATATATATATATATATATATATATATATATATATATATATATATATATATACTAGCTATACCCTGCCACGCGTTGCTGTGGCTCAAATTGGCGCAATGGAAAAAGTTCCAAAATGAGAAAAACATGTTTCTTATAGGTTTAAATTTCCATTTTGCATGGGTACACAGTTTTTGTTGTTCCATTTTCTTAGCTGATATAGAGATTTTCCGGTTTGGTGACTCTTGAATATGTAACATAAATTATACATTTGAAAAAAACAGTCAGTGTGTAACTGTAAGGCCCACAATTGTAAAGATTGTTCTCTGTGCTTTGTTGATGGCTATTGCAAATGACAATTAAATTGGAAAGTGCAATTTGCTAAAGTGTAATGATGTATCAGGTGGAATCATAGGAATGCATGGAATGAAGATATATTCATCTCTGAAAGGTCCTGTTAAGATTGTTGTTTCTATGATATTGTTTGTTAATTTTTTTTTACTGCAAGCTATGTGTCATTGCCCAGCTTGGATTGGTTTATATTTCACAACATGATAATTAGTACACCAAATTTTAGTTGCAATACATGCGGTGGCCTCCCTATCAAATATAACTGTTGGATAATTAACCACTTTATCTGCTTTCACAACAGTGTCGATGGATTTGTATTTGACTACCTCACTTGGAATTTTACATTTAATTATAGCGTTAAGTTCATGGGCATCTTTGTATTGACCTGCAAGAATAGCTCATTCACTCAGTCAAATGGAATTCTTATAATTTGAATATCTGCAAAAACCTTTTAAACTAACTATTCTTTTGATGAAATAAAATTACAGTTATTACAGAAGTTAAAAGTCAAAGAATTTTGCCCTTAACTCTGACCAGCTGGCACTTTTTCGTACCCAATTTCCCACAAGTGATGCAAAAGTTTTTGTGCGGATCGAACAGTCGGCAACTGGACATGCATATTTTGAGTTAAGTTTAATGTCTTCACATGCAACAAAAAAGTAGAGTATTTGAGGAAAGCATTTATTTCATCTGCTGGTGTTGATTGAAGAATAACAGGTAACATTTGTCTGAAATCTCCTGCAAGCAATATTACTCCATTCCCAAATGGTCTGCAATTGCCACGTAAATCTTGCAAGGATCGATCAAGAGCCTCAAGTGATTTTTTGCGTACCATTGTGCATTCATCCTAAACAATAAGTTTGCATTTTTGCAATATTTTTCCCCATATTGGATGTTTTGGAGATGTCGAACATGAGATTTGTAAAAAATTGAATGTTTTAAAGTAGAATGAATAATTCCTCTACTTGGCACAAGGTCGCAGATATTCCTCATGTAGCAAGGGCTAAGGCTATGCCATTTTTTTACCAAATGGCTGCCAAAATCAATTTAATTAGAAAGGTTTTACCAGTTACTTCTGGTGCTGTTCAAGGTAGCAGTAATTTCCAAATAACTTCTATTCTCACAGTCAGTAAATTAGGTGATTAAAATAGGATTTATCCATGTTTTGACAATGCCTTATTAACTGTAATTAATTTAGAAGACTAAAATAGGATAGGGGACTAGAGATGGACAGATAGAGAGGAAGATATATAGATAGGAAAGAGACAGTGAGAGGAAAATAGAGAAAGAGAAGGAGATAGAGAGATAAAGGGATTGATAGATAAACAGAGAGAGGGGGAGAGTAAGAAACAGAGAGGGATGAAACAGAGGCAAGGAGAGAGATAGAGGGAGTTAGAGAGAGAAAGGGGCTGAAAGAGAGATGGAGAGGGTGATATAGAGAGAAAGATAGATTGAGAGAGGGAAAGGGAGAGATGGATAGAGAGAGATATTGAGAGAGGGGGAGAGAAACAGAAGGTGAACTACACTTCACCGTTTGTTTCCTCGTTCAGTAGAGAAGAAATCTTTCGAGACTGAGGCAATTTTAATGTTTTGTTATTATCCAGAGTAACCCTTTTTTCTTGGGGGGGGGCTAGATTTTCCTCGCATTAGAAACCGACCGGGTTATCTGTACTTTCACTTAACAAATTAATAAAAGAAAAACATATTGTAAAATTTGAATTTAACAGGAAAATACTATTTTAAAAAATAGCACGGTAACATAAGTGCATAAGTGCCACTTTAGGTACTCCTTGGGCGTTGAGTTCCATGGCGACCAGCATAATTATTTAATGGTCGCTCCCTTAGCCCCCCCGCAGTCAAGGCTGATGCATGCGCACGTAAATGTTTTTATTTACTGACGTTGGCTTAGTAACTACACGATTTATTGATAATTTCGTAACCCTTAAACGCATGCCGGAAGATTTAAATTCGTTCATTATTGTTGTAATGAAAAAAAAAGTTTCATTCAACACAAAACCAAAAACACATATTAATGATAAATGATTTATTATTCTATTCATTGAAATTTACTAATTTTTAAATAAAAAAGTAAAAAAAAAGTTCATAAAAAATAGTTGCTTATGTGCGTATAAACAACTTGTTTTTTTTAGATTAGGTCCACCTTATAATCACTCCCCTCCCAACCTCCTCATCTTAAGAACAGCTTCCGGAATAAACACCACTTTTGGAGGGGGGGACTATTTGCAAAATTTAACTGATATTTGTTGTCAGCATACCCACCCGAAAATACTATTAAAAAAAAAGGAGGGGTTCAGTGCCCGTGGCAGAGAAGTAGGTTTATTTATCAATAAAAGTTGCGGAGAAGTAAATTTATTTATCAATAAAAGTCGTCATTTAAAAAAGAAAATTGTGGAGGTGGACCTAAATGTTTTGTTTTCGCACTATTCAACATTTTGTTCATCCGCGCAGGTAAATTAAAAATATATTTGTAAAAGTGAGAAGTTATCAGTAAATGATTTAGTTTTTTTTTAATTTATTTATTTATTTTTTTTACATTAGGTCCACCTCCACAAATGTTAAGAACGGCTTTCAGAATAAACACCCCCAACCTCTCCATGTTAACAACGGATTTCGGAATAAACACCATTGGGGGGATATTTGAAAAAAAAAGTCGATAAAAGTCGTCATTTAAAAAGAAATTTAAAATCAAATGTTTGTAAAAGTGAGAAATTATTAATAAATGTTTAGTAACATTTTTCGGTGCTAATGCAGAGAGTGACCCGCGCTATTTTTAAATCGTGTTTTTTGTTTTAAATCAATTGCAAGGTTAAAGTACAGAATAGGTACAAACCACCCTCCCCTCCCGATGTTAAGAATGGCTTTTTAAATAATAACGTTATTATTTCAGCATGGATCACTCTCTGCATGAGTACCCATTTTTCTTTTAATATTCATAAAAAGTAAAACTTTTTTCAAAATAAATAAATAAATAAATGTTTGTAAATGTAACTAATAATCGTTTAGTTACGGCAAAGTCAGTAAATAAAATATGTTACGTGCGGGGTGAGGTGGGAGACTAAGGGAGCGACTATTATTTTTTTCTACTGGTCGCCATGGAACTCAACGACCAAGGAGTACCAAAATGTAATTTTTTTGCAATAAATAATAGATAGCAACTTCGTTAATTTTACGACTCACCCCAGCATATTATAAACACCCTAACTTCCCCATGTTAAGAACGGCTTTCGAGGTTTATGGAAGGGCGTTTTTTTTTTTTTTTTTTTTAACATGGGGGGGGGGTAAGGGTGTTTATAATACGTTGAGGCATGTCGTAAAAATGAAACAGTTTAGAAAAAGTTAAAACAAACTTTTTTATGTAAACAATGCCGTGAAAAAAAACTAAACAATTAAAACCTAATGGTTCATGAGTGAAAAGCCTTAACATAAATAAAATTTAAAAAATTAGTAAGTACATAAATAAATTTAAATTTTTAAAATAAGGGATTATTATTTTGTGTGTGTGTGTGTGTGTGTGTGTGAGTGTGTGTGTGTGTGCGATAATGCAGAGAGTTATCCGCGCTATTTTTTTTAAAATCGTTTTCCACGTTTAATTAAAGTGTTATGATATGTTTTTATTCAATTGTAAGGTTAAAGTACAGAATAGGTACAAAACACCCTCCATTCCCCATGTTAAGAATGGCTTTTTTAAATAATAACATTATTATTTCAGCAAGGAACACTCTCTGCATGAGTTAGTTTTTTTTTTACTTATTGAGTAAACAGAAAATGAAATCTTTCGTCAATTCGTGGCTGTGAAATGAATCGAACCGGAAGTTCTGTTTCCCAACAGAACAGATTCGCAGTAACGTTTAAAAAATATATTTATTTTATTTAATATTTTAATAATTCGCGAGGTAAATTTATTTCAATAACATAAAAACATACCTCGACTCTAAAGATGGGTTGTCTGAAAATTTCAAATAAATTGGTAAGGTAGAAATAGGGTTTTATTATTTTAGAACGAACCAACATTTACATATATATATATATATATATATATATATATATATATATATATATATATATATATATATATATATGTGTGTGTGTGTGTGTGTGTGTGTGTGTGTGTGTGTGTATATATAAATTTTACTTTCGGTTTTGATTCAACCTGATGCATCCAAGTAATTCAGATATCATTTTTTATATTTTAAATCACAACTTTAAAAATCAATCGAACATTAACTCTTTCATAATATATACGAACTTTGCAAGAATTAAAATGCCATATTTATGCGCACTTTATGGACGGGCTACGCCGGGCGTCCCTGCTAGAATAGATACATATTTTTGCAGTGTACGCTAGACATCTACAGAATGCTAATATCAAAATATTACACATGAATTTACCTCCAGTGGAGTTTACGCAGGTCCAGCTAGTATGGCCATAAAAGGATAAACATATCCGACCATATGAATTAAAATGAAAAGAAAGGAACAAATACTCATTATTCTCCTGTTCGGTAAGTTTTATTCAAACGAGTATTTTTAAATATGAAGTATATCTTCTGTAGTTTCTATTTAGTGTTGGATAATTAGGATAGGTATATTGATCGCTTTATTCACATTCTTATTGTAGTAACTCCTTTCGTATAAAGTGTGATTGCTCATAATATATATATATATATATATATATATATATATATATATATATATATATAGTTTTTGAAGTTTCTAACCTTTAAAACTATACAAAAAATATCATTCGTTAGAAAGCCATCCAGTCAGTAATTCATTTAATCACCTGCAATCACTGCATCATCATCATCATCATCATCATCATCATCATCATCATCATCATCATCATCTCTCTCTCTCTCTCTCTCTCTCTCTCTTTCGAATTTAGTATAGCACTAATAATTTATTTTTTAAGGGATCATCAGTTGCTTACCATGAAACACTGTTTCGGAGATTTAAAAACAAAACAGAATATGACATCATGGCACCCCAGCAGTGTTAATCAAATACCACCTCCCTTATTCTTAGGAAGAATACCTGCTACAAATATTTGATATAATTTCCTATTCTTAATTGCATTATGCAACCTTTTCATGCCATGAAAATGAATTTCTTACCTGTGTGATTCATCAGTTTCCAAATTTAAGATGGATATATTTTTTTAATTTACCAGTCTTGTATTTATAAGATTAGGATTAATCCATTTAACTACTTATCACCCCTACTATGATTAGTATTTTGTATATTTACATTCATATTTATTTTAAATTAAATATATAAAGGTTAAAAATATTTATACATATATACATTTATCATTATTTATTTTTTTATGTAATTATAAATACATTTTATATATTGCTAATATAGTTTTGGATTTCCTTTATTGATATATTCTGGTTAATCTTATACGATTCAAAAGCATCAGGATAACGAACAAATCCTTTATTTAACTTTTTAAATATTTAAGTTTTATCCTCACCTTGTTTTTTTATCATCCTTATTACTAAGCTAGAAACTGGTGGTGTAACATCTATTAATTTTAAAGTAACGCGAGCAATTATCAACAACTGTGACAATAAAACATAAAAAAACAGGGCAGGTGCTATATTTATGCGGCATACGTACTATTTGAAAGGGGAAAGCGTTTCTTTTATCAAATATTTTATAAATAAACACGCCATCCTCAATTTTTATATCCAAATCCAGAAATGTAGCCTGTTGTCCTCTATGTTCACAATACAATTCTAATTCCCTTGGATATATAAGATGCTTATTTTTTTCGAATTCATCATTATCGTTTATACATATGAGGTCACCTATAAATCTCCACACCCATGAAAGTTATATGTTTTAGATATATCAGTATTTATTAGTGAAGACATATATATATATATATATATATATATATATATATATATATATATATATATATATATATATATATATATATATATATATATACTCAAGTCTATGCCAGTACAGATTTGCCCAAAATGATGCAGAATCCAATCCTATTGGGATACCTATCGTTTGGAGTAATATTTTAATTCCTATTTGAAAATAGCATTCTTTAATAAGATGACATATAAGTACTTTTAATATACCTTTAGAAACACTCGTTTTGCTATTTTTTATTTTTACACCAGAAAGCTTTAGAGTTTGAAAAGTCTATATAGTTACCTTTTCCACCTTCAAAAGCTAAATCTACAGTATCATTTAAGTCTTTTATAATTTTTTCGTGCGGAATTTTAGTATATAGCATACTAAAATTATAAGTAGCTATAGATTTTGCTTTTATTCTGGAATTTATTTTATCTAATTTTTCTTTCACTGGTTGGGAATTATTTACTACCCAAAATAGATTTATATTACTATAGAATTTACTTTTCAGGTGAAAATTATTTATTTGATTTATAATTAATTTAAATATTTTAGATATAGCTTCACTTAAAGATTTAGTAGTGCACATCTTGGAGCCTACAATAAATCTAGCACTAACTGGAAGTGTGTGCATTTTAGGTATCCAATACAAACATGGAAGATTTTTGTTTTTTCTTCTTACTTTAATCCTACTTTTTCACTAATAATACTATTATTCAACATAATGCTATCTAAATTAATATTACTAATTTTATAGGTATCGGAAACGCTACCTATAATTCATACTTCTATCAATAAACGTTGCATATAATATTTTTTACATGTAAAAGCTATATTGTTTGCCGCCTTATCAATAGGAACTATTACAAACTTATCTTGAAGTATTTTAAGTTCCTCCAGTATTTCTGATTTTTTGAAAAAGAGGATTGGTTAATTTTTTTTATAATGTTTAACCTTTTCATTTACGCATTCAAGTATACTATTTTTTCATGATTAAAACGTAGACTGTGCTAATTTATCTTTATTTACTATAGCTATAATAAAACCTTCTAGTGCTTTAGTTACTCCTTTAACGCATTTAGTGTAATTTAGGTATTTAGGCTCTCTATAATTCGGACCCTTACTAAGTAGTTTTCTTAATTTAGGATTATTTACAATCTTTAAATCTCCTGTAATTACATTTTTTATCTCATTATTACAGAAATGAAAGGAATTGCATTCACATTCTTGAATATTTATAATATTATCATTTATAGTTATTTGTTCTACATTCTTTTTATAATTGAACATCTTATTGCGTATTGTTGGCCCTAGTTTATATGTAGCTGTTGGTTTTTGATCTTTTGTCTGTAACTCATTACGTAGTAATTGCATATTCTTTTGTTTATTAAATATATTTATGTAAATTTACATCATCAACACCTTTAATTTCATACAAAACTACACAAATATTTTTACGTTTTATTTTTATACCGTTCTCAGGTGGTTTATATAATTTAGTGTCGATTATATCCATACATATAGACTTACTACTACCACTACTATTATTACTACTACTGCTAATATATAGTAGTAGTAGTAGTAGTAGTAGTAGTAGTAGTAGTAGTAGCAAGTCATAAAAATATATATGGCAGTTAAGATACACAGAACATCTCTCGTTTCATCCACGCTAGGATTTGGCAGCTTGACGCGTGAATGAAACGCGGAATATTTTGTGTAGCTTAATTGACATATATATTTTTATAACTTACTACCTAGCGCTATCTATGAAGTGAACACTGTTGAAGTAAATTCTTAAAGTTTGCGCATAAAACTAGATTTATTTATATTAATTTATGTGATTAAATGAAATAGTAATATATATATATATATATATATATATATATATATATATATATATATATACTAGCGGGGCACCCGGCGTTCCCGAGTGTTTGTTTCCGGGACGGGGGGGAAGTTTTAAAAAATGTTATGGTAGGTAAGTAGGAAGGATCAAACCCGGAGTCATGAGTAAAAGTAGGAAAATAAAATGTGAAAAAAAAAAAAACATCTGCGACGTTAACAGTTCGGCCACCAAGAAAAGTCCATTCCAGTTGTTTAGGAGAAAAAAAAAAAAAAAACGACTACGGTAGGTCGGCGCGAACGTGAAAATATAATGTGAATTGTCCAGCACGCTAACCACTACGCCACAGAGCACCGCAGCCTAGTTTAGTGATTTTAAATAACTTCACATGAAAGAACTACGAAGCCAAACCGGTGTTCTCTTCTCAACTGTTCCTTGTGAACAATCCCCAAACGGTGTTAAGTGGTGGCAGGGGGAGGAGGAATTTATTAGAGAGAAAATATTTTACCACTTCCATTGATCTTAACCGATTTTAGCCGTGACTTCTCAGCAGAAAAAGTATAGAAATCTAAGATTATCGAGGAATTTGAGAAATAATAAGCCTATAACACACCTCAGATATTGTTCTGCCGTTTGTGCATATTATATTTGCATGAAATATCTTTATTTTTAATCCTATTAATGTCAAAATCAGACTGGAAAATGAGTTAATTTTATTTATATAGATAGATAGAAGAAGAAGAAGATAGAAAGATAGAAGAAGAAGAAGAAGAAAGAATAGAAGAAGAATAGATAGATAGAATAGAAGAAGATAGATAGAAGAATAGATAGAAGATAGATAGAAGAAGATAGATAGAAGAGAAAGAAGAGAAGAGAATATATATATATATATATATATATATATATAACAGTATTTATATTTAACAGTATTCATGTTTATTTAAATACAAACACTGACACTATATATATATATATATATATATATATATATATATATATATTCTCGTATATATACACAGAGAGAGAGAGAGAGAGAGAGAGAGAGAGAGAGAGAGAGAGAGATTCAGCCGCTTTGATGAGTCGTAGAGGACAAACACGTGTCAGTAATTATATTTTAAAAACAATATATATGCACCTCTTTATGTTGGGTTCCAAGTTGATTAAAACTCGCATTTAGGTAAAAATGCACTTTCGTAAATAATTGAATTTATTCAAAAGCATATTGCAAAAAACAAATAACATCTCTCTCTCTCTATCTCTCTCTTTATATATATATATATATATATATATATATATTTTATATATATATATATATAAATATAAATATAAATATATATATAATATATATGAATAAAAACAAATAACATCTCTCTCTCTCTCTCTCTCTATATATATATATATATATATATATATATATATATATATATATATATATAGCATCCTGCTTAATACACGACTAAAACAAGATTCAATAATGTTTTAATATAAAAATAGCAGTTAAAGTCCTCCAGCGTCTACATAATGTGTCTATGAATTTATTAAATGTTGAGAAAGTATCTATTGTAAGCAAATGCGATTGATAATTTCATTGTCGATAATTTTTTAAACAATTGAGGAAAACTGAAAAGAAAACTATCCGTAAGCTGCTAAAATAGATTGGCCCAAAGGCTGTAATAAAATGTGGAGGTCGAGATCTGTGCAGCCTCGCGGTTGTCCATAAGTAGGGAAATGCGGGGTGCCGTTTTCTTAACAAAAAGGCATAAACATGCTAAACAGTAAGATTCGACATGAGATCTGAAATACTTAATTAAAAAAGAAAAGAAAAAAAAACACTCTGCTGGGGGATCTCCATTTTCCGAGTACTTTCCGGAATATAAAATATTAGTCTCTCTCAACGAGTCTATTTATACCCTCTCACACAAAATCAAATAAGCATTTAAACCTTTAAATAAACTCCCCCTCTGTTTGCTTTTTTTGTGATCACTAATAGATTTGTAGTCACTCAGGTTTCGAATTCGAAGTTCAGATACGCGCTACTGATAAACCGAAATCTGGGCGAGACTTTGATATTCGGCTTTTATTGCTTGTGTGAGTGTCGGCGTTGTTTGGTTGCAGAAATATATATATATATATATATATATATATATATATATATATATATATGATGATTGCAACGTATTGTCAGACGAGTGCCACTCCCTCAGACATTTAAATCCATGATTCCAAATGTTCGAGGGTGTATCTATATCAAATATGATGTTACCGAGTCTTAGCTTTGTACGACAGCTAAGTCTCTCTCTCGGTTCAAAATGTTGAGATCCAGCAAGACGCAAGAGCAAGATAGCCAGCAACAAATTAAACTGCATACCATCTTAATGTGGGCACTGGTCTTCCGCTTTATGGTTTTTTAAATCAGAAATTTGCTTCTCCTAGAAAGGTTGCCTTCACCACGGCTTACGGGAGCCCTCTCTACTACAATACACATATACACACACACACAAATATACACGGTGCTAGTTGGCAGTTGGCCCAGAAAAAGAGTTCATTCGCCCTTTGGAAGGTCTTGTTTTTAATCCTTCAGGGAGACTAGCCGCCCTCCTCACCAAACAAGTCTGGTGGGGGAACCAGTTTAGTCGCCGGTGACCCGACCATGAGGTAGGTAGTACTGGGTTACATGGTACCAGTAGCATATGACATGACCTGACATATATATATATATATATATATATATGTATATATATATATATATATATATATCTATATATATATATATTTGTGTGTGTTTGTGTGTGTGTGTGTGTGGGTGCGTGTGTGGGTGCGTGCGAAAATAAGAAAACTAAATGCTGTAAATTAAAATTTACAACAAATTTATTTTACAAGGAATACCAAATAAGCTAATAACACATTTTTTTAAATAATAGCGCATATCATTAAAGGATAACTTATTAAGAAAAGGGTATTCATAGCAAGTGAAAAAACATGCCAGTTAGCACATAAATATAAAACTAAAAATTATGAAAGACATTTTATTTGTAAAAAGCTGATAAAATGCAGAAAAGCAAATCCATGTAACCGGTGTCCCAAATCCAATGCGAATATATATATATATATATATATATATATATATATATATATATATATATATATATATATATATATATATATATATATACTAGCGGGCGTACCCGGCGTTGTCCGAGTGTTTGTTTCCGGGACGGGGGGGGAGTTTTTAAAAATGTTATGGTAGGTAAGAAGGAAGGATCAAACCCGGAGTCATGAGTAAAAGTAGGAAAATAAAGTGTGAAAAAAAAAAACAAAAAAAAACAAACATCTGCAACGTTAACAGTTCGGCCACCAAGAAAAGTCCATTCCAGTTGTTTAGGAAAAAAAAAAAAAAACACTATGGTAGGTCGGCGCGAACGTGAAAATATAATGTGAATTGTCCAGCACCCTAACCACTACGCCACAGATCACTGCAGCTTAGTTTAGTGATTTTAAATAACTTCACATGATAGAACTACGAAGCCAAACCGGTGTTCTCTTCTCAACTGTTCCTTGTGAACGATCCCCAAACGGTGTTAAGTGGTGGCAGGGGGAGGAGGAATTTTTAAGAGAGAAAATATTTTACCACTTCCATTGATCTTAACCGATTTTGGCCGTGACTTCTCAGCAGAAAAAGTATAGAAATCTAAGATTATCGAGGAATTTGAGAACTAATAAGCCTATAACAAACCTCAGATATTGTTCTGCCGTTTGTGCATAATGTATTTGCATGAAATATCTTGATTTTTAATCCTATTAAGGTTAAAATCCCACGGGAAAAAATGAGTTCATTTTATTTATATATATATATATATAAGAGAAGAAGATATATATATATATATATATATATATATATATATATATATATATATATATATATATATATATATATATATATATATATATATAGTCCTGTTTATAGTATTCCAAATTGTATTGAGTTTATATAATTGAAAATTCGGTAATCGTCCATATACCAATAAGTTTTAAGACGAAATTAGATGCCTTAAACTGTAAGTTACAAAAATATCATATTTCATAATTGAGTATTCATATACTGTTTTTAACAAAATCAAGACATCAATGAATTGAGTGATAACAACAAATAGTGTATTTTATCGATAGTTACAATTATTTCGAGACTATTTGGACACATTCAAACATTATATCATTTGAAAATTTTCAAAAGAACAGCCTTTCGTCAGACGTATTGAATAAAAAAAAAAATTTACAATGAACAATATGGATTGGATTTCACATGTAAGGAAAAACATGAAAACATATTTTACCTACATCTCATCCTTCCGAAGTTGTTTTTTTATGATTTATATATTTACCTATTTTCGCATATCTAATAAAAACAAAAATATTTTCAATCAAATTATCTTACAACGTAACCAGTAATTACCTATGTTCACTTAATATGTTTTACTAATACTATTCATTAATTACTTAAATTATTTTTTTTATTTCTTCATTTAATTTAAATTATTGTTTCTAATCCGGATTAACCCACTAAGTCTTTAGCTATATTGTTTCGATTCTATGTTAGATTTGTATCTGGAATCTGTTTTGTTTATTTACAAAAATATTGGCTAACCTACTTGTGTAATTTCAAAAAGCGATTTTTCTTCAGAACTTATTCCATGGGGAAAAAAATAAAATTACGTTATATTGAGTGCAGTCTCATACTTCATGTAAAATTAAGAATCTAAATTTATTTTCAATTCTTTTATTGTATTTCGTTCCTACCTATTAAGATTGATGATTGCTGGATATTTCTAACGTTTAACTGAAGGTAATTCTGTGCGTTTTAAATTTTAAAAGTTTGGCTGAATTATAACTTACTAAAATCCTTATATGTATTCATAACGTTGAAAGAGAGCTAACTCAATACGTTCGATATTTTAATGTTTTTGCAGATTTCTAAGTTTGGCAAATTCCTAATATGCATTTATGATTTATTTATCAATTAATCAAAACCATTTAAATCTAGGCTTAACTATTCAAATTATAAGTTTATACGGCATGTCTTTATCGTGACACTGATTTTCTTACCAAAGATTTTACCTACGTTAGTAATCCAGTCATAATTTTCTGAGGTTGTGCATGGCTTTAATTCAAATAATATCAATTCAGGAATTAAGTTATTAAATACTTATCTAATAATAATAATAATAATAATAATAATAATAATAATAATAATAATAATAATAATAATAATACGTATCCTCTTAATAAGTATTCTATTAATAAATATTAAATAATATATTTATTGATAGAATACTTATGCAGGCGCGTGAACTCAGAATGATTTAAAAACATATGCTTTCTGATGTGATTTCATTTGCATAAATCCACTTATATCTTTATTTCTCGCTCTCTTTCCTTCTCTTTCTCTCCTTATTTCTGTGTCTCTTTATATATATATATATATATATATATATTTCATATGTATATATATATATATATATATATATATATATTTCATATGTATATATATATATATATATATATATATATATATATATATATATATATATATATTTGTGTTGAGACGATTAATCGGGATCGGAGAACGGAATGTTTCAGTCTCGGAATCGGTATCTGAATTGGGGGAAAAAAGCCTTGTTTCCGATTCCTTAAACGTTTATTTGCATTATTTTTTAAAACTAAAGCGTTCATTGCTGGTGCTCCTGATAGAAACTTACTGTTTTTAAACAATAAGTAAGACTAGAATCTATAGATTATAATCACATAAAAATACGATATAAACAATTTTTTTCGTAAAATAAACAAGACAACAATTAAAAAAAAATCTTTACGTAAATTACAAAAATGTATTTTATTTACAATATTCGAAAAACATTTTTAAATGTCCACTAAAGTATTTGTCAGGAAAAATATTATCAAACATTATTAAACATTACGTTAAAAATAGAATATTAAAATATTTAAAGGTTTAAACTATCTATTCGATGCTATTAGCTTTTGTCCAGTTGAATACTGTCCAGTAGACTGTTGTGCAATTTTTATTTAGCGTTTGCAAATATCAAAGGAGGAGGCAAAACGCATGAGAAAAGGTTTACTTGAATGATGTATAAATCGATTTGTGAATTGGCTGCAATTCTTCTTTGATTCTGTCTGTATTACTTACACTTAGACTTAAATATGTCTGTGGCGCCTAAGCCAGTCAAAGTAATCCAACGTTTTCAGTATAGAGGCAGATACACCTCCCCATCACATATGCGTACAAAGAATGTAAAACAAAATTAATTAACATCGCTTGAGATGGACACAAAAAGTCATGGAATCGAAACAATTAATAAAAACATGATTGTATGTTAATTGGAACATTTGGATAGTTTATGTCAACTGTGACCTCTTGATAGCCAAATTACTGCCCCAAAACTGATTAAAAATACTTGCCGCCTGCCTTAATACCCTTTATGTAAAATTTCAAATTTTTAGAGCCAAAATTTGCTAAATAGTTTGCTAGAGACTTCAAAAATCAAATCCGTTGTACTTTGACCAATTGGCATAACAAATACCTATTAAAAAGCCTGCATTATATCTGAATACACTTTATGTAAAATCTCAAATCCTTAGATCAATAATTGGTTGAGTCATTTGACAGAGACTGCAGAGGGTTTTTTTTTTTAATTTGACCCTAACTTTGACTCATTAACATTTATTATTTGGGATCCAATCAAATTAATATTTTTGATCCATGAACCTACATCTAAATTTGAAAGCGTTTAGACCCAAAATTGGCAAAGTAGTTTGGTAGAGTTTTAAAGGTCAAATCGGTGAACTTTGATCCCTGGACAGCACAATTTCTGACCAAAAACCGATTAAAAAGATGTTCCTAAATCTCATCCCCCCCTTGTGTCAAATCTCGAATTTGCATACTGAAAATTGACAGAGAAGATAGTAGGCAAATGCACCCACACAGACACACACACAGAGAGGCAATTTCACTTACATATATATATATATATATATATATATATATATATATATATATATATATATATATATATATATATATATATATATAAACGGGTAGCTGAAACAATAATTCAACTTAACAGAAAGATACGGTAATAAAAAAAATAAAACGCATATTTTCTCTACAACACTATTGAGCATTTCTTCAGTTTTTATTAATCACCACTTGTATATATATATATATATAAATATATATATATATAAATATATATATATATATATATCCGTATATGTGTATATAGGTAGACATATGGATCTGTCTACATACATGCGCGCGTCATTATTATACAGACATACTCGAATTGTGTGTAAAAATGAAAAATGTTAGACAATACAATAAATTTAGAAAAAATATATAATTTTTACATCTCCAGTTTTTCTTTATATATCTACATGTAAATATTTATCACTTAATTAATCAATCCCCCTCCCTCTCCCTCTCTCTTGTATATATATATATATATATATATATATATATATATATATATATATATATATATATATATATATATATATGATGTATTTAAATATGTGTATAATTTTGTATATATAATGAAAATATGTATATGCTGTTCATAAGAGTATACGCACGCAAATATATACACACATATTTACATATATATATTTATATATATATATATATATATATATATATATATATATATATATATATATATATATATATATACTAGCAAAAGTACCCGTCGTTTACTGGGTTCAAAAACAGCCTACAGAAAATCGACTCTGATTTATAAAAGTATGATAGGGTATGAAAAGGAAGAGTTGTAAATTTGGGTCGAATTTGGGGGGTATCAAAACCAAAGCAAAATATGATGAAAGTAAAAATCAAATAGATAAACCTCATAATTTATTATACCATACCTGTTCACACTGAAACACTTATCACAATATTCTGTGGATCTATATTAAAAAACCTTGTTAATCTTTGTGACATATTTCAATTGTATAGAGGGCAGGTGCGAACGAACACCCCATAATTTTATTATACCATATTTTTTTGTGCCTATTTACATCCTATGGAGCCCAGGCGCGAATGCAGACCCCACAATTTTATTATACCATCCCTATTTAAGTTAAAACATACGTAGCAATGTATTCTTTTGTACATATATATCAAATATATTTGTAAACGTTTTTTTCTTTTAGTTTTTAAATTTTTTATTTCCATACTTTGTGGACCAGGCACGAACGCAGACCCCACAATTTTAATGAATCACCGTTCAGCCAGATCAAACATACCCATTCTATTGTCTCGATACATGTTCTATCATTATATGTTTTTTTTTTAAATAGTCAACCATATAGGAGCGTATTCGTGACCAGACACATACACCCACACCCACACAGACATTCAGCTTTGTATATATATATATATATATATATATATATATATATATATATATATATATATATATATATATATATACTTTTAGGTAAAAGTTACTTTGTGAGTGTGGGTGCCTGTCCCATGGGTTAAAAAACGGCTGTGATTATCTTTTGAAAATCCCACACAAGCTTGTGTATATGTCTGACAGTGTTCTTATAAATGTTTTTTTTTACAGAAATTCATCCAATATGTATCGAAAATCGAAAAAAATCGCCTGTCTCTTTAAGTTAGCTTTTTTTCCCTTATAAATGAAAAAAATATCTTAGGGGAATATTGTACATAACATCGATTCAGTGCGATATTAAAATTTAGCAAATCATTTCTTCTTAAAATAAAAAAAAAACAGACTTATTTTCATCTGCTGATTAGCTTAGTTGTAGAGCATTCAACTTCAAATCGAATTATCTCCTGTTCAAGCCAGACTGGAACTGACCATATTTTTTTTTCTTATTAATGAGTTCTATTTACGACAAAAGAAAAGCAATTCAAAACCGACGCAAATTATTTCTTCCTTTACATATTTTAACACTAAACATTACTCAGAAGTGACTTTTCAGGGAATAGATCCTCAAGCTCAAATATCAGCTGACGTTATATAGTAAACCAACACAGACGGAATATGATAAACAACATTATCATTTTTATTTTTATTGTTTTTTGTGAATTAGTTCACCGGGCGAATTATTCCTTGTAATATATAATATTCAATAAAGTATTGCTTCTGTAATGCATAAGCAACCTGCATAAATAAAAGTCCTACGTTATAGCCAAGTGTACGACCAGGCAACGTCGGAATAGCAGCTAGTACACACACATATATATATATATATATATATATATATATATATAAACGGTCAGAAAAACATTGGTACCGTCGGTTTCAAGCCTAACATAAGGGCGACCAGTTAATGGTAAATCGTATGGCTGACGAGAGCCTAACATTATTTACGATTTACCATTAACTGGTCGCCCTTATGTTAGGCTTGAAACCGACGGTCCCAATGTTTTTCTGACATTATGTACGTTTGAATAAATAAATATTAAGATCTTATATAGAAAAAAGGAGTCTTTTCTTTGTAATCGAGCATTTTGTCCGAATTCTTTCCCCAAAAACGGTAAACAAATATATATATATATATACATATATATATATATATATATATATATATATATATATGTATATACACACACACATATATATATATATATATATATATATATATATATATATATATATATATATATATATATATATATATATATATACGTTTCTATGGTGTGTGGATACTAGAGATTGAAAAAATAATAGCGGTTAGTAATCCCACGTCTTTAGAATCACACTACCTTCTTTTTGTTTTTTTTTAAATATACATATGTGGGGAGAGAGAAGGTATGGGAGAGAGAGGATAGGGATTCGACGAACAAAAATAACTGCCTCTTGAATGAACAAAGCCGACATAAGGACATCTTTATCCATAGATCGTGCAAGCTAATTCTTGCTACATTAACGTAATTCCTATTGTGTAGAGCAGCTTTTAACATCCCTAATTGGTCGCGTAGTTGAATGGAAATAGTTTCGAAGTAAGCTCCCCACTTTTCACTTTTCTTTTCTGATAGCATTTCAAATAAAGCCAACGCTTTTTTTTTTGTTATAATTGTTACAATAGTAAAGAATACTTCAACAGCAAATTTACCAACACACACACACACACACAAAAAAAAAACAACAACAAAAAACAAAATTAAAAAAAGCATCGCCTAGCCAACAAAAGTAAGTTTTGAACTCCGGTTTTGACAGCCATTGTTTGGGGAACGCCAAATGAAATTCGTTCGTTTATTGCAACGATTGGTCGTCTAAAGGTCGTATCTGGTTGTTAGGGGCCTCTAGAAAGTATTTAAAAAAAAGTAAGAAGTGTGCCTCTCCCTTTCCCTGATCTCTGCACTCCCTGAAGGCGTCGGGGCCTGAATGGAATATAAAACATAGCAGTTGAAAATTTACACGGATTATAAAGCAAACAAAAAAGGAGGAGCGTTGCAGAAATATCCAAACGAGGCATCCATATATCAATCAATAAATAGTCTAGTTTTGTTTTCCTTAACGGAAAGACAATAAAAAATAGCATATAAAAACAAAGAAACGCTATGATTAGTTCATAGGAAAAAGAAATGCGGTTGTGGTTTGAATAACAAAGTAAACTAATCATCTTTTTATTTCTCAAAATAATTGGTTCTTTCTTAATACACACGTGTCTGTTCAGATGAGTATGTACTGAAACAGGAGTGGAGCAAATAAAACCACACTTATACCCACACAACTTTTCGTAAGTTCAATGAGAAAAAAAAATAAAGATAATTAGAAACCATATTGGACATGTAAATGTTATTTTTTCCTTGGTTTTGTTGTTTGCATTATGCGGACTTCGGTTCTTATAAGTACTATTCATCCAAGGATACGAACCATGTAATCTTCCGAAAGTCTCATGCGTATATTTTAAAACTCATGGGGAATATTGAGGTAAAATGGAAAGACCTGGACGGAATTTTGAGGGTAGCATTTATTTAATTCACAGGAAGAGCATGATTTCGTTCCGTCGGCCATGACCAGATAAATGTCTTATGGAATTTGCAATTTTATTCTTAGTATATCCCGTACTAACAGTTCCACCTTCAACATCCAGAAGAGTGTCACTTAAAACGTACAATCTTAATTAGTATTACATCGTTACATTTAATATTAATTCGAAGCCTTAAGCATATTCTTATGTTTTAAATGTGCAGTATTATAACTTTTAACTATGGCTCACTACTTATTATACACACACAAGCTGAAACACACACACACACTATATATATATATATATATATATATATATACACACAATGTTTTGCAGGTTGATATATCACATGAAACAAATGATATGAAATTCATCATATTCGCATTAAAAAAAAAAATCATGTAACGGTTTTAAGACGGTTTATAGGGATCAAAGCGATTGGGAAAGCATATATTACACTCAAAATAATACGATTCTCGATAGTATAAGAGAAACTGAATTTTCACTTTCAAATTTCTGACATTATGAGGTTATTACATTAGCCTGCCCCTTCTTTGTATTACAGTAACAAACATTCTAAATTTTACGGTGATGATAGTGGATTTGAATAGAATCATTGTTCAGGTATAACATAGAAGCCTATCTAATGAATATAATATGAAATTCAGTAGGATTTATTTTAATTATATATGTGTGCGTGTAATCATATTTATTTATTGAATATTAATTCTTTTTTTAAATATTTCAAAAATATATTTACCTGCTTAAATATATCAATGGATACGTATTTTTAACACAGATACACATCAACAGTACATATAAATAAAATATTCTAAGATTTAATAAATAAAAAAAACATAATAAAATGAACACAAATACGTCTTGTAATAACTGGGGGCGCAGAATTGCAAAAATAAAGGGCAGGTAATCCATCTTTACACTACTTAGGAAGTTTAAAGTAAAATAAAAAAAAAAAAGCAACGGTTCAAGGCTGCTCAGAGACCGCTAACGAATAAGAACAACAACGGATCTTACATTTAAAAGCGATAAAAAAAACAGACTTGGAAATTAACAAGGCGTCATGGCTCATGGGTAAACTGTAGACTGCCTGTAGTGTGAGATCGAGCCTTCCTTATACACAGAAAAATATTAAAATATTTTATTTCAATAAAAAAAGGATAATATAATAAAAAAAAATAGTTCCCGTCAAAAAAGGTGAGCTACCCAATAATTGATCATCAATAGCATGTAATATCTTTTTCCTCGTTATTGCGTAGCAGGCGGAAATTTAAACACAAGAATAAGCAACTGTTCAAAACTGCTTATTTATATATCTATAAAAGTGATAATGTGTGTATTTCTGTCTGAGGACAATTCTCAAGCAATATACTCAACGAATATTTGATCTATAGTTCTGAAATTTGGTATATAGGTTATTCAGACAAGTGGGCATTTTTTTAATCCGCCCTCTCCCCCAAAAAAGTCTGCTAAAAGGTCAAGAGTGAAAAATTAGTGCGTGGTGGTCGTCGGATTTTTATTTGTTTAAAAACTGTTTAACGAAGTTTAAAACATTTTTTAAGGTCTTAGCAAGTTTGTCTAATGGATATTGTACTAAAGTCACTGTTTTTAGGTTTTCGTTTCGATTGAGAGAACTAAGCGTTTTTTTAGCTGAAATAAACAAGTCCGTTTATTGTTTCTTTGTATTAGAATAAAAAAAATATATATAATCGCGTAAATAATTACATAACCAGTGCAAAAATTGAACAAGGAATTTATTTTAAACGACAAAAAATAAATAAGACAAAAAATAAATAAGACAATGGGTACTCATGTAAAGAGTGATCCGTGCTGTAATAAAAACGTTATTATTTATAAAGTCATTCTTAACATGAGGAGGGTTTTTTCTACCTATTCTGTACTTAACCCTTACAATTGAATAATAAAAAAAACACATATCATAACACTTTAATTAAACGTGGAAATATGATTAAAAAAATAACGCGGATCAATCTCTGCATTAGAACCAAACAATGCATATATGTCTATATGCTATTAAAAAAAACAACTTTTTTTTTTTAACATAAAAAAAGAAACTACTCACAGTTTGAGGTTTTTACAGAAAAAAAACAAAAACTTCTGGATCAATGCAGCGGACATTTGTATATTTCCTTTGCCCTGTTCTGCTCTTCTTTTTTTAATAAGCAGACGATATATATTATTTTTATCTTAAAGATATGTTGGGGCCTTAAAACAACAGTTTACCATAAAGAAAGCATACAAATGCTTTTATAAAAGAGTTTTTTTTTATTTTCTTGAAATTTGACAGAAAGTCTATTGAAAATAGTTCTTTTGAGTTCTTGTTTTTTTTCTTTTCGGAAATCTTGCCAGAGTGAGGAAATTTATGAAAAAAAAATTCTTGGCGCCCTTTCCTCGGGAAAACATTGTTATGTCTAAAAACTCTTACTTTTTTATGCAAATATGATGAATTTCATGTTATTTTTTATGAATCTGAAAAAGAAAAAAAAAAATGCTGAAAAACAAGGTCTAAATAACTAAATATAGCTTTTAATATTATTTTTCTTTTAATTTATATTAAAAAATTAAAATTCATTTGAGCTCAAGAAACCCTTCCTTATCTTTCTTTTTAGAGCATAATCTGAAACAATCTTCTTGCTTCATTCTCTTATATTCTTTTTTGTTTTTATTATTATTATTATTATTATTATTTATCCTTACGATAAATAATTAATATTCCTTTCAACAATTTAGTCTCTCAGAGACTACAAAATATCGGACGTCTGTAACAAAGATAGTTCCGTCTGGGAGCCTCCATTCAAATTTTTCTGAAAATATTTTAATTTTTTTGATCTCTTCCAAAATATTTTAAAACAAATATTGCAATATTGCAATTCTTCTTAATATTTTAACTCTGTCAAAATATTTAATTTTTTGCCCGGATCATTTTGGCCGGTAGAATTATTTTCATTACGAAAGGATATTATAGCCCAAATAAATCAATTTTATATCAATCGTCTCGACCAGTTACAAAATTTATAAAGATTTTAACAGAGAAACATCTTGCAGGGGTATAAATGTCTCTCCGGACACCAGAAAAAGACTGAACTAAACATGTTCCAATCTGATTATATTTATTAATTTTACTAAACATTCAAACAGATATTCTACATGGTTTATACTTGCGTAAAAAGCTTACAGTAAACACAGAATTGTTTCCATATATATATTTATGTATGCGTATATATTTTTATTTAATCAATCAATCAGTCAATCTATCTATCTATCTATCCATCTATCTATTTATCTATAAAACTGAACGCGTTTGTGTGTGTGTCTGTGTGTGTACATTTCGCTACGCAATAACTTTGTCAATTTTAATTTTGCACACTCGAAATTTGATATACAGGGTACTGGGATTTTGGAAAATCTGCGTAATTCATTTTCGGGCTGAAAAGTTCAACGATTTTACCTTTGAGAACGCTACAAAACTCCTCCGACAATTTTAAGTCTAAACACTTGAAATTTTAGATATAGGTTCCGTGAATATGGATCTAACTTTATAACTTGATTTGAGCTCAAATCAATAAATGTTACGCGGCCATAATAGGTGTCAAAGTTAGAAAAAATTGACATCTGCGGTTTCTATAAAATTACTCAGACACTTTCTGGTCTAAACATTTGAAATTTTACATAAAGGGTATTCAGAGATAGGGCAAGCTTTTCATCGGTCTGGGTATAAAATTTTTAGTTACCAATATATAAATGATATAAATGTATGTAGGTATGTATGTTTACATGTGTGCCTAAAACTTCCGACGAAAGCGATGGATTGGTATAAGATCAGAATCGTTTTGAAATTCGACCTTTCTGACGACAAATATCGAAAAGTTGGCTAAAAACATTAATATCGCCACCTTTACTGGCCACATTTATACAGGCGGGGGGGGCGATTGTTCGCAGATATTTTTAAAAGTAATCATTTCGTTTCTATTGTATAACCTTAATTAAAACCTACCGGTTTGGCGGTGGTCGTAATGACAAAGACCGCAGGTTTTTTTTTTTTCGCCCCATTGTTTTCGTCCTTCGCGATACGGGTCCGAGCCTGCCTTTCTACTACCACTTTTTTTTTTTGCTCAACACATACATCCAAACACCCGGCTGTAATACTAGTATATATACAAACGTGACCGTGTATGTGTGTGTGCGCCTGTGTACATTTCCCTACACAATAACTCTGTCAATTTTAAGTCTACAAACGCGAAATGTGATATACAGGGTATTGAGATTTGGGAAAATCTTTGTGAGCGGTTTTCAGCCAGAAATCTGGCTGTTAAGAGGTCAAAGTTCAACGATTTGACCTTTGAGAACTCTACCAAACTCCTCCGACAATTTGGGGGTCTAAACACTTCAAATTTTAGATATGGATCTAACTTAATTACTTGATTTGAACCCAAAACATTAAATGGTAAGGGGTAATAATAGGGGTTAAGTTAAAATAATTGACCGTTTTTTTTTGTTTCTTTTTGCTCGACATACACCTCCAAATACCCGGGCAACGCCGGGCACACATGCTAATATATATATATATATATATATATATATATATATATATATATATATATATATATATATATAAAAACGGGGTTAGAACAGTAGTGTAAAGAGCAGAGTGTATTTTAATGTGATAGTAAGATTACTAATTTAATTAAAATACAAGAAAAGGGCACTGCTCGTTGTAATTCAGATATATAATAAGCTCGATAGGCAAATGTCCTAGAGCTACTTTAATAGTTAGTAATGTAATTGATAATTTAAAATTCAAATTAGAATTAAAATTAAAAAAAAAATCTGTTTCATAAGAAGGAACAACAACAACAACGTCAATAATTTGTACGATCGTTTCGGAAACGATGTTTTATTGTGATAGACATTAAGCCACGGACAATAATTTTGACATATTGTCTTTTAAAACAAAGCCTCCTCATCTGCAAAAGTATTGGGTGATTTTTTTTATATGTGAAAGACACCATAAATAAACCTAGCAATTTTTAAGTAAGGCAGATGCATGTGTAAAAAATAAAAACAAAAAGGAAAATATTTACTTAATAAGAAAAACAGCATGGCTTGAGAATATAAAATAGAATAAAATTATAAATCTGAATTTGGTTTAAATATAAGGTTATAATAATATGTTTTTAATAAATGTTAAGAATTATATATATATATATGTGTGTGTATATTTATATATATATATATATATATATATATATATATATATATATATATATATATATATATATATATATATATATATATATCAACCTTTTAATTGTTCGCCTTTTGGAAACCATATTTATCGTCAAAGCATTCATTTGGATGTTGATTGTAGGTTACAAATGTACGAAATGTTGAATTTTCAAAGAGAACGCCAATGGAACATTTTTTAGCGGTTAGAATATGTTAGTAAACGCCTAATTTAAAATTAAGCAAATATTTAAAAAAAGAGGAGACCATCTTATTTTTCTAATTAAATAATCAAAGGGAGATAATTAGTGTTTATTCTATTTAGATTATAAAATATTATATTTTGAACTTATTAAATTTAGTATTTTTAATACTCTATTTTTTAATTGAAATTTATAAATATAGTATAGGCTAAGCTTAACTATACATTTAAATAATATGCAATAATGGTAAATATATCAGATAAACTAATATTAATAATAATATTGATGATCAGCATTTTATTAATGGGGGTATCAAGTTAAACTTGAATTTTAAGATTGAATATTAATAAGTAACATTTTGAATGACTTATGGTGGTTTATATTTGTTAAATTTGAACTAACGTTTATGACTGCATGAGGATATAAGCTCATCTTTTGAATTTAGGAGGGTTGTTCTATTGTTGATATCGTCATATTTTTAAATCTTTAGGGTATTCTGTGTCCAACGTGCACATAATCTATCTCCTGGTGTATATCCTTTATATGATCCTATTATTTGCCATTTCCAATTGTAGGATATATATATATATATATATATATATATATATATATATATATATATATATATATATATATATATATATATATATATATATATAAACAAGGGGGTAGTAACCAACAATGTGTAGTTTTTAACATTATTTTATTATTTTGTGCCTTGGTTTTTCATTGAGAATTATGTTTGGATCATTGTAATAATGTTTTTAAATCACTGAGATCGTTTTTACGCGTTTCAGACGTTCTGTGAAGCGTCCTCGTCAGAAATTGTTTTCAAATGTGTTGGAGATGTAAAAATGGCATTTTCGTAATTCATTTGAAGTGTTTCCAAGGTGTGGAAGCGTGAAAGTGTCTACTATTCATTGGAATGATCAATTTTTATTACTCTTTTATTGGGCTTGTCGAAGCCCGCTGACCTCGGCTGTGGTCACTCCTGTGTTGTATTTCTCTCTCTCTCACTCTCTCTTTCTGCTTGTGTTTTTTTCTTTTCCTTTAAAGTAGTGTGTGTGTCTGTTTTTATTGGTTTGAGAATGCGTGTACTGTTTTATATTGTTATGAGGTTATTTGCTTTCCTAGGAATGTGACTGTGATCCAAGGTCGTTTTTAATGTGTATCTGTGAGTAGGCGGGGAACACTCTCTTCTGAAATAAGGGTAGGGGTGCTTTCATTCTATTTTGATATTTATTTGTTTGGATTCTTGGAGTTTAGTACTGTGATTTTTCGTTTCAGTCTTTTCGTGTATTCTTTATATTATGTTTGTTTAGATAGAGGGGTGTATTTAAAAATATGTATAGGGGATTTTTTAAGGTTTCTATTTATTTGTCTCCCCATGTGGGTATGGCCAGACCCAGGATCGGTTCCTAGTGTGGGGATGATCTTGTTCCCCAGGGGGGAGGGACCAATTGGAGGGGTATAGGTATGGGAGGGGGATGATAGAAGGGAAGATAGTTATCTCAGTCATGAGGGGTTTCTCCTCCAATGATTGAGGAGAGAGCGACGTGTTGGAACATATATTATACTATAGTTCTAGGTGTTTCCTAGTGTTGTTGGTTTCGAGGTTATTAGGGTTGGTATTGTTCAGTGTGTTGTATTATAGATAGGGGTGTTATGTCTGTGTGTGGTTGTATGCACGTGTGTGCGTGTTTTAATGTGTCGGTTCTGATATATGTGTGGGTATGTATATGTATATGTATATGAATGTTCATGCGGGCGTGCCTTGCATTTCATGTTTTTGTGTGTTGATATTAGGCTCTGTTAAGTTCAGGAGTGAATCTTGTGTTGAAGTTTTTTTTCCTGTGTAAGTAAATAAAAATAATTGCCTGTTTGGAAGATTGTCATTATTTTGAAGCTGTTTCCACTGCATGTGTGTACGTGTTTTGAAACATAGAGGTGTCTGTTATCTGCAATTTTGATGTTGTTCTCATGCAAGGCCACTCTATTGCTGAAATTTTTGGTGGCTCCTATGTAGGATTTGTTGCATGCTGTGAATCTTAGTGCATATACTACATTTCTAGAGGTGCAATTTAGATTATTTTTTATTTTGAATGTTTGTGCTGGGTTTTTGAATGTGTATGTGTTACCTTCTATTATTATGTCACATACTACACATCGCGGTTTGTTGCATTTTGTAACCCATTTTGTAGTGTGTGGAACGAGGTTTGAGGAAGTTAGGATGGGTTTTAAGTTTTTGGGTTGGCGTTTGCTTTTTATTATTTTTGTTGTTTTAAGTATGTTGTTCAGTTTGTCGTTCAGATTGAGGAGGATAAGGTTTGTTGTTATCCGTGTGAATAGTTCTGGGTTGTTTGTGTTGTGTGTAGAGACGTATGCTTAGATGTGTTCTTTGTTGTGTTCTTTTGGGATTCTTAGTTGGTCTATTGAAATTTTTTCAGCCAGTTCAATACCTTTCTGTATTAATGGTAATGGATATCCTATTTTCCGCAATGTAATTTGTAGTTCATTCAGTCTAGTTGAACGGAGGTGTCTGTCTGTTACTATGGTGCAGACTCTACGTGCTAGGGAGTAGGGTATTGATTTTAGACATTTTTTAGGATTGTGGTTTTTGAAGTGGAGGTATTGTTGAGTGTCTGTGGGTTTGTGGTAGATGTCTGTGATCATGTTGTTGTTTTTGATTGTTACTAGGATGTCTAGGAAAGGTAGTTCTGTGGGGCTTAGTTTTTGTGTGAAGTTTATTTTTGGGTGTAGATTTAATAGCAAAGTGTGGAGTTCTTTGATATCCCCATGTGGTTCTCCAGAGGATAAAGCAGTCGTCTAGGTATCTTTTCCAAGATTTTATGAAGAGTATTTTTATATAGTGCCCGTACTTTTGCTCTATCCGTTAATAAAAGGGGCTCTTCAAGGAAGGCAAGTGTAAGGGTGGCATATGTCGGTGCCATTTTAGTAACCATTGCTGTGCCTAGTATTTGGATGTAGTTGTCTTTATTGAATTGGAAGGAGTTGTTTTTGAGGATTAAGTCGATGCTATCAATCACGAATTGTTTATTGAATCTGGGGTGTAAAGTCTGTGTATGTTTGTCAATCCAATATGCGATAGCTTCTTTTCCTAGGTTGTGTGGGATAGTGCTATATAGGTTGCTAACAACGAATGTGGCTAGTATTGTCCCATCGTCTACTGTTTGTGGTAGGGAGCTAAGGAAGTGTGTGTTATCTCTTACAAAACTTCTGACTAGATTGGTGAAAGGCTGTAATAGTATATCTATTAGGTTGCTAAGTTTGCTTGTTGGGCATGATGGTCCTGCTACTATGGGTCTGAATGTGAGGTCGTTGGGGTTTGGGGTGCTTATGTACTCCGACTTTTGTATGTTTATGGCATGTCTTACCTGGTTAGAGTTGCGTATTTTGGGTAGCCCATAGAAGATGTTTGTTTTTTTTGTGAAGTTTGTAAGGAAGTATTTTTCTTTTTTAGTTTATATACCATTGTATTTTGTGCAGAGTTTTGCTATTTGTGTCGTCTATGTTAGGGCTAATTGGTTTGTAACAATTTTCGTTCCCCAGTGATTCTAAAAGTTTTGTTTTATAGAAGTTTTTATTCATTATAACCACTGCACTAGCTTTGTCTGCTATGTTGTTATTGTGTTGGATTTTTTTAAGTGCTTGATTTTGTTTTCGTGTTAGATTACTGGTGGGTTTTTCTTTTTGTTGGGGGTTGAGGTTCCAGAGCCTTTCAAAGAAGGTATTCAGTTCTTTTGTGTTGTTATGTTTGTTGGGGAAGTATGTTGATTTGTTTTTCACTAGAGAGTCTCTGTTGTGTTATCACTGTCGTTAAGTATATCTATAAGTCTAAGTTTGCGTTCAAATTCTTTAAGGTCTTTCTTTAACTCTGCTATGTTACTTTTGGGAGTTGGGCAGAATTTGAGGCCTAGTTTTAGTACTTAAATTTCATCCTTTGTAAATGTCTCTGGAGATAGGTTGATGACTTTTTTTTTTTTGTTGTCTAGTCTGGTGTTGTCATTTTGTGAGGGATTCCTAAAAAATGGTTGTGAGGGTCGTTAGTTTTGTTGATCCGGTTGGGAGGTTGGTTGTGCCGTTTTGTAGAAATGTATGGGCTATGTTGGTACCTGGGGTATTCGGATTGGTTGTATTTGAGTGTGGGGTATTTTTGGGGTCGGTTTTGTACTGTGGGGTACTGGGAGTGGGTGTTGTAAGGATTGTTTTGTGTTGGGTGGTATCTATAGGGGTGGTTTAGTTCCATTGGGTTGTTTCGGTGGGGGTTGTTCAGTAGGGGGATTTTTTGGTGGTTTGTGTGGGTGGGGTGGGGTAAGAGATAGTGGGTTCTTGACTGAGTTGGGTGACATGGTTGGTAGTAACTATTATCGTATTGTTGTGGGAGGTTGTATCTTTTAGTATTGCCATGTGGTAGTGGGTTGTCGGTCGTTGATATATTGTTCTTTGGAGCATTTTGCTAGTAGTATTTGTGTTTGTATGGTGCCTGCGTTCTTGTGTGGATGTTTGGTGTGATGGGAGTTTTGGTTGAGTTTGTTGGTGGGGATGGGTGTATGGTATGAATATGTTGCGATCGTTTCGTTGTGTGTGTTTGAGTCTGTTGTGTGGGTATGTTTAAGAGTTATGTGTGTCCCGTTTCTTACCTTTATATATATATATATATATATATATATATATATATATTGTGATACATTTATTAAAAATGTATAATAAATTTTATTGATTTTTAGCCGAGAGGAGCTATATTTTCAGTATATTTTATTTACTGTATCCTTTTTTGGAGCCAAAAGATCGATTCTCGTCCGCTCGTTCACATTTTGTAAACAAAACAGAAAAATGGGAGGAGGAGGCATGCGAGCAAGAGGTGAAGGATGAGACAGAGATACTGTGAACGAAGGGTGGAAGGGAAAAGAGAAAAGAAACCCCATAGACCACAAAGAGAGGAGAGAGAAAAGATAGAGAGAACTAAACCGTATATATAGAGAGATAAACTGTGTATAGAGAGAGGGGAAGAAAAAAGTTGTCAACAGGAAGTGGAGCTTCGCGCTTCAAAGCGACAAGACGTAAGTCAGCGAACGTCGGGTGGCGAAGCCGGCGAAAGGCGACGGCGGCGTGGTAGCAGCGTCGCGGAGGTAAATATCAACGATACCAGCCGATGTTGGCGGCGACGATAAAGATCTGTTTTGATCAGCCGTCAAAGTTAGAATATTGACTAAACAAAGAATGAACCCACCGAAGGAAGGAGCAGTGAAATTTTTACTATAAATCAAGGGCTTAGATGAGCTTCGGAAACAAATACTCCGAAGGACAAAAATATAAAAATTAACCTGCGCGCGCGTAAGCAAATATAAACAATTTACAGAAAAGAAATATATATATAAAAAAGAGACAAAAGAAAGGTCACATTTGAAAGGACATAACGTGAGTTTTTCACTCAAACTTTCATTTCTCACACATCTCTCTCTTACCCTAGAACCTGTATCTTATTGAGCTGACGGTTTCTTTTTTACGAGAACATTGACTGTTGATATATTTTTCTCTAGGTAGAATTTGAATCATTAAATCATTTCATTTAGTTGGATATATATATTTTTTTCTTTTCTTGAATTTTATTTATTTTTTATATAAATAAAAGTTTGCTAATTTTTCGACGATACTTGTCTTCGTTATTTCTCATGTGATTTCGTTGTCCAATACATTTCATAGTGTTGTTATCTTCGAGACGGTTGTCCCATTCCCACAACTACTCATTATCAAGGAACCTGGGAAACTTTATTTTTTTTAATATATTTCGTTACGTCACCCACCTCTACCGTCCCCAGTAGGGCTGGGATACGTGGTAACAATATATATATATATATATATATATATATATATATATATATATATATATATATATATATATATATATATATATGTATATACATGTATATATATATATATATATAAATATAAATAATCCTTTACTTTTATTTAAAACATATTATTATACCCTTATATTTAAACCAAATTCAGATTTATACTTTTATTCTATTTTTTTTTATTTTCAACTCATATTACTTTTCTTATTAAGTAAATATTTTCCTTTTTATTTTAATTTTTTGCAGATAGATCTGCCTTACTTAAAAAAATTGCTAGGTTTATTAATGGTGTCGTTTACATATGAAAAATATCACCCAATACTTTTGCTCATGAGGAGACTTTGTTTAAAGAAACAATATGCCAAAATTATTGTCCATGGCTTAATGTTTATCACAATAAATACATCGTTTCCGAAACGATCGTACAAATTATTGACTTTGTTGTTGCTCCTTCTTATGAGACAGATTTTTAGTTTTTAAATCTAAATTGAATTTTAAATTATCGATCTCGTTACTAAATATATATATATATATATATATATATATATATATATATATATATATATATATATATATATACACACAAAACTATAGTCTATCGACCTGCAGTGTTAGTATGTTACTACGATATTACAATTAAGGTAGATAATGCAGGTTGAGTTTATTTTCGGCAAACTCATGACACTAGTTCTCTCTTAGGCCTTTACTACTCACATTCCATTGGACGATATTTGTGACAAAAGAAGAAAAATTAATGTTCTCATTGTCGGAATCTATTTATGCAACTCATATTGTTGGCTATTTTTTTACATCCTAAATTATTAAATTTGAGCTCTCATATAAAGCGTCTTGATGTTTTATCTGGAGTAATTTCCATTTAAAAAATAACACAACTCTGTATATATATATATATATATATATATATATATATATATATATATATATATGTATATATATATATATATATATATATATATACACTTGTGCCCGATATTATTCATACCCCTCGGATCTTTGAGATTTCTATAAGAATATTGCTCAAACCAGAAGGTAGACAATATTAAAGGGATTTCAAACAATAAATTAAGCATAAGCATTTAATTTAAACTCAACAAATAAATAAATTATGCAAGTTTGAAGCATTATACAAAGAAAAACAATAATGGCACTAGTTCAAAATTATTCATACCTCTCTTACTAATAGTCAATAGCATGCCCTTTATTCTTAATAACTGCCTGTAACCGTTTTGGATATTTATTAACAAGGTTTTTACAAGCATCAACACTGATTTTTGACCATTCTTCAATGCAGTAGTTCTCCAAATCCCTCAAATTTCTAGGTTTCCGCTTTTTAACCTCAGTTTTCAATATGTGCCAGAGGTTTTCGATAGGGTTCAGGTCGGGACTCTGGCTAGGCCATTCCAAAACATTAATTTGATTATCCTCAAACCATTTCTTGACTATTTTGACAGTATGTTTTGGATCATTATCCTGTTGAAGGACCCAGTTTGGTCCTAAATGGAGCTTCTCCGCATCCTGTCTAATGTTTTTTTCTGGAGTATCTCCAAATATTGCTCCTTCGTCATGGTTCCATCTATCTTGACCAAACTACCTGGACCACTAGCCGAAAAGGAGCCCCAAAACATTAGGCTACCACCACCATGTTTCACCGAGGGTATGGTGTTCTTTGGGTTGTAAGCTTCTCCTTTCTTCCTCCAAACGTAAGAAGCATCCATATGGCCAAACAATTCAATTTTTGTTTCGTCAGTCCACAAAATACTTGAGAAAACGGACTCTGGAGAATTTAAATGGGTCCTAGCAAACTTTAGACGTGCTGCAAGGTGTTTTCCGGTGTGCAATGGAGTCCTTCTTGGTCTTCTTCCTTTCAGACCATTTTCATGCAGAGTCCTTTGCAATGTTTGCCTTGGTATTTGTATGCCAGAAGACTCCAGATTTTCTAAAATGTCCTTAGTAGTGGTTGTTGGATTTGCATTAACACTTCTTACAATATTCCTGGTGGCTCTAGCAGACAGTTTCCTTTTCCTTCCTCTACCAATCAAGTTGTTTGTTGTGTGGTGGCTCTGGAATTTTTTGATGATGCTCTGTACTGTTGCTGTAGGGACCTCAAATTTCTTGGAAATTGACTCATAACTTAAACACTCCTTATGTGAATTCACAATTTAAGTCCTAAGATCATTACTAAGCTCTTTTTTCTTCCCCATTCTAATAATTTTTATTCTTTTATTTGTTTTCAGTTGATATCATTTTAATTTCTGAAAAATGCAAAACACGAAATGAAATTAATCAAAGGTTGTATAAAAGCATTCAAAATAAGAATCAAACAGGAAACAAACAGTCAGAAACTCGATTAATACTGAAAAAATAAGGGGGTATGATTATTTTTGAACATTGCAGATTTTATAAATAGCTGTATATTTCTTTTATCACAAGTATCCCGAGATTTTAAAATGACGAAAATGATCAGAAGAGGTTTATTAAGAATATGTATCAATATGGACGTAAACAATAAAGTCTTACAAAGTTATACCTAATAAACTCAATTTTCAAGGAGGGGGTATGAATAATATCGGGCACAAGTGTATATATATATATATATATATATATATATATATATATATATATATATATATATATATATATATATATATATATATATACGGTGATTACAGAAACATGTATGCACATATTTAGGCATTAATTTTTGTATAAATAATTTATATATATATATATATATATATATATATATATATATATATATATATATGGGCAAATAAATTCCAACGGAAGAAAGATGTATATTAAAATAAGGGGGTGGTCACCAACAATGTGAATTATTTAACATTATTTTATTATTCGGTGTTTTGGTGTTTTCATTGAGAATGATGTTTAGATCATTGTAGTAATGGTTTTAAATAACTGAAATCGTTTTTAACGGGTTTCAGACGTGATGTGATGCGTCCTCATGTCATAGGATTAGTGAATCTCTCGACAGAGGCAACCTTTCTAGAGCAATAGCTCTTGACATATCAAATGCCTTTGATAGGGCATGGCATAAAGGTTTACTTCACGAGATCTTCAGCTATGGTATAGCTGGAAATGTTTTCTCAATTATTAAATCATTTCTCTACGATAGGTTCATAAGAGTAGTAGTTGATGGGCAAAAATCAGAAGCTCACAATATTAATGCTGGAGCCCCTCATGTGTCCATCCTGGGCCCAACTCTTTTCCTGATTTACATTAATGATCTTCCAAATCACATTCTTACATTCGTAGAAATTTTTGCTGACGACACTACCATCTATGGTAGCACATCTTAGACAGTAAACGACGAAGTTCTCTCCGATTCTCTCTCCTCTGATCTTGATCACGTTGTACAATGGGGAAAAGAATTGGCTGGTTACTTTTAATGCATCTAAAACCAAGCTTCTATCTTTACATCATCAACGTTCTGATCCCCATCCGGCATCAATTAAAATGAATGGTTCTCGTCTTGGGGAGGCCTCAAGTTTTGACAGGCTTCTGGGCTTGACATTTACTCCTGATCTTAAATGGAATACGCACATCAAATCGGTTGCCAAGGCCGCTGGAAAAATGGCCGGATCCTTCTATCGATCCAGTAAATATCTCACTGCTGATGCAATTCTCTATCTATATAAGAGCCAGATACGTCCAAGGATGGAATACTGTTGCCACATATGGGCAGGAGCTGCTAGAAAAGACTAGTCCTGCCTTGATAGGGTTCAAAATAGACTTCGTGGCCTGGTGGGAGATGCCCTTTTCTCTTTGCTGCAACCTCTATCTCACAGAAGAGATGTTGCGAGTTTGTCTCTGATGTATCGTTATTTTCATGGAAAGTGTTCGACTGAGCTTCAATCTATGGTCCCCCCTCGCCAAACTTTCACAAGAAACACTAGACTAACTGAAAACATTATCAATAATTTTCTCCACTCTTTATCTGTGCCTAACCCTAAACATAGATTCCATGATCAAAGCTTCTTTTTTAGAACTGCACGCCTGTTGAATTGTCTTCCGTTTTCCTGCTTTCCAGCTGTCTATAGTATGGTTGTCTTCAAGTCCAACGTGAACAAGTTTCTGATGAGCCGTTCCACTTAAGTTAACAAATTTACCGAACTTCCATTACTATTGATTACTATATTGTCCTTTTGACTACTCTACACTCTTTAACCCTTATCCTTGAGTGGCCGATCGGCCTTGATAAGTGGTGACGCCTATGTAAAAAAAATAAAAAAAATATTTTCCAAATGTGTTGGAGATGTAAATGCTAAATAATAAAAGAATGTTAAAAAATACACATTGTTGGTGACAACCCCCTTATTTAAATATATATATATATATATATATATATATATATATATGCATATATATATATATTTATATATATATAAATGTATGTATATATAAACTTATATATATATATTTATATATATATTTATATATATACATATATATATATATATATATATATATATATATATTTCTTAGTTTGTTAACGTGCCTGCCCACGTAAAGAGTGGATGATGTCATCTTTTTATGACGCTATTCATTAATATAGACGAGGTTTTACAGTATAAGATGACTGGTGTCATCATTTAAACCTGGAAGCTATCTATAAATCTCACGGGCCGTCTACTAAGTAAAACACCTCGATACTTACTGTTCTCGCATAGAATTAAAACTTCGTAGATGTTGCTGTCTTCTTTGTTGTATCTTGCCACGTTTGACGTTGTATAACGTCACAAAATGCGAATGAAGTAAGAACAATAAAACTCATGTATTACGACGTCACACAGGACAAAAGGCAGTCTCCAAAAGAGGCATTAATGCATATTTGTTTAATATCTTGCTATCATTGTTCTATTAATATAGCATACTTAGCAAATAATTTTGCACGGTCAAAACACCGGGAAAAATTTAGTTGATTTTTTTAACTAATTAAAATCTTTTAAACTCTATTATTTCTAAGGAAATTTTGACTTATTCAGAATTAAACTAGTATTAATTGTATTATTTTAAAAGGAGAATAATATACTAGTTTTATCTAATTTTTAATATAAGTTTAAATTTAAAATTTGATGTGTTATTAGAATTTGCAAAATTATTACAATATTAATACCTGCCTTTAAATTTTTTTTAAATATTTACATTTTTATGGGCAGTCGATAACGTAATTGTTGGATGCCATCTTCACCTGTAAGTTTTTAAAAAGTGTTAAAACTCATGCCCGTTACACAACTAAACTAAAACTGTTTCCTCTTCTTATATAGTTTTACATCAACTATGCATGTCTGATATTATATATGTGAGTTTTAATAACATTTAAGCCTGCTCGAATAATTTCCAAATTCTTTTATATATTTTCCTCATACTGTTTTTGTATAACTTATTTTATTTAGAATAAATTCTGCTAATTTTTACAAATTGAATGTAATTTTAATTTCATGAAATCGGTGATTATTTCCTCTTTTCTAATTAACAACAATGAACCACATTTGCTTTTCATAAACACGATTTTGTAAAAAAAGGCATCATTTACTGTTTCTTAACGAATTCAACATGTTATTCAATTTCGTTTGAAAATAATGGTCAGACGATCGCTTTTCGTCAACTTTTAATGGTTAGCCTTCGTATGATTGTTCTTATTATTCTAAGCGTTTTTTTACATAATATATGGGTGATTATAGGGACATTTTGGCGTTTAACTAGCACCACACTTACGGAAATCTCACATAAACAACACATTTCAGAAACACATATTTTTAACTTTGATTATTCCACAATTGTTTATATATTTTCCTTGTTTTTTTTATCAATTTATCAAATTATTATGTATTTAATGGAATATTGGTAGCATAAGCCCGTCGAAAAGAGAATTAAGAATTAAAAAATATATTTTAAAGTTATGTTTTCATAAAAATAATGAAAACATATAGATAAGATTTAATGCTAATCTGTTATACTATTTATTAATATAGTTCTTTCCCTTATTAATCGGTGAAAATTTCAACTTGATTAGATAATTACGTTACTTCCTGGTTGATTTTTATGAACACTGCTTCTGCCAAAATAAAACTGACAGCCCACGTCCCTTTTGTCCGCCGATAGAAATAATATATTTTATGATGTACTTCTAGTCGTAAGAGCTGGCGTTGCCTGGAATTGGATGTGGAGTATTACGTTCTAAATGTCTATGCTTACAACTTGTGTTATATTTTTTTCTGATCCCATTTCTAATTCCACATACTCTGAAAGAGCTTAAATATGAAAAAATAAAATACACTCTTTATAAAGTAATACCTTATGTGGTTTAATTTTTACTAAACTCGAATATAAGTATTTGAAGTTATTTTTAGATATTCTATTGGCATAAACCACGAGAAACTCAGCTGGAGAATTACCTCGCATCAAAAACCAGCAGAGTATAATACATATTTATAAATGACATTTTCCATGTTGACTGAAGCACGACTGAATTCCAGTTCATTTTTCTCGTCTTTCAGAGGGAGTAACATTGTTGCTATGTCTGCAGCGACATTCCTGTGTAATGCTAACGGGGCTGCTCAAGCAAATTCTATAGATTCGAGTGATTATTATTCAAGGCATCTGGATTGATTGCCCTCCACATTTCGACTTTGCGTCACACCTAGGTGACATGAGAAAGAAGTAAATACCACCCATCAGATGTGCAAGAACACATTTGACGTGTAAGAGATTAGAGAGAGGTTCGGAAAAATATCTTTTGTAATGAAAATCGCTCCCGACAATGAAAGAAGCCACGTGATGTAAAGAGGTATATAATCCTACCTACAGTTAACGATTAATGTTAGATGGAATGGATTCGGACCATGTCAATAGCAATTCTTCCCAGTTTGTCCGAATCATCACATCTGGAAGATGAGAACTAAAGGACGAAATAACGATAACAAGAGATTCTTAGAGAGTATGTAAAGATACAAAGAGAACTTCTACTGTTTTCACAGTAGACTTTTGTATAGAGGATTTAGATTGTATAAACATACTATATTTGGAATGTTATTACAACCATTCTGTCGTTTAAGAAAGTTACAGAGTTATACATTGATTTTTATGTAGTTTGTTACTATATAGGTAAATTCCTAAGACAGTAAGGTTATGTAAAAAAAGAAGCTTCATATAAACAGGATTATTAAAAGAAAAAACATTTAACCTATTTGAGATTCCTACTACAGACAATAAAAGCTGCGTTTTAGAAACAGAAGTAAGATTTCATTTAACCAATGAGCAATTCCCCTTTAAGTAATGAGCTTTAATTTTCTTGTTAAAATTTTATAGATGAAAATAGTTATGCTGTATGCTTCCAAGCATTCGAGCCTTGTTGACGTTTGATCCGTGCTGATGGCGGTTAAAATCCAGAAACACATGCCCATGGAAAAAATGTCATGGACATAAAAATATTTATATAACATTTTTAAATATTTCATGAATAAAAATAGTTTATATGTACAGTAGCCATGCGCAGAGAGTACGTTTCACTAAATAAAAACTCTTCAGTTCAGCTAGAATTGCACCTATGCCGAGTTAGAGATCTAGTTGAGTGTCGACAGCTTTACTCACTTGTCATTCAAATCGGCGCTTTCAAACGATCTCATGAAGGGTCTATTTATATAAAAAATTAACCGCTACTCATACAATGCTCAAATTGTATGTTTATTTTCAAACAAAAAATAGAAAAAACAAATTTCTAGACATATATACATACATACGTATATATATATATATATATATATATATATATATATATATATATATATATATACATATATATATACATATATATACATATACACATATACTAGCAGGTTTGCACGGCTTTGCTCGGGCCCCATGCACTGTTCATGAGGTTATGTGCATATGTATATATTAAAAAGTGTGAATATGTAAAGTAATGCCTTTCTGTATAATAGTCTTCCTTAACTACCATAGAGAAAAGATAGACAGATATATTCTTTTTATAGCTATATAGATATATATAGATAGATAGATTGGATGCAAAAACTTATGCGCCACCACCGAGAATCGTAACCAAAACGTTCAGCTCACGATTTATTTTTCCTCTGCTGTAAATGACTGGACTAGATACATGTTTACTGCAAGGCTAAAAATTAAAGCATGAACCAATAGCTACTACGTTATGCATTTGTAATGCCGGCGTTCGACCTGCACTTGGCAAATTTCATTTTTTTTTAATGTTCACACTTTTGCACCGATTTTTCCGGGCTAAAACCCAAATATAAAGTTTTGCATGCATTCAAATACTGTATATATGAAGTTTCATGTCTGTAGGCAAAAAAAAAAAAAATAGGGGGAGTTTGGTAACCAAATTTGTTAAACAAAAATATATTCGTATACATAAATATAGATGGAAACAATTTTATGCTTACTATAAACTTTTTACGCCAATATTATGCAAGTATAAATTATGTAGAATATCTGCATTAATATAATTACATGTAATAGTTAACTACTTATGAATATCCCATTAGAAAATCGCAGAACTAATAGGTCATTAATTAAAATGAATATTTAAAAGAATATGCAAATTGGCTAGATCTTTTGCTAGTGAATGCAATTCCACAGCCCATACATAACAAAATTGTATATTCTTTTTAAATAAATATAAAAGAGGGGTTTTAATATGAATATCAATAAACACAAAAGAAAAACGAATTTATAGGAGTATAGATATACCTTCGCACAATTTTCTTATTTCAGTTCAAGTGAGTTAGAAAAGCTGTTTAAACAGCTCCTAATATCATTGAATCATTCGGCACACGACATACTACTAAACGCACATCACAATGATTGTCTAATATATTTTTTAGCATCGGCGCGTGTGTTGTAGATGATGCGCGTTCTGGTCGGCCACCTGGTGTTGGCAACGATTTATTAAGTCCTATGTGATGCCAATCCACGCAAAACTGTTCGGGAACTTACTTCTAAATGAGGCATAACATATACGACGATTTTCAAGTACTTAAGTGAGATTAGAAAGAAAAAAAATAACTTGATAAATCGGTGCATCGCAAATTGAACGACAACCAAAAAAAACGTGGTTATGCCGTTTCATTTTACTAACTTTTATGCAATAAGAGCGATCCGTTGCCCGACTGCGTTTAGACTTACGATGAAAAGCGGATTCTTTACAAAACCGGCCACACTCAGCTAACTGCTTAGACCACGACAAGATCTACAACCTATCTCGAAGCCAGAGTTGCGGATAAATTAGTCATACTGAATGATTGGTGGTCCACGACCGGTCTCTCAGGCGAACTATTACGGCGTAAAAGTACTGTCAACAAATGGATCAAATACATCAGAAAATTTGACAACAACACCAATAATTTGTCAACAGAAAAATACAAATTCTATTCCACAACCATGCCCGATCGCAAGTTAATAAATCGACCGTGCAAGAGTTGAACGTATGGGTCTACGAATTTCTGCCTTATCTTCTACTTTCCAGACCTTTCCCCTACCGACTACCTATTTTCAAGCATCTCGACAACTTTCTACGTGTGGAATACTTCAAAAACCTAAGATATATCAAAACTAACTTCAGCGACCTTACCGCCAGTCATGTTTAATAATTGCCTGGATATTAGATAAAGGGTTTCACGCATAATTCCGTACAGATGTATTAGTTCCACAGTCAGATTTCCAATATTAAAATAAGGTCGAAGGTTACATAAGTTCAAAGGTTGTCTGATTAACACTTCAGATTAGAACAATAATCCGAATAATTCAAATAATACTGACTAGCAAACCCGTTGAAATGCTACGGTAGTTGCACATTTTTAAAACACATTGCAAATAAATTTAATAAAAATAAATACATTAAAACAAATAACGATGAATTTAAAACATTTTTTGGCAAATTCTGCTTAATCTTTTCAGGCTAAAAAAGCTGATACTTAAACTATTACGACATTTTCAGTGAGCATTCAACATGCAAATGCTTTTTTTTGTTTGTTTTTATAGATAATTTTCATGTATAAATTATATAAACCAGAATTCAATTCACTTGCACATTTTTTAAATATTTAACAGAAACTAAAATAGAAAGGTTAGAGTTCCCTCTCAAATGGCTTTAAAAAAATATATAAATAAAATTGCCAATTCGAAACCGTAAACAAAATCATGTATTTTTTTAAATATTTGAAGAAGTGATGGAGTTAACGGTGTTTATCTGGAACAGAGCGAATATAAAGGGATGTTAGTTGGTTGTTTTTGCTTTACGGCATATCTACCTTTTTCAGATTATTTAATGCCGAATCCAGTTATTTATGAGAAAAGTTTTTAATAGAATGTATATATTGTTTTTCAATAGGTTTGTATTCAACACATAGTTAGGAACCTAACAGGTACTACTACTCCGGATCAGAGTGAACCTGGGAGCAATGCGCATTAAAGGGTGGCTCCACACTCCCCAAACCCCGCAAGCTGGAGCCTCACCATCGGAAATAGTTTAAGGTTATATCCAATACCATAAAGGGAGGTACTCTATTTCTCATTAATTATGGTTTGCGATGATGTTCTTTTTTATACTAGACGTAGGGATAAGTGCATTAATTGTATTTGTTCATCGGCGAACATTTTTTTATAAGTAAAAGTAAGTATTTATTACGGTCTTCTGAAGATAACAATATTTTGAAAACACGATATATCAAAAGTATTTTAGGCAAAAGTAAAATGCTGTCCTCTATTAAAGAACATGACTAAAAAACTTGCTGCTATTTAAATGGCGTCTGATTTATTGCGAGGCATATTTGACTCTATTTTCAACTTGACCATGTCAGTATCGATTCCATTGTTTCTGATGTTTCTCTTTCATTCGCTTTTTAAATGTAACGCTAATTTTAGAAGCAGAAATCATTCGCCTTTATCTTTGGAAGTAATAATGACAAACGCCCTGAAATCAACGCTGAACTTTCGCCGACAAAAATCGCTTAATGTCAACGTCGTGATGACATTCTTATTGATGAGCGTCGTTATTTAATTAAAAGAAGTCACATTTCAGCTAATTGCATATTCTTCTTTTATCTTTTGGAAAAATAACATTTTAAAATAATTTTATATTCTTATTTACATACCTATACACTCGTGCACACAGGCGTGTGCACATACAGACACTATAAAAGTATTATTTTATATATATATATATATATATATATATATATATATATATGTATATATATATATATGTACATGTATGTATAAAGCTTAATGCGTAAGAGGAGAATAGAGAGTTCAATTCCACAAGAGGATATTTCTGTCCCCCAAATTTTGATTGTATTCCATTACTGAAATTTACAGGGTTATTACGTAATGAAATGTACACAGACAGACACAGAGGCACACAGACAGACAGACAGTTTCCCTTATGTATATATAGTTATATATACGTAAATATGTATGTGTATGTATATATATACGTATGTATATATATGTATATACATACATATATATGTATATATACATATGTATATATATATATGTATACGTACATCTGTATATATATATATATGTATATATATACCTATGTATGCATATATACATATGTATATATACATATGTGTATAAATATATATGCATATATATGTATATATTCATACATATTTACTTATATATATACCCATATGTATATATATGTATATATACATATGTATATATATACATATGTATATATACATATATGTATATACATATGTGTATATATATATACATATATATATGCATATATACATATGTATATATATGTATATATATATACATATATATGTATTTACACTTAAAACTGTTATATATTCGCTATGGCGTTTAATGAACCTCTTGGTATACATAATTTATACTTTTTTTTTCACTTGTCTCCAATATATGCGCAATTCCAGCAAACCAAACAACAGAACCTTCTATACAACTATTTTTCTCTTCCACACGGACAACAGTTTTTGATTTAGATATTGCGGATGTTGACACCAGTGCATGCGCGTAGAAGGTGGGTGCGCATGTTTGGCAATGAAGAAAATTTGTCAGGTTGTGGTACTTCTATAACCGACTGTTGCTCGCTTTCTGTTGTGTCGATTTATATAAATATTATTTCACCCTGGAAGACTATAGTGGACACCCTAACATTCCTTAGATTGAATCGATCTTCGAGTGGGCAACATATTTACTGCCTCTCTTTCTGAGGTCACATGACAAATATCCAACACAACAAACAGATTAACAAAACGCAGACATACATAAATTTACACGCAGTTCTTACGGCACAGAATGGGTCCTTTAAGGAAGGTTAATTAGACCAAAAAATGGGCGCAACCTTCTCTCCTCAGTTGGACTTGATTGATGCTATGTAAGTCGCAAAAATAGTTCTTGTAGAACAACAATCAACACTCGAGTTTTTTTTTTTCATGCAAATTTCATTTCTGACGTCCCTACTGCCCCTGGAGTTGCATATTTCTTTTGGTCTCATATCTAATTATGCGTTCGTTCTCCATCTCGACCAACCTCTGACTCAATCTCCTTCGAACTTTTTTCTGGTCTATTCTCTGTCTGTAAATTATATCTATCTATCTATCTATCTATCTATCTATCTATCTATCTAGCTCTCTCTATCTCTTTCTCTCTCTCTCTCTCTCTATATATATATATATATATATATATATATATATATATATATATATATAGTAGTGTGATAAAATATATATGGCTATTAAGCTAGACAGAATATACCGCGTTTCATCTACGCTAGGATTCTTCAGGCTCATACATCAACTTGATGAATCCTAACGTGGATGAAACGCGGAATATTCTGTATAGCTTTATTTCCATATATATTTTCTAACTTCCTACTTAGCTCTACCTACGTACTGGGCACTGTTGAAGCAACTACTTAAAGTTTACGGAAACATTTATTCTTCGTATATTAATTGATGTGATTTATATATATATATATATATATATATATATATATATATATATATATACAGAGAGAGAGAGAGAGAGAGAGAGAGAAAGAGAGAGATAGATATATCGTTGTTTAAATTTCTGATGCTGTGACTACTAATAAATGCTACGTAGCACAGAAGAATGTTTGTAAATTGCATCGATCGAATCTTTGCAGAATAATACCAGGGATGGGAGCCCTAGTCAGAGTATGCAAAATAATGCAAATTACCAATGCGCCCCTAATATTTTCAGAATGATAAGAGGTATTTTTACATAATTAGACTATACAAAGCATAGCCTTAGGAAACCAACGGTGATTAACTCACATTTAGTGTAATAATGGGTATTGTATATATCAATTTCCCCCTTATCGCTTTTAGTTTCATACGCATTAACATGCAAATTAGTATTTCACCCCTTTAGCAGTTAATGCACTCGCCAAATACAACTTTATTAATTTCATATTTTCTAATTATTTTTCCCTCTGTTTATCTATTTACTTAATTTAATATTTTTTCACTGTGAATGTCGTAGAAGAAAAGGAGACATCAAGAATCTGTGGGTGGAGTCAAAGTGATCTTGCTGATACAGCTTCCTGTGCAGGCCTTCGTCAACCCTGGGGACCCACTTCCTGTAATAAGGGACCATTGTTTATATTTCTAAATTGGTAAAGCTAGCATCTCTGTGGGTGTCCTCCTGGGCCGGAGGTTTGCTTGAGAAGACCAAAGCTAATGATATTAATTAGATTGCAGTACAAGGTTTACAGGCTATTGTGTCAGAGATCAGAAGAATGATGCGAGCCTTGCAGTAATGGCGGATTGAAACAACGATTTGCGACTACGCATGCGTACCGGTGTATTTTGTCGGTACGCCATTGATATGTCACTTGAACTGAGAGAGAAAGAATAGAAAACGTGTTTGCATAGGAAAAATGGGTGTTTTAAATTGTACACAAAGAGGATAAAATGTTTTGCATTATGTTTTTTTTCACGAGCATTTTGTATCGGTAACTCTGTTTTCATTTTAGTTCAATTTCAGCATGACATGGTATACACTATTTGATATTAATGCATGCATGTATATATATATATATATATATATATATATATATATATATATATATATATATGTGTGTGTGTGTGTGTGTGTGTGTGTGTGTGTGTGTGTGTGTGTGTGTGTCTGGTGTGAAAATCCCTTTTAACGAATATATTTCACCTTTTATTATACCAATCTTTAACTTAGAAAGCTCAATTGAATTATAGAACGATTAGCAAATAAATAATAAATACCTATATTTCAAATTTAATAATGTCGCCCACTTTGCAATTTATTTCTTAAAGTACGTTGGCATTAACAATTCTTGGCAGCCACTCTTTCGTTGCGCAAAGTCATTCATTTAATTATTATGATATCAATCAAGGAATCTATTTTGCACTGACTCCTTTATATCTATCTATCAATCTATATGTCTATCAATCTATCTACCTACCTATATATATATGTGTGTGTGTGTATATATGTATGTATGTATGTATATATCTCTCTCTCTCTCTCTCTCTCTATATATATATATATATATATATATATATATATATATATATATATAACTGATCTTGGGCTTGTCTATCTGCCTATATATCTGTAGAACGGTCTCTAACAAACTTCTCGGTCAGTAAATTCTTAATTATGTACCGTTCTTACAAAAATATCATATTAGTCGTGAAATAATAACAAAAGGTGGAGCGTTGAACGTTTAAGTTTCGATTAAAGCTGATTACTTGAGTAATTACTGCTATATATTTGATAGCATAAGATAATCATTAGCGTATTGCCTCCATAATTATCATATAAAAAAACTGCATGAATAAATATCATATTCAATCGCCTTTTACGACCAGGCCACGCCGTGTTCCTTTCTACATATGATAAACGTCAACTTGGCTGTGTGTGAAAATATCTCAACAAAACTACCAACTCAATATTTGGTCTATAGGTTTGAAATGACTTCAATTATTAGTTGTAATCGTTTTTACGACGACAGCAACCTCCTATCGATGATAAACTTAAAATTGTTTCTGTACGTGTGGCGCAGTTTCTCTCGAACTCCTCATTAAATATTTGGTATATATATATATATATATATATATATATATATATATATATATATACATATATATATATGTATATATATAAGCACACATACACACATACATATATATACGCACACATACACACGCATACTATATATATGCGCACACATACACACGCATACATATATATACGCACACATACACGCGCATACATATATATACATATATATATATATATATATATATATATATATATATATATATATATATATATATATATATACAGATATAGCGTCTACTTTTACTGGTCGAAAACAAATGAGATTTGTTTCTGCAAACTTAATGCTATATATATATATATATATATATATATATATATATACACATATGCATGTATACATATATATATATATATATATATATGTATGTGTGTGTGTGTGTGTGTGTTTGTATACATTTATAAGATAATCTGTTTGGCAAGTTTAAAAGAAATCTATTGCACTTATGTTTCCTATTGTAATTCATTAAAAAATCTGTAATATAATATACAGAATTCTGATGTTTTTTCTTCGTTCTTTATGCAAAAGTTCGAACCCATATATACGTAAACTAATGAATTGAAGGAAAATGAAATTCGATATTGATATTTTAACTATTATCTCATATATAGTTTGTATTAATCTTATATAGGCATTTCCATTTTTTCACAAACTTTTATCCTCTTTAATAAATCGGAAAATAAATCGACAACTTTTTGCTTGTACAATGAATGTAAAACTATGAGTTATTTGCTGTTTTTCGCCATTTAACGATATAAGTGTACGACTCAATAAAAGTATGAATGAAAAATAAATATAGCTTTTAAATTATCATTACCGAAATCTAATCGTAAATTCTATGAAAAAAGTTTTTTTTCCTATGTCTTCCCGCCTTTGGAACGCAATTTCACTAACCTGCTTCCCAGCTAAGAGAAACATCCGTCCCCTTTAAATAGTTAATTCTTCTCAATCCTCACTAAACATGATCATTCAGCTGTTTTCGCATTAATCACTGCTCATTAATTGACACTTAGACCCGATTAACCACCGTGTCTTTATAAGTGGTGATTTTCTCTTTTTTTCTCACTTTCAATCTTTCTCTTTCTGTCTCAATCTGTCTCATAAAAATAAGTTTCGAGAAGTAAATACAAAAACGTTGTTTTATATTAATCCATAATAAGACTATTTCACTGTATCATATATTTAATGTAATAGATAAATAAACGAATAAAGCTGGAATCAGAAGTCCGTGGCAATACTATGTCACCTGCCTACATTTTTCTACATTTATTTGAATAATGCTCAGTATATTTGTAGATCGATATATATATATATATATATACATATATATATATATATATACACATATATATATATATATATAATATTTGTATGCTTCTATATTAACTGTTATATCCTTTTAAATTAAATAATTCCCATTGTTATACGCCTTTAGTGGGGATTTATCACGCAAGTTATTTATACATGAACTTTTATAAGTAGAAAACGACTAATATGCTTTACCCATTTTAAGGATGTTATACCTTGAAAATCAAATCGTAAGATTATACAGGCCCCGAAACAGTGAGTATTCTCTCCTGATGACCCAATATTACCTATAAAACGAAATGCCCCCAAAACATGACTATATAAAGTTTTAAAGGATATGCTATGAAATACCCCCCAAAACACCATCCTATAAAACTTAGACGAGGAAAGCCCAAGAAAGGCGCTTTATCTCTTTCTCTCTCTCTTGACATTAACTTTATACGAAAAGAAAACAACTAATAAACATCAATATATGCAAACCTATAATGTAAGCTGTTTCTCTAAAATACATCATCTTCTGTTGTTCGCTTGTTTCATTACGAGTTTCTATTACTGTTCCGGTAGTAAATTTTATCTTCCAGGGTGGCCCAAATGTAGTGACTTATTTTAATTTTAATTTTTAAATATGTAACTACTCTTGGGCGCCACTATAGTATTTTGTCATGTTTAGTTTTGACGATGTGATTATAATAATACGGCAAACTCACGTTTGACATGCCATTTCCCTATTAGATCGTCGAAGTTAGGCGATGTTGTATATGGTTCTTACTTAATGTGCGGTAGGTGGCGTCCGCTTTCGAGACTGAAAGAAAGAGATGATTTAAAAATTCCCAGTTTGGAAAATTATATCCATTAGTAATGTTTGTTTAATCAAATGCACTTTTTGATATTTAGCAATCGTACCGTTCATTCGTTTAATATCAATGAAAAATTGTGTGTGTTAAGTGCACCACTATTGATATAAAAAAAAATCCTTTATCGAACTGCCAAAATGTGACTAAAAATAAAAAAAAGATGTATTTACTTAATGATTATATAACGACAATAAAATAACGTATAACGAGTGCACGTGTTGTATAAATCTCAGATACTTTTTTCTTTTCTTTTTTCTTTCCGTCCCTCATCTTAGCTTCTAGTGTTCGGATTTACTTCACGCCTCGATAATGTTCTTTCGAAAGGCTATAATTAACTGCATTAAGTTCACCTTTTTATAACCGGGGTTAAATAAATATGCAAGAAAAAATGTTTTTTTTTTAGCTTAATTGGAACGCTACTATATAGAATATTGTGCCATAAATATTGATTTGTTATATTGCATAGAAACAATATTGCATAAGCATCATGAAGCAAAACTATTTCTGCCTATATATGAACATATATGTTACAGACAAATCCTGAGATATAAAGAAGCGTGTTCGTGCAAACTACTCAAACTAAATATGGATTATGTGACAAGAAAATATTTTCTCGTCGCGCAAGAAATAAATTCGTATTTCATCTCAGTATCAGAACAATTTTAATTACATTATTATTAGTAAATAATCATTTAATCATTTTACTCTCCAATAAAATGATTAATACAATTAGCTCAATATTTACATAAAGCTACGATTTCCACCTCTAGAAAAATCATTGTAGTTTAAAAAAACAACCGCTATATTTAAATTCGATATGATTACTCTTCTAACCAATATCTGATATTAGTTTTTTTGTATTTTATCAGCCGATTTTTTCCTTATTATAAATTCTTATACTAATTCCTGGGAGAATTGATTTTTAAACAAGTAATAATTACAAGTGGTAGCCCGATATATACTCACTCATTATTTCCTCCTTCCACACTTCTGTACGAGACCGGGAACTTTTATACACTTGTTACATTTCCTCACCAACACCGTAGGTGTTTCCTTTTTTCTATAGATTTAGCATTCGATTTTTTAACTACCTACGTAATATAACAAACCTCTCTTAAGAATTCAATATTAAGATAGAGTCAATTTCATCATTCATATAAAAATATGAACATTACGATTATTAATGAGTAGTAGTTGAGAACTTCGATTTACTTTTCTAACAACATTTCCGAGTTTCCAAAAATAACAATCGAAATTTTGGCACCAAAATTATTTCATATATGATACACATTGTCTAATTTTCCTCGTGTGGGCGTTAATTTAATGCGCTTATCAGTAAACGAATTTCTACTTATGCAGAATACGGACCTTGCTATTATAATAATGTTATGATTTAAAAACTCATTCATTACCTCGAAGGTGAGGGTTTTTGGTAATTATTATGTAATTTAACGTATATTTCAACGAACTATGCCCTGTATAGGCAAATTTAACTTGAATATAAGAGCTGAAATATACCATACAAACAATCGTTTTGTTCTCAGTGCCCGCTGGTGCCTGTCCCTATGATGCAGTGACATCACAATTTTATCAGATTTATCCCCACACCAAAAAAAAGAAAAACATCCTTTTCTTGTAACCAAAATGATTTCAGATATGGTGCACATTACGTAATGTTCTTTGTGTCTGTCCTATATTACGGTGCCTTACAGTTAAATGCATACCAATGCACAATAGATATCGTACAAATAACATTATTATTCAAAAGCCCATGTTTTACCTTAGAGGTGAGAGCTTCTTGTAAATATTCTGTACTTTCAACGGACCTTAATCTACACAAACAATACAGTATAAAGTTTAAATTCACTTATAATGAAAGTAAGTACCTTATCAGTGCAAGAAACACCTGTACATTCCTATCACAGTAAAACATATATATTTGTTTTAAATTAAACTAGGTCATATTATGGGGGGGGGAAACTGGGGAAAAATTTAAACAAATATCAAAACTACAATAACAAGAAACAATCTTTAATTGTTTGAACATGTATTGAATGAAAATATAATGAAAATAGCAGTTGTCTTTATTTTTAAACATACAACATAAATGCTGCGAATGTGTATGACGTTTCACATTTATAAATAGTTATAAACAGTTATTAATGGAATGCCTGCGCTTTCATCACATATATCGAACTTAAATAAATTATTGAAAAATTCTAATATCACAGAATAGAAGTGTGTTTATTAATGCATGTATGTGATTCAAAACAAATGGATTTTATTAATATGAATGACGTGTAAGATTTATATAAATGTCATATTTGGAATAACTGTGAATGTTAAGAAAAAAGTTTTTTTTAAATGTTATGATACAAAAATACTGATATTCTCATAACAAATAAAATATGTAATTAATATAATATTAAAACGATCAAGATTATCCGCCTTTTTCTGACATTGCATTGCTTCTCCCTAATTTGCGCTCTTCAACAAAAATCTCAAATATATATCCTGTGACAGCAATGTGCAAATGGCGAGCTATTGCCACCATAAATCATGTTGCCCGCCATTTGATGGCAGACCAGCAAAATTTCTCTGTATCCCTCTCTATCAAAAGGTGTAATCACAATAGTTTTAACTTTCAAGATAAAGACATCTCATTTTAGTCATAAAAATTATTTCAGATGTAGTAAATAACATATGCTTCCATATGTGTGCTATAATTATATGCTTATCAGTTAACAAATGGTGTTTATTAAGAATGCAGACCGTACTGACATAATGATATTATTATTTAGAAATCCATTGCTAATATATGACGTGAGTGGTGTTTGTACTTTCAACTAACATTTTAATACACACACAACACAATGGTTGATAGCTGCAGAGGAAGCCACTGTTAATCATTACACACAAGTAACTGCCTCAAATTGCAAATGACAGCAGTAATCGTAAGTTAAGACAGACAATTTAATTATGGAGCAGTCTAAGAGAAGCTGAGACTGGTCATGGCCGTGAGTAAACGCAGAGAATCGAATTTAACATTTGTAAATGCAATTAATATCAACCAGTAAACGCAACACAACACTAACCGCTATGAACCCCGGTTCCGGTCAGTAAACGCCAGTATCCGCAAGTAATGGCTCAAACCAGAATTAATCTCCAGTAACTCACAGTATTTGCAGTGACAGACATTGGTTTACGCTATCGACACCAGATGATTTAGTTATTGGACAATGCTACTAGTGTCCGCAATTTTTCAGGGCTTACTTAACTTGTTTATAGGGCGGTCGTCTATCGAATTTGTTCTAGTTTTGTATTTTACTTCCACACGGCAACCCGGTACACGTGCCCTTCTACTTTAATATACGGTATCTAGTATGGAGTATTTAGTATATTTCTATCTCTGTTTTTGTTTTTTCAATGGAGAGACAGATACACCCCTCTTGCGATCACGGTGAAGCTGATAACGTAATAGTAATCTCAATTATGTTTATGTGGGTGAAGCATAGACGCTAACTACCAACCTAAAAGGGATGATAAAAACAGTAAAAATTGGATGCATCAGAAAACTCCTAAGCATCGCATAAAAAAAACGTGACCAATAAAGAGGTATGTTGAAAGGTTACTCAACAATTGCGTCACTACGAGGACCTAGTAACTATGGTGAAAAAAAGGAACTCAGAGCGTGAGAAAAAAATCTTGAAAAAAACATCATGCTAGGACAGTTAGAAGAAGCAGTAGGTTGGCAGAATCTTGATTGGGCAGGAAAAAATGTTGCTCAGACACTCGCCTACAATTGCCGGAAGTGAAGCTAGCTGGTCCATCATTCATCCTCTATTCATCGCCTTTACGGCTCTAACAAGTTTCCGAAACAGTAACATCTGCAATCATTTTACACGTCACTGTTTTCGATGAATATATCACTACAACAAACTCATCACTGTAAACAAGCATCCAATTTGATCGATTGCAACAAATATACTCTAATCGTTAATTCGAATAATCTGTCATCATGAGCTGCGAAGATACATCAGTTTATTTTGTTATGTTGGTTGCCCAAGTATTGGCCTGATGCAAGGTTTTCGCCCTTAGATTATCAACTGGATCATTACAGTATGAATCCAAAAATACCGTGTAATTTTAAAATTCTAGAAATATTGTCAAGCTAATAAATTGGAGAATGATGTGATTAAAATTTTTATAATTCGATATAATTATTATTTTAAATTGCGGAAATAGCTGTATATCACCTGAAAATCTTCAAATATGATGACTATACGGCAAGAAATATTTGGTTATTCCGATAAGTACGTCCAACATGAATAGTCGGTGTTCAAAATGTATAAACATGTTGACCCCTCCCTTTACTTAAAAATTCAACAAAAATGAGGAAATTAACAAATTTTATTGAAATTTTCAGTATTAAATCACAATCAAGGAATATAATGAACATATTGTTTGAATCTCAGTAAACATGTATTATTTTGTTTAAAAAAAACAATTCAAATAAAGTTAGTGTTTTCGGTAGTAAAAATAATGAATGAATTTATTTTTTTATGAAAGTAAATATTTCCACTTTTAAGATTTGCAGTTTTAGCGTAATTTTTATATGTAAGGTCCTAATATCTTCATTGCATGGATAATCCTGTAATATACTTTTTATATAGTCTTGCAAGATAAAATAAAATTGAAAAAATATAAAAGTAAGAACTAATAAATAAATAAAAATGGTGAACATTATATAAGTGTCTATTATAGGTATGTATGGCTACACGACTCTGAAACAACAAAGAAAAGGAAAAACGAGTCGGTTTCGTTCTTCCTCTTCAAAACCACGGGACGTCATTATGAAGAAGTTTATACGTGCTTTCATACATTTGTTGAATTTTGTCGACAAGTTTTATTTAGCATTAATAAACAAACTTTGTAAAAGTATTGTTTTACTGCGTAAGTTTAAAGCGTCCCAATTTTTTCCGCGTTTGAATTATCTAAAAAAAAAAACAATTGTTAATACTTTGTGCATTTTTTTTTTTACATCGTTCATTTTCGTATTACGTTATGGGATTATATATATATATATGTACGCATGCGCAATCGGATGTTGTGAACCATATGTTCGATTAAAACACGCATTACGAGGTTATTTGAGTTTAAAGATTATATAGATATACAAGATATATATATATGATATGTATATATATATAAATATATATATAATAAATATATATATAAAATATATATATGTATATATATATGCAAAATATACAATATATATATGTGTACCATATATATATATACCCTATATATATATATATATATATATATATATATATATATGTGTGTGTGTGTGTGTGTGTGTGTGTGTGTGTGGATGACTATATACAAGATGTGTGTATATATATAGATATATATACAAGATATATATATATATATATATATATATATATATACAAGACATAAATATACAATATATATATATATATATATATATATATATATATATATATATATATATATATATATATATATATATATATATATATATATATACAAGAGATGTGTTGCAATATTTTGGACGTTTTAATGGGGTATATATATAATTGCCGCCCACATCGGCAATATTTGGCACAAGGCCTGGAAAGTGGGATACCCGCAGGCTCCCCTAAAGGAGGGGATATCCTGCAATTTTAAAAATTGCCTGAGTAACCCCGTCGGCATTCCCCAGTCGGGGCGCCTCACGCAGCAAGCAATAAACTTGCCCCACCGGAAAGCCCGGTGGCAAGGCCTGGGAGGGTGGACCTCCTAGGTATTACCCAGGCGGTGTACCTCAGTCCAACAGGTGCTGGGCCGGTTCCCGGCTCCTCACCTGTTGGGCTGAGTGTCAAGTGACGAATCCTTGACTGGTACTACCCTGTCTCCCTGCAGCCGAAGCCGCTAGGAGACATCCCATCAAAAGAGTGTTTTAATGGGGTAGATATTTATTTGCTGCCCACCTCAGCAAAATGTGGCACAAGGCCGGAAAGTGGGAACCCCGCAGGCTCCCCTAAAGAAGGGACACTCCTGCAATTTTAAAAATTGCCTGAGTAACCCCGTCGGCATTCCCCGGTCGGGGCGCCTCAGGCAGCAAGCAATAAACTTGCCCCACCGGAAAGCCCGGTGGCATGGCCTGGGAGGGTGGACCTCCTAGGTATTACCCAGGCGGTGTACCTCAGTCCAACAGGTGCTGGGCCGGTTCCCGGCCCCTCACCTGTTGGGCTGAGTGTCAAGTGACGAATCTTTGACTGGTACTACCCTGTCTCCATGCAGCCGAAGCCGCTAGGAGACATCCCATCAAAAGAGTGTTTTGATGAGGTAGATATTTATTTGCTGCCCACCTCAGCAAAATGTGGCACAAGGCCGGAAAGTGGGAACCCCGCAGGCTCCCCTAAAGGAGGGGCACTCCTGCAATTTTAAAAATTGCCTGAGTAACCCCGTCGGCATTCCCCGGTCGGGGCGCCTCAGGCAGCAAGCAATAAACTTGCCCCACCGGAAAGCCCGGTGGCATGGCCTGGGAGGGTGGACCTCCTAGGTATTACCCAGGCGGTGTACCTCAGTCCAACAGGTGCTGGGCCGGTTCCCGGCCCCTCACCTGTTGGGCTGAGTGTCAAGTGACGAATCTTTGACTGGTACTACCCTGTCTCCATGCAGCCGAAGCCGCTAGGAGACATCCCATCAAAAGAGTGTTTTGATGAGGTATGATCCCACACAGTCGGACGATTCTATTTATTAACGATGCTGCTAAGAACCGACGAATCGAATTAATTCACGTTCTGCTACCAACCAATCAGAAACCAGAATTGTCTCCTAAATATTAAACATTTTCTGGAGCAATTTCACATGTTCTTTCCTGGGTTTCGACACGGTAAGAATATTTTGTTCTGTGGAACTGTCTACTACAAACAAGTCCCTTCCCAGGACTTGTGTGTAACAGCGAACCATCTGAAACTGTTCGGAAACTAAAAATGGCTTACACTTCTAGAGGTTAGTGGCCCAGAAATGCGCTCTCCAGAATACAGACACACAGTTCACCCTTATTGTTCTTTATCGAGATTTTCGCATTGCCTCTTTTCAAAACGATATCATTGACTCGACTCACATCAGCCAGTTCTACAAAATGATTTTGTTGCTTAAAGTTGGGATCAAAATTGATAAAATCAGATTCCTTTGTAATCACATGTGCCGTGGCCCCACAATCAATAAGAACATTTTTATTGCTTGTTGACGCATCAAATGTACACGAAAATAAAAATGTATGTTTGCTAACAGAGCTCCCTACATTTTTAATGTAGTCGCCATTTTGAATCCTGTATCTACATTGGAAACTCTTGTGATTAGGTCGTCCACAATTATAACATAATTTTTGTACTTTTCTTAGGAAAAAACCTGCTTTTGGCAAAGTTGCGTTTTTTTTATTCCTGGCATGGGTATTTATTTCTGGGTTATCACGGTGGTAAATGACTTGAGATCAGTCGGTAATCCCTTAAGGACCATGGAAATTAACAGACTGTCACTTATAACTGCAGACATTTTTAAAGAATTTGCAGTTGTCTCGGCTCTTATAATATAACCAGTAACAGTTTCGGCTTCCATTCGTTTTAGAGAGGTCAGTTCAGTGTATAAAGAAATAATTTTGGGTTTTCCTTTCAATAAATAATGCTCTCTCAATATGTTTAATGCTTTGCAGCCGTCGTCCTGAGCTTCTCTCATTACCAGTGATAGGCTTCAGTCATCTAAACACTGTATTAATTCCGCAAAGACAGTTGCGTGCTTTTCAATGAAGTCGGGGTCGTTTCTGTTTTCAGGTTGTGTTTCTAGTACTTTGTGTAGCTTTTGGATTCGTAGATATTCCAGAAATTAAACTTGCTACAATTCGAACTTTGATTCGGATCCATCGAAATAAAGACGCACGCTGGGCGCATAACCTCGAGAAGTGTAAGCCTTTTTGAGTTTCAGAACAGTTTATATATATATATATATAAACATTTTTCCAAATGAATAAATAACGCAAAATAAAACGCATTGTTTTATTGCCGTGTTAGTAATTTATTTGTAAATATGTTATATTTTTTAATTTGCGCTACAAGTAATACTCATTGTTACAATAACACGTATTGTTTCACTGTGTACGTTTTAGCGTCCCAATTTTTTTTCGGTTGTAATTATCCAAATAAAGAAATGTTAATACTTTCTGTATATATTTTCATCATTCAATCCGTATTACGTTATGGGTTTATGTTAATACATGCATGCGCGACCGGAAGACGTGGACCGGATGTTGGGTTCGAACACGCGTTACAAGTTTGAGTTTTATAATTATATAGATATAAATATATACATACAGGATGTATATATATATATATATATATATATATATATATATATATATATATATATATACATATATATATACATATATAGATATACACAAGATATATATATATATATATATATGCATATACAAAATGTGTATACATATAAATATATACAAGATGTATATATATATATATATAAATAAAAGATATATATATATATATATACATATAGGTATAAGAAAAATATATATATATACAAGACGTATGTATACAAGAGATAGGTACACACACACACACACACACACATATATATATATATATATATATATATATATATATATATATATATATATATATAGTAATTGTCTGTATTTTTGAGATGAGGTGTTTTCATTTATTGAGATTGTCGGGCTGACTTTCTCATCCTGGTAGTTATAGTCACAACGTTTCGGCCGTTTTGCCCTCTGACCTTCATCAGGTGTTTTTGTTTAGTGTCGAACTGGGGAACCGTTTGTTAAGAGTTTCGAACCCAACCCATTATTATTATTACGGGGGTAAACCACCACACATGTAGTGTCTCCCCAAGATACACAAAGACGGTATTCCACTCAGACCCATAGCGAGCTGCCGAGTCTCAGCATGCCACCCACTGAGCAGGTACCTTGTGGATATAATAAACCCATTAGCAAGCAAGTCAGCAACACATGTAAAGAATTCTGCCCACTTCACGGAACTGATCAAGGGATCACTCATCAGTACAAACCAAATGGTAAGCCTAAATGTGGTTAGCCTGTTCACTAAAGTCCCAACTATTGAGGCACTAGCAGTTATTCAATACAAACTAGCCGAGGACCTCTCCATAGAAGAGCGCACATGTGCACCATTGCCAAACTTAATGGAAATGCTGATATTCTGCATACAAACAACCTACTTCAGAATGGGTACTGACCTATATCGACAAGAGGAGGGACCAGTTATGGGCTCGCCATTATCACCAGTGATGGCGAACATATACATAGAATACTTCGAAGACATGGCCTTAGGTTCAGCTCCCTTGAAGCCATTCATATGGCTAAAATACGTTGATGACACTTCATACTCTGACACCATCATGAAGACATTCAGGCTCTCCTTGACCATGTGAACTCAATAAGACAATCGATACAGTCCACAATGGAGAAAGAAAAAGATAAGCAACTGGCCTTCCTTGATATTCTCATATCACGCACAGAGCATGGGTTTAAGACATTCGTATATCGCAAGCCTACCTTCATCGGCAATACCTTAACTTCAATTCCATTCACCCATACATTACCAAACATGGAATCGCACGCTGCCTACACCATCGAGCAGAGACAATAAGTAGCGGCACCTTTACATACCACCAAGAAATAGTTAGATTGAAGAATACCCTCCGTCGTAACAACTACCTCGATAGCATACTATCCACCAGACGTGTTAATAGTATAAGAGAGGAGAATGAAACCCAAAAACCACTAAGGGTCTGCCTACTATACACACGAGGCGACTCCGAAAAAGATTCAGATAATATATACCCCCTACAACATCAGGACGGGATTCAAGAGCGAGTCAACACTCAGACGACACGTGGTACGAGTGAAGCCCCGCATGGAGGAGAACATGACAAGAACTGCATATACTCCATCCCATCCCATGCAGTTGCAGAAAGGTTTACAAGGGTGAAACATGCCGCCCTCTCAAAGTAAGGGTGGAAGAACACCGAAAAGCGGTAACTAAAGGGGAGACGGAAAAATCGGGTATAGCCAACCATGTCTGGATGAAGAGGGGGGACCATCGCCCCCTATGGGATGAAGTAAAAATAATAAACAGAGAGACCCACTGGAAAGTGAGAACACTAAAAGGAACATCTCACATGCTCAGACATAACAACAAACTGAGCAAACCAAGCGTAGAGCTAAATGCAATTTGGACACCTCTAACAGAGAGATAACCTTGAATAACAACATAGGTTTTACATTAAAAAAAAAACAACTAAGAATTGTCCTAGTGACATATAGCCGAGTGGTCCTAGACGTTGTATCACAGTTTACAGTTACCCAAATATGCTGAGTTAAATCCTGAACGAAGGCAGTGAAAAGTAAAGTTCAAAACAGAGCTTAGCTGAATCCGAACACGGTACCCCCGTAATAGTAAAGGGTTTGGTTCGAGACTGCTAACAAACGGTTCCCCAGTTCGATACAAAACATCTGATGAAGGCCGAAACGTTGTGACTATAACAATAAAGATGAGGAAGTCAGTCCGACAATCTCTCTCTCTATATATATATACTATATATGTTTATATGTATGTATGTATATATATATATATATATATATATATATATATATATATATATAGAGAGAGAGAGAGAGAGAGAGAGAGATAGATAGATAGATAGATAGATAGATACATATAAATATATACAGGGGTAGACATATATATATATATACATATATATATATATATATATATATATATATATACATATAGAAATATATATATATAGAAAGAGACAGAAAGACAGAGAAAATAAAAAGGAATGAACCGAGTTAGGTGTTTATCAGTGTTTCGAAATTTTGAAGCACAATAATTCGGTTCGTTTTGTTGTATTTTTAATTCCTCTATTTTACGGAATACTATTTTCATTATTCTAATCATATATATATATATATATATATATATATATATATATATATATATATATATATATACAAAAGAAACATATATATATAAGATATATATATATATACGTATATATATACAAGCTACACACAAATATATATGCAATATATATATATATGCATATATTTATATATATATATATAAAAGACATATATAAAAGATATATATATATATGTATATACAAGTGATACATACATATATATATATATATATATACAAGAGGCACATATATATTTATATATATTTGTATATATACAAGCGACACGTATATATATATATATATATATATATATATATATACAAGAGATACGTATATATATATATATATATATATATATGCAAGTGAGATATAGATACATATATATATATATATAAATACACTATATACAAGATACATGTATATATACAATATGTATATATAGATATGTATATACACACATATATATATATATGTATATGCATATATATTTATATATATATACACTATATATATATATATATATATATATATATATATATATTTATATACATATATATATTTTTCATTTACTATTATTGGGATTTTTCTTCTTTTCCTTGTATATATTTGGGAATTATTTCTCGGATTTCGGCCTTTTGGATTATTTTTGACGATCTTCCAAATACGCGATTTCATTGGATTTTACTTGTGCGAATGGAAAATTAAATGAACTTTCTTGGATTTACATTTTTCGATTTTACCGTCATTTGATACCTTCCTTTCACCTGACTATCCATTTACGTGAAATAACCTTTTCCTTCACCATGTTCCCTCTGCTTCACTTTTTGTTATCAAGTAAGATCTTTGACTTAATTGCAGTTTCATCAAATACTTTTGTATGCAAAATCCGATGCCGCATTCCTACCCTTTGATGAGGAGGAAAGTATTTTTCGAAACTCCGCGGATTAAGGACTCTCCACTTATTGTTTCCTTTTCAAATCAAATATGTATTTAACTCTCTTTCAAAGTGTTTTTTAACATGTTTTATTAACTATTTGCTCCTATATATATATATATATATATATATATATATATATATATATATATATACGTAAAATAAATACAAGATATATATATATATATATATTCACACAAGTGATATATATATATATATCACTTCTGTGAATATATATATATATATATCTTGTATATATTTTTATGTGTGTGTGTATATATATATGTATATATGTATATATATATATATATATATATACATATATATATATATATATATATATATATATATATATATATATATATATACTAGCATTTTTGCCCAGTGTTACTCGGGCTTTTAGAGGGGTGTGTTGATCAAAAAAAAGGTTGTAGTAGGAAGGAAGGCTCGAACTCTTCTCGCAAAAATGGACGGCAAAATGTGACGTCTTTGCTGTTACGACTACCGTCAAAACAAATGTGACGTAGGTGTAAATTAAGGCTAGACAATCGAAAAGAGGGGATAACTTTCGAAAATATCGCCGAAAAAAAAACGACACCTCCCTGTAGAAATGTGGCTAGTTGTGGGTGGAGAAATTGAAGTTTTTAGTTAATTTTATGATATTTCTCGTCTGAACGGTCGAGTATCAAAACTAGACTGATCTTGTGAATCTCCGTCGCCTCTGTCGAAAGTTTTAGGTAGAAATGCAAACATACATAATACCTTTATATATTGGTAGCTCAAGTTGTCGACCCAAATCAATTAAATAGCTTGCCCTATCGCTCAATACCATTTATGTAAAAATTCTAATGTGTAGACCAGAAATTGTCTGAGGAATTTAGTAGAGACCGTAGAGATCATTCTTTGGAACTTTGAACCCCATTATACCCCCTTGACATTCATTCTTTTATGCTCAAATCAAGTTATTAAATTAGATCCATGTCCAAGGAACCTCTATCTAAAACTTCAATTTTTTTATACCTTAAATTGACGGAGGAGTTTGGCAGTGTTCTCAAAAGTCAAATCTTTGAATGTTGACCTCTTTGCAGCCAAATTTCTGGCCCAAACGCATTAGAAAGATTTTCCCAAATCTCAGTACTCTGCATATTAAATTTCGAGTCTCTAGACTGAAAACTGACAGACTTATTTTGTAGGGAAATGTACATAGGCAGACACAAAGACAGACACTTTTATATATATATATATATATATATATATATATATATATATATATATATATATGTACAAGACACACACACATATATATATAAATATATATATATATATATACATACACAAGGTACACACACAGACACACCCACACATATATATAAATATATATATATATATATATATATATACACACATATACAAGGCACACACACATAAGCATATAGATATATATTTATATATATATATATATATATATATATATATATATATATATATATATATATATATATATATATATATATATATATATAAACACACTGACCAGCATTTCTTGGGTGGATTGTTATAGTAATAACTATCGTAATGCCAAGCAATATACAGACAACATTCTTTTTTTCTTCCATCAATGTTTCGTAAGACAAACGTTTACATCACTTTAACGATATTTTGTCATATTTTTCTCATATTGATAAGTGTTATTAGTGTTTTTTAGTACTATGTACAAATATAAAATGCCTATTTTTGAAAAAATTAAAATTTTACATGAGCTAATTTATCATAAATCAATCTTTCCTTGTTTGTTACATTTTTTCACTGTCTTAACACATTGTCGGTATTAATAACAAACACTGCAAATCACACATGGAAAAAATACAACTCTATTAAAAGATCTGAAAATAAAGCAAAATTACATAAACTAGTAATGAAACAATATAAGTTCCACAATTATTTAAAAAAATATACTCGAAAAAATATATATTTGAAAATTTGGACACCCCATTGATTTCTAAATAATAACAAATTGGGCGAGATCTTTGTTTATCCAAAATTTTAGTCTCATAATTTGGCTATTCATTTTCTTTTAGATTTCAGTTCTGGGATTCACACATGCGCCTAAATATCTGAGAAATGACTTTCGGAACTTTAACAACCGCTTCATTCTAGTTTTTTCATTGCTTAATTCCGGAATTTTAATGTCTTGTTGGTTTAGAGACACCATTGAGGGGGGTTTTCTCGGTGAGAATATCATATTCGGGTCGTTAGGATAATCGTCCTCATCCAGGATCACATATCCGGGGAGGTGTTGCGCATAGCCTTCAACAAAATTACAATTGTTTGATCGAAGTAATTGCATCTCTGTGTCAACGTCCTTCGAGGTGTAATCAAAGGGGCTTTCACTCCAATAGTTTTGATTTATTTTGTCATGTCTTGATTTAAAAATTGAATTATTTTCCTGACTAATATATTGAAGTGAAAGTGGAGTTCGTGGCCCGAGTATTGTATCGGGGCTGGTACGGTTATTATTACTATCCAGGATTAAACATCCAGGCAGTCGCAGTGAAGTGTCTCCGTTGTTTGTGTTATTTGGTTGGGTGGCGGTGCAACTGGTTTTCGTCGTGGGCTCAAGAAAATTTTCAATCGACAAGTTGTGATATTGAATGTCATTTCTTGAATTCATTTGAGACTTTTCGTTACTTTCGTAATCCACTGAAGGTATATTTATCGGTCCGATTATTATATTGGAATCGGGAATTTTATAATTATCACCATGAATAACACACCCAGGCAGCTGTAATGAAAAGTTATTCTTTGAGCAAGGTTCTTGCGTGTTGAGGTAACTGAATTTTCGAGTGCAATTGGGAGAGCTTTCGTTGGACAAGCCATAGTATGTTTTACCATATGTTTCCTCATGAATTTCATCATTTTCCTGAGTAATGCAATTAGATGGGTGTGTATTTCTTGAGTCGAGTATCACTTTGGATTTGTTAATATTGTGATTACCACCTGAAATCACACATTGCGGTCTCTGTACTGTAAAGTAACTGTTGTTTGAACGAAGTACTTGCGGTTTAATGCAGTTGTTTTCCGTGTTCTGAACAAAGATATTTCCGTCCACCATATCGTCGTCTCTTTTTCTTAAATAGTGGTCTAAGTTAGGTTCAGATCGATAGATTTCCTTCAAAGCTGCCATATTTATTATAAAATTAAGTAAATATGATTCAGATCGACACCTTTCAAAACGGGTTTCCTCGTTTACAAGGCAATCGTGTATGATTGCCACGGATGTATTTATATTATGTTTGTCGCTCCTGCAATGATGTAGATTGCGCTCAGATCGATAGCTTTCGCAGAGACGGCCCTCGATAATCCGGCTATAATTTAGGTTTGGTTCAGAGTGATAGCGATCAGAAAGACAGTATTTATTCATTCTGAAAAAAAATAAAATAAAAAGCTGAAATTAAAAATCATATCTCGAATAAATTTATTATTTTTAAGAGCTTAAAAAAATGAATATATTGATTTGATTCAGGAGCGTCAAGGATTTAGGTGCGTAACTTTGTTTAAAATCACGTCTAATCATTTTAGTTTGACAAATGCCGAAATAAACATATATTATTACAATGCTCTCTATGTTATTTAAATGTTTATTTATGTTACTCTAATCAGAGAAATATATCAAGCAAGGGGTGGAAAATGCAATTGAAAAACTAACGGCATAGAGGAAAAGGACTTTAACCTAAAAATGTGCCGGCGATTCCCCAGCAGTATTCTCCTATAGGATCGTATCAGGTGATTAGTAGTGTACTAACCACTTTCCCAAAAGCTGAGAAGGTAATGCCTGGAAGGTTTAACCTCCTAGAGCTACACAGGGTCATACCTTCTACTTACCGAGAACAAGCCAATTCCAAAATGGTTTAAGGTCTATCTGTATGTTCCCATAATTTCGGGTTTATATTTTTCACAGCGGTATAAACAAATAATTTACCATACATGATCCAATAGTTATTGACGTCATTATAGCCACATTTATCGTTCAATAAAAAAAAAACACTAACACTCTTAAAAAAAAACCCAACGTAATTTATGATCCGTTTAGTGGGAAGTGACGTACATCTTTGCCTATGTGTAATATGTTTAGTCATTCAAGATTTCTTCGTGGTTAGGACACAGGGTGGAACGATAAAGTTATCACTCTAGAAAAGAGGACATGATTCAGTTTTGTACTAATTCCAAGAGCGATAGGAGGCTTCTATCTTGTCTGAATGTGACACAATACTCAACGAGTGAGATCGGAGATGTGCCGTTGTACAAATCATGCTATCTTTCAATCTAAATTATGAAAACATGACCTTTGCCAGCACCCTCAATGTGCATCGCTGAATTGCCACAAATACGACGGACGTGACCAGAGTTATAAAAAAAAAGTTTGCGGTCACGATTATGGTCTTTGGTGTGGTTTTAGGTAACGGCCACATCACACCACCTCACATCTTCGAAGTCGGCTTGAGAATCAACACAGCGTGTACCTGGATGTGCTTAAGAATATGGTGATCCCCTGGTGCAATTAGGTCGCCGCTGGTAGACCCTCTGTGCAAGCCCTCGTCCAAGTAGACTCAGGTTTGGCTTCAGAAGAAGTGCTATGATTTTATACACTTTCTAACACTACCCCCCACCTACTACATCGCTAGACTATTTTTTTTGGTCATAGGTCGAGAACATCAACAACATGACCTTCCACAATACCAAAACCAACTTGATTTCCAACATCCGCCGAGTATTCGCCGAACTTTACTAAGACATCGCCGGCAGAGTTATTATTATTTTTTAAATGCAATAATAATTACAATAATCTATATTTAATATATAAGAGGTTATATGTACGTGTTTCTGCCTCTCTTCATATTTTCAAACTCTGTCTCCACCGAAACTAAAAGGCACTGAGCGGCGCTAGAGACCTTAAATGATTGGATTTTGGGACTTGTGCATAATTTGAACCAGTCATAACTCAGGGCCCGGTCGGCTTTGCTCGAAACATGATGTCATGCGCTCGGATTTGATTGTAATGTGACGTAAGACGTTCATCAACCAATCAATGCACTCGTAAATAGCAGCTGAACTTTTCGAAACAAAACTTGGAAGGAAATGAAAAGTGACAGCCATTTCCTGAAAACTGTGCAACCAAAAACAATAAAATAAATAATATCTCCAGTTTAGAAAAAAAAAATGATGAACAAGCGGTGTCATATTGTAAAAAAAACAAAACAAAAAAAAACATCATTTCTAAAAAAAAAATACGTTTCCTTTGGCGAGAATTGCATCATCTCCGAAAGAAGATCTGAGAAGAATGGATGTGGGTGGAGATGTACGCGCACGCAATGCACCCCCGCTCTTCATGTTGAGAAAGTCTTTCGGAATAAACAACCCCCAGCCTCTCCAAGTTAAGAACGGCTTTCGGAATAAGCATCACTCCCCCCCATGAAGAACGACTTTCGGAATATACACCCCTCCTCAACCTCCCCATGTTAAGAATGGCCTTAGGAATAGACACCCCTGCCCAATTTCCCCATGTTAAGAACCAATTACCGAAAAACATTATTTATTAATCTTTTTTCTTGAAAAAGAAAGTTTATTTAATTCTTACAAAAAAGCTTTAAAATATACGTTGCGCATCTGTTTTGTTTTGGACTTTTTCATTGGACAAAAAAAAACACGAAAACAAACAAATACATTAAAAATTCATATTACAAAAATAAAACAAAGGAAAACAACTTGTTACGGTAGGTCGTTGTTTCTTGGTATATTTTTTGTTTTGTTTATTTTTCTTTTAAATTTATTATGTTTACATGTTTCCTTCATTTTTTTAGCACCGTTTGTTACACTTTCATAATCGGCGAAGCTCGACTGTGAAAGTCGTGTTTCCAGTAAAGTTGAGCGGACGTTGAGACGTCTGGTTCAAATTATGCACCTGGAGTTTTTACGGACCGCATTTTACTGGGTCTTCAGCTGGATAAAATAGCTTTTAAGGGGCATAAAAGATGTCAAAATGTGGAAAAATCGTTATACATTTTGCACATTCATTAATGTTACTTTTTACTTAGTACATATGCTTGTTACGTTGGTATAATTGTAACCAACTTTGAATGCTACATTTGTGGTTTCGATTCCAGCGCATGGCACACAAATACTTTATTTTTTACTTTTGAAATCACGACTCTTTAATAATATATACGGAATCTGGACTAACTCAAATATCGTACATAAGCGTATTTTACGACCTAGCTATTAATAATAAGCTTTATCTGTGCCTAAACCTAAACATGCATTCCATGATCAAAGCTTCTTTCTTAGAACTGCACGCCTCTGGAATTGTCTTCCGTTTTCCTGCTTTCCAGATGTCTATAATATGGTTGTCTTCAAGTCCAACGTGAACAAGTTTCTGATGAGCCGTTCCACTTAAGTTAACAAATTTACTGAATTTCCATTACTATCGATTACTATATTGTCCTTTTGACTACTCTACACTCTTTAACCCTTATCCTTGAGTGGCCTATAGGCCTTGATAAGTGGTGACGCCTATGTAAAAAAAAAAGAAAAAGATGAATGATAATACATGAAAACACGAAAATGTGCTGTTTTGAAAACTTCTGTCAAAAAGGTATATCTGCAGTTTAAAGCTTGTTGTTCGGTGAGACTCGCTCGGCAAGGACTAGTGAACGACGGAAACCGCCGGATTATACTGAGTGAGCTAAAATAGACGCGAGCGAGCAGATGGTAACAATTGGAAGAAAAAATGAAGGGAGAGGTACGAGTTTTAAATTGAAGAAAAGAAATGGAGAGTAACATTGCGCTTCTTTAAGCAAGAGGTCTTGTGCAAGGAAGGAAAATAACGGTATTTTTACACCTGGCTGTGCGTAGTAAAAACACCCCTGACCTCCCCATGTTAATAATGTCGTTCGTAATAAATACCCCAACTTCGAAACCCGTTCTTAACATGGGGAAATTGAGGGTTTTTATTTGAAAGCCGTTCTTAACATGGGGTGGTTGGGGTGTTTATACTATACTGGGGCTGGTAGTCAAAATGACCAACTTAACTTTCCATACATTAAAAAAAAACGGCTTTAAACTGCAGAAGTGCCGTTAAAAAAAAACCTTCAAAACACAAACAAATTGTTTATCTTATAAATTTTGTTTGACAAAAATGATATTATAAAAAAAAAATACTAGTTTACCTGTTTTCAAATAAAAAACTCTGTTACAAGAATAAAACCGAAATTCTAACGTAGTTCGTTGTTTTTTTTATTTTTGTTGTATTTGCTGGTGATTTTGTTGCATTTAAATGTTTAGTGTCCCTGAGTAGCGTTATTACGTTTTGGTAATCGGCGACGCTCGGCGAAAGCCAACGGTAGATGTTATGTTCCGAGCAAAGCCGAGCGGACAGTTAGTTACGTCTGGTTCAAATTCGGCACAATTACCCATTTGTAAACAATTAAATGCCACAAATATATGTAAATTAAATTCATATCATTTTATTTGATATATGCTACATCTTACACGTGTTTCTTTATTGGTATACACACCAATTAATCATAGACCCGTTTAAACCCAAAATAGATTTTTTTTTGAAAAGTAATAAAGACGGAGAAAGAAACATAACTCTTTTAAAGCGCTAATAGTAAAACATTTTAAAAATACCTTCTTAATTGTAGGATATTTATAGCTCGTTTTAGAAAGAAACCACTGCTGAAGAACACAGATAGCTTGAGAGCTCGAGCTCTCTCTCTCTCTCCCATCGCTCTCTCTCTCTCCCTCATATATATATATATATATATATATATATATATATATATATATATATATATATATATATATATATATAGTAATCCACATATAGTACTGTTTCGCTGCTTCACAGCTCATCAGTGCGGCTAGACAAGCAACTACCTCAAGCCAGGATTGAAACTTGATCGCCCAAACAACAGTCTGAGCTTCTAACTACTGCGCTATACATCTGCTGCTATGCAGGCAGTAAATTAACAATGCATTTACACTGTCCAAATACCTAAGCTCAATATGATTACACAAAGAGCACCGCTTCATACGCTAATGCTAATTTGTATATCACTTCCTAATGCTCAACCTAAGATAGGTAGCATTATAGTCATCCATATACAGTACTGTTTCGCTGTTTCACAGCTACACAATATAACACAATGTAAAAGGCATTTTCTCTTGTCCATACAGCTCTCTCATATTCGGTTTATACTTATATACAGGGAAATTGTGCATTTACAAAAGGATCAGAAAAAGCTCTTTTATATCCGTTTTTCTTATATTAGGGTATCTTATATCCGGGTTATACTGATATATATATATATATATATATATATATATATATATATATATATATATATATATATATATATGTACAAACTATGCTACCATTACAATAAATACTAACTCTTGTTTCTAATACGGACCTAAAAAGTCACATGTGGCACGGAAAACTGGTAAAAAATAGTACATTTAAGTAAAGTTACAAATATATTATAAAAATCAGATCAAACCTTTAAATTTTACGTTATTGACTCTGGGAATTCCCTCTGTATTACTTCGTATAAAAATCAGGTGATGCTCACTTTTTTATGGTGGAAGATTATTGTCAACATTTTTCGTATATATTTAAGAAAAAAGAGACAGAGACTATTGCTGTAATCATCCGCTACAAACAGCGTTCATATTTGAAATGAACAGAGATTATGACTCTTACAATGACTATGACGTCATAAATTTAAATCACATAATTAAAGAATAACATTTATTTTTGAACACTCGGGCTAGGATCAAGTTTTTTGGTTCTGCTCCGTAATTAGGTTTTAGCTTCTGAAACAGGGTAGAACTTACGCCCTTGTATGGCTCATTATAAAAGGAGGCAACCAGCGATCGCGTTAAGCGTGTTCATCCAAAATGGCGGCGGGGCAGATTCTTACATATTTTTCTAAGTAATATTTTACCGATATTCGCCAACATGTGCAGCCCATGAACTACCTCACGTAAATTTTCATATTCTTTCACATCTGTATACAGATGTGACTCACCGTACAATATATATTCACGAGGTGCGTTCCAAAAGTAATGTCTCCTATTTTTTATTCCGCCCTAATAGATCAGATGGGATTGCAGATTGCATTTTTGCTATAAATGACCTCGTGATTTCAGTACTTGAATGTTCTATATCTCTGCTCCTATTTTCTTGCCTCTCCACAAAGGCAGACTTAGACACAAGGACGGTTTTTATTTTAGGGAAAATCCATCCCCTTAAAAAGGTGTATTCAGGATAGAAGCACAAATAAAAAACTTTCTCAATAATGAAGGATTATCGACGGTGTGAACCTCTATGAAAGCAACTCCTGTCATGGGCGTGCGCCAGAAGCAAGGATACGTCATTGAAATTTTGGAAAAGTGAATACGTAGAAAAAAATTAATTCTGGAACACAAAAGCTGGCTAGTTTAATTTGTAATACAGCCGTCTTAGATCTTAACCGGTTGCGTTTAAAAGCCTTATATGAGAAAGAACACTCCAGACGTCCACGCACAAATACCACT
>NC_136492.1:86449984-86457484 GCF_053919585.1 Euprymna scolopes | reverse complement strand
TTTGAAGCCTGCCGGGTCTGTCGAGTGTGTTCACGTCGTGGGGGCAGAAGTGCTTGCAGCTCGTTAGAGCATTTACCATTAAAATATATGTAGAGCAGGTAGAGGGATGTAACGTTTCGTCGATGGGACAGAGGCTGAAGCTTAGATGTCAGTCCAGGGCCTATCAGATTTGCGACCCTCTTTTGAACCTTGTCAAAGAGCGAGAGACTAGTAGCCGATGCACAGCCCAAATATGACAACAATACTCCATATATGGGTGAATGGTGGCCTTATAGAGGTAAAGTATACTTTCGGGTGTTAGTAGTTTTCTAGCACGGTAGAGAGAGCCCACCTTTCTTGTAGCGGTCCTGGCAATGCCTTCAATGTAATTGTTCTAACTCATGGTTCCTGTGAACGTTAGGCGAAGGAGTTTGAAAGATGTACTCTCAGATAAAGAGTCGTTGGTCATTGCTATGGGTGGTAGAGAAGGTTTCTTGTAATTATTGAATGAAACTAGTTTAGTCTTGGCGGCATTGAACGTGACCATCCATTTTTGTCCCCATTCTACTACAGATTGGAGGTCGTCCTCTAGTGTTTCTGCCATTTCTTTAGATATGTGTTCATTTGTTTTCCTATCGTGCCTGTTATAGAGTGTGGTGTCATCAGCATATATACCCATCTCAGAGGCAATTTTGTCGGGGAGGTAATTAATGAATATCAGGAACAGTAGAGGTCCAAGGATAGACCCATAAGGCACTCCTACATTTATATCATATTGTTTAGATGTACGACCATCGAGGACAACCTGGATTTTCTCTTCTCTAAGAAGGGTTTAATCATGTTAAGTATTCTACCAGTGATACCGTATGACCTAATTTTTCTGAGGAGATCCTCATGCCATACCCTGTCAAAAGCCTTAGAACTACCGCTCTGCCCACCCGCGCTTTTTCCAGTGAATGGTATATACGCTCAGAGATTACAGTAAGGATGTCTGCTGTGGAACGGGCTTGTCTAAATCCATATTGTTGGTCAGTCAGAAGTTTAGCATCTGTAAGGTGATGTATTAGAGCATGGTTAATTAAGGTCTCAAATATTTTGGCAAAAAGTGGTAGAAGGCTAATGGGGCGATAATTTGATGGGTCAGTTCTTTCGCCAGAATTCTTGATTACTGGTACCACAGAAGCAGTTTTCTAACAGCCCGGAAAGCAAGATTCGTTAAGCTATTTGTTATAGAGTTTGGAGAGGACTGGAGCTACTTCGGCTGAGCACTTTTTTAATAGCACAGCTGGGATGAGATCGGGTCAACATGTTTTTGAAGTGTCAAGGTTTTTTATGAATGCATGCACCTGAGCAGGGGTGATTTTCAGATCATCTAGCGTGGCATCTGTCCGCATAGGAAATTCAGGGAGGGGGTGGTTGGAAGGGTCCAGTGCTGAGTTTGAGGCAAACCGACTGGCAAGCATGTAAGCCTTTTTGCTTGCTGAGCAAACAACCTCGTGATTGTTGGTTAGTGGGGGAATTGTTGATTGCCCATTATTTACTACACTGTTGTAAATTTTCCAGAAGTTACGAGTTCCTAGTTTTTGTGCTTCGATGCGTTTTTTAGTGGTTTCCGTAAATTCTCCCTTAGCTGTCGCTATTTCTTTCTTAATGTTACTTCTAGCTTCTATGTACTTTTGTCTGTTTGAACTGGACTTATATCGTTTAAATCTGCGGTATGCATGCTGCCTTTGAGCAATGGCAGTTGCGCAATCGAAGTAAACCATTGCGGAGAGTGCGGCTTACTATAAAATTTCCGCATGGGAATATGCGCTTCGGTTGCAGTTTTGAACCATTCAGTGGTCTCGTTTGCGCACTGTTCCGCAGGAAGAGAAAAAATATTTCCCCATGAGGCATCTCTAGTGGGCTGTCGGCATTCGTTATACAATCATCAGGAACTGTGGTTAAAAACAGATCTAAAAGTGATGCGTGTTGTACTTCCTGGTCAGGGAAACGGGTTGAAAATGTAACAATTTTTGATGGAGAGTGAGATATAGAGAAGCTATGAGTTGTGCTGCCCGCTACATCCGTGTAAGTAGAGAATCCAATCAAGTTTTTGTGTTGGACATTAAAGTAACCAAATACATGTACTTGTGCGCTAGTGTCGAGGGAGAGTATTGCGTCTATACTGTCAGAGACTTTGGTATTATGGCGCAGTCCTGGGTCGAGGGAGAGCGGTAGAGAAAGTAAAAGTAGCTAATGTTGTGTTGCATAATTAGTCTAAAGCACATAAATGATTGATCATCCGATTCTAGGTGTGTTTCTCTAGTCAAGGGAAGGGTATCACTAATATAAACTCCAAGTCTGTGCATGTGTCTCTCAGGGTCCTTACGGCAGAGTGGGAGATATCCAGGCATGTTAAAGAAGTTAGAGGGGATGGAGACGTTTATGTTAGTCTCACTTAGTGATAAGATATCTGGGGTATTTGTTAGGAGAAATGCTTCAACATCAGCTAAATTACTTCTAAGCCCACGGATGTTTGTGAATGCAAGCCTCAAGGGAGCAGGCAAGTTGGATGCATTTGACCTTAAGCCTGGTTTAAGCTTATTTTTAGATTGTACTGTCGTCATATCTTTTAAAGAGTTTCAGTTTAGGTAAGGGGCAGCTGAACAAGAGGTTATGCAGAGCATCAGACATGCATCACACGTAGACCCTCAGCTTACCTTTCTTCAACTAGGACTGTGGCCTCAGGAAAGTCCATATATATATATATATATATATATATATATATATATATATGATTGCAACGTCTTATCAGACGAGTGTCACTCCCTCAGACATTTAAAATCCATGAGCCCAAATGCCTGAGGGAGTATCTATACAAAGATGATGTTACAAAGTCTTAGCTTTGTACGACAGCTAAGTCTCTCTCTCGGTTCAAAATGTTGAGATCCAGCAACAATCAAGAGCAAGATAGCCAGCAACAAATTAAACTGCAGACCAGCTTAATGCGGGTACTGGTCTCCCGCTTTGTTTTTTTAAATCAGAGATTTGCTTCTCCTAGAAAGGTTGCCTTCACCACGGCTTACGGGAGTCCTCTCCACATTAATACACATATACACACAAACACACACAAATATACACTGTGCTAGTTGGCCGTTGACCCAGAAAAAGAGTTCATTTGCCCTATATATACACATGTGGCAATAAACATAACATTATATAAACAACAGAAAAGTCTCTACACACATTGATTAGTTTGATGTTCTATAATCGTCAGAATTTCCTGGGAACGCTTAATATAATTTTGTAAAGAAATGCAGTAGCAGAAATAATAAGGTTTGACATAAGGGCCTACTTCACAATATTTCCAGATACGGTATAACTGGAAATGTTTCTCAATCATTAGATCATTTCTCTTTGATAGGTTCATAAGAGTAGTGGTTGATTGGCAGCAATCAGAGGCCCACAGTATTAATGCTGGAGTCCCCCAAGGGTCCATCCTGGGCCCAACTCTCTTCCTGATCTGCATCAATGATCAACCAAAACTCATACTGAATTCATTCGTTGGCATCTATGCTGATGTCACGACAATTTACGGCAACCCATGAAAGGTCGTAAATGACAAAGCTCTTTCTGATTCCCTCTCCTCTGATCTTGAGCGCGTGGTTCAGTGGGGGAAGAGATGGCTGGTTACTTTTAATGCATCTAAAACCAAGCTCCTAACTTTATATCATCAACGCTCTGTTCCTCATCTAGCATCAATTGAAATGGATGGCTCTCGTCTTGGGGATGCTTCATGTTTTGACAAGCTCCTGGGTTTTACCTTTACTCCTGATCTGAAATGGAACACGTATATCAAGTGTGTAGCCCGGGCCGTTGGGAAAATTGTGGGATCCTTCTACCGCTCCAGAAATCTCACTACTGATGCAATTCTCTATCTCTATAAAAGCCAAGTACGTCCAAAGATGGTGTACTGCTGCCACATCTGGGCTGGAGCTTCAAAAACAGGCTATCCCGCTTTGACTAAGTACACAATAGACTTCGTGGCTTAGTGGGGGATTCTCTCTTTTCTTCTCTGCAACCTCTCTCACACGGAAGAGACGTTGCGAACTTGTCTTTTGCCTGTTTCCCACCTGACTACAACTTGAACGTCTTCAAGTCGAACATAAAAAGAAAATCCTGATTAATCGCCCCCTTAAGTAAGACACTTTATCAAATCTCCAATACAAACTATTACACAAAATAGCCCTTATCCTCGAGTGAGTTCCGGACCTTTAAAAGTGGTGATCCCCATGTAAAAAAATATATGACATTTGGCAATCTGCTGCTAATTTTAATAGATCATTTATTCTCTAGACACATACCCACATCATTCCTATCTAACCCGTTCTAGGTCATTCCCCGCTCCCATTTCAGTGTATGCTTTCTTCTAACCGTGGCAAAAAATGTTTACACACACATACAGTCATATGCACGCACACAAATATATATATATATATATATATATATATATATATATATATATATATATATATATATATATATATATATATATATATATATATTACTATCCGCAGGCAGTCACTTTTGCTACTTTGAATGTGCTACATTTGTTTGTGGATTTTCAAACAGAGAGTTTCGCATTACGTTAAGTAGCCAAGTACGTCCAAGGATGGAGTACTGCTGCCACATCTGGGCAGGAGCTGCTAACAACAGCCTATCCTGCCTTGACAGAGTACAAAATAGACTTCGTGGTTTAGTGGTGGATGCCCTTCCTTCTTCGCTGCAACCTCTCTTCCACAGAAGAGATGTTGCGAGCCTGACTTTGTTTTATAGTTATTTTCATAGCAGGTGCTCGTCTGAGCTCCAATCCCTCGTACCCCCTCGCCAATCTTTCACGAGAAACACCCCTCTGGCTTAAACTAATGTCAATAATTTTGCCCACTCTTTATCTGTGCCTAAATCCAAACGCAGATTCCATGAACAAGCTTCTTTCTAAGAACTGCACGCCAGTGGATCTCTCTGCCGCTTGCCTGTTTCCCACCTGACTACAACTTGGACGTCTTCAAGTTCAACATAAAGAAACTCCTGACAAACCGCCCCCTTAAGTAAGAAACTCTATCAAAACCCCCAATACTAATGATTACTACAATACTATCTCATTGATTACTGTACACGCAATAACCCTTATCCCTGGCGAATTCAATTAACGAAAGGACTCTACCCAAGATGGGGAGAGACTCTATTTCAATCTAATTCAAAGAAACGAATTCAGAGAGACTATTTCGCTGTTACAGTGTTCTCGGTGCTGGTAGCCTTGCACTCATCTCGAGCCAAGAATAAAAATTGTCAGGTGAAGGCCGAACGACTGTATTACAAATATGCATGCATAGCGTATTAGCTATTTGTTCATATTTTGATTTTTTTAGCAAATATGGTTTCATGGGTCAGGCATTAGCATCAAAGGAAAAAGTAAATCGTTTTGGTTTTGATTCTTGGTGGTGGCGCAGGAGTCATTTATTCAACTTTAAATCATTACTATATATTGGGTGAAATATACTAGAATAATATTTGTGAAATTTACATTAATAAAAAAAAAATATTTAAATGTATTTTACGACCGGGTAATGCCGAGCGATGTCGGTCGGCCTGCTAGTATTACTTACAAAATACGGTGTACAATTTAAAAATTCATCGGAATGGATTTAAAAAAAATGAATACATAAATATTGTTTATTAAAAAAAAAATCAAATTGCTTTAAATCTGTTTATATTTAACCTGGCTTACATTTTAGATGAAGTCAGAACAAAAAAAACTTTCATTTGCAAATCGTTGTTCGTCAGCTCGAATCATAATGTACGCATTTAATAGCATATAACCATTCCTATATTCCTAATTTCACAATAATCCGGATGCAGATTCACGAAACAGATTTTTCATTATATTTTTACATTTATGTACGCTCCTAATGTTATTTTCTTTAATTATTTAGTTTTAGTCATAGATCTAACATTTTTAGTTTAAATTTAAAATTATTTTTTATAACAATTTTTAAAAACAAATCCCACAATAAACTGCGCAGAACTTTCTTTCCTTGTCCACCTTTTTTTGTTTTTAAATTTTTCAGCATTTATACAACCTTACTTCTTTTTTCCTTCCTCTCTTCGTTTCTTCCTTTTTCGCTCTCTCTACCACTATCATCGTAGGTGAATATAAAGTTACATCTAAGGTTTACTTAAGGTTCTACTTAATAAACAGTTCATGCGAATGCATAGCGTTTAAATTATAATAACAAGCACATACTATATATATATTGCCTTGGCAAAGACCTTGTCAGCAAGAGCCACGGAAGAGATACCCCTATTTTTAGAGCAGAGAGATTTGTCCTCTTTTGTTTTTGCAGATGATCACAATGTTTACATGTTTTCACTTCTCAAGTACACACTCTCGTGTCCATACCTCTGAAATGTGGGTATGCAGTGTCCGTGTGCAGAGATTACTCCCTCATTTAATAAGCTTAGCTAGGATATTGCCAGGTCCAGAGGATTAGTTGCTTTTGTGGGGTTTGAAAACGTGCAAGGTTCTTCGAAGTATAGAGGGGGTCGAAATTTCCCATGGCAGGTTGTTCACTGAGCTTTTCTAGGACAGTTTAGTCCACTGGGATTGACTGGTTGCACAGGTTGTTAAAATCCTCAGCTCATCGCTCTATTATTCAAGTATTATACTTGATCAGAGATGCTCCGTCAGCACATCTAACAATGCGACTGAGCAATTTCTGAGGCCATAGATGGTTTTCACTTCATCATAGTAAGCATATCACCTTTGTCAGCGTAATTCTTGATCTCATTGGCTTTTGAACACCACTACCAATGTTTTTTTAGGTATCAGAACGAATATCTTGCCATATCCCTTTATGAAGTGTAGATTGTGGATTGTTCAGAGTGACTCTGGTTGCTTTGTGCATTCTGTCTTGGATGGTTGATATCTCACCGGCATTCTCTTTAAACCAGACCAGGTGTTTTTGGTTTTGAAGCGAACGACCTGTGTTGTAGTGTCAAGGAGGATGGTCGACAGAGAGGTTATCTTCCCATCCATCACAGACCTTGAGCTGACTAGCTACTCTGTGTCTGCCAGCTTTTCCGCTAGGAGTCGATTGAAGTTGTCATAGGTGTCGATATTGGAGAGTCCGACGCAGTTAAGTGTTTTACTTTTTGGGCCACCATGACGTACTAAATCATGCTATGGTCGGTCCTCCAGTCAGCTCCACGCAAATCTCTAGTGATGAGCACGTCCTTTGGGTCTGCTTTCTTCAGGATCATATAGGGGATCAAGTGCCAATATTTGAACATGGGATAACCAAGTTGCCTTATATTTATTCATTTGTTGGAAGATGGTGTTTGTAATGGTAAGGTCCTCTGCAAACAGACTCCCAATCGTGCCGCCCCCAGTTTTGGATTTGGATTTGGATAACTCAACCTCCGATTGTCTATCAGGGATTACTCCTATTGCTTTTCTCCTGATGAGGGAATCCTACAAGG
>NC_136492.1:86442484-86444984 GCF_053919585.1 Euprymna scolopes | reverse complement strand
TAGATACATATACAAATATATATATAATATATATACATATATATAAATATATATACATTTCTATATATATAATATATATAAATATATACAAATAAATATCCAAATATTTATATATATATAAAAATACATATATATAACTATATATATATATATATATATATATATATATATATATATATATATATATATATATATATAAGTATATATAATTGTTGTGGTTGCAAGGTTGAACAATAATTAGTAAGGAAATACAATGAAGACGCAAACAACAAGATAACGCAATAATAAGTGTATTAAAGAAAAGGTATATTTACAATATGTACAAATGACGGTGTCGAGTCAGAGAGTCTTGGTGGGAGGACATGTACGCTCTTCGGCGTACATATATATAAATATATACATATATGTATAAATATATAAACATATATATGCATATATACATATATATATACATATATACATGCATATATATACATTTATATATACATATATATACATATATATCCATACATATAAACATATATGTACATATATACATATAACTATAAATGCATATACACACATATATACACATATATGCACATATGTACACATATATACACATATATACGCATACATTTTTATACACATATACATATATACGCACATATATACACATATATACACATATATATATATAAATACATATATACATATATACACAGATATATACACATATATATACACCCATATATACACATATATATATATATATATATATATACATATATACGCATATATATACACACATATATATATGCGTATATATGTACATATATAAACACACATATATACACGTATGTTCGCATATATATACACATGTGTATATGCACATGCATATACATATATATACACATATATACATATATACACATATTTATATACATATATATACCTATAAATATATACACATACATATATACACATATATAAATACACCCATATATATACACCCATATATATATACACCTGTATATACACATAGATATACATATATATATATATATATATATACATATATTTATATATACATATATTTACACACGCATATATATAAACACATATATCCATATATATACATATATATATATCCATATAAATACATATATATATATATATTCATATATATACATATATATATATAGACATATATATAGACATATATACATATATATATATCCACATATATATACATATATATACACATATATACACACATATATACACATATATACACACATATATACATACATATATGTAGACATATATATTCGTATATATATGCATATATATACATATATATATACATATATATATATATATATGATTGCAACGTCTTGTCAGACGAGTGCCACTCCCTCAGACACTGAAAGTTCATGAGCCCGAAAAATGACAAATAGTTCTGCCATCGAATTCACATACTCAAGCAGACATGACACTAAAGACCGTCATTGTTATACATGCATATATATACACGCACACACATACATATGTACACATATAATACACATTTATACATGCGTACATACACAATACGCACACATACATATACATACACACATGCAAACATAAACAGGACGGTCATTGGTATACATACATATAAATTTATACATGCATACATACATTCATGTCTGTCAGCATACGTTCATATATACCCATATACATACACAATGCGTACATACCCACATGCATACATACACATATGCATACATATACATCCACATATACAAATACATACACACATATACTTACACATACCTATACGTATACATAGGCACATATATATATACACATCCACTTACCTACATATAGATACCCATCAATATATATGCATTCATACACATACACACATACATGCACACATACACATACATATACATACACACCTGCATACATACACATACATGCATATACACACATACATGCATACAAATATTTATTAATGTATATATGTACACACACAAACATATATACACATAGGCACATATACATACATATACACATAGATATAAATACATATAAACGCACATGTACATATATAAATATACACACATACATATATAAATATACATACACATATACATACATAGATACATATAATGATGGCAGAATAATTGTTACATGCATCCAGCATTACAGGCGTACACACGTCACAGCTTTTTTATCGCCACGGACTTTTTTTTCTTTTTATTTATAATAGACAAATGCCTGAGGGAGTATCTATAAAAAGATGATGCTACAGAGTTTTAGCTTTGTACGACAGCTTAATCTCTCTCTCGGTTCAAAATGTTGACATCCAGCAACAAGCAAGAACAAGATAGCCAACAACAAGTCAAACTGCAGACCAGCTTAATGCGGGTACTAGTCTCCCGCTTTTTTTAAAATAAAAAGTTTGGTTGAGACAAACACTTTTGGAATAGTAACTGACGATAATATAAACAAATTCACACATTTTTTCACA
>NC_136492.1:86372484-86439984 GCF_053919585.1 Euprymna scolopes | reverse complement strand
TCATCTACATACAGTACTGTTTCGCTGTTTCAGAGCTCATCGGTTCGGCTAGACAGGTAATAACCTAAAGCCAGGATTGAAACCCGACCGCTTATACGACAGTCAAGGCTCCTAACTATTACGCTATCGGCGGTTGCTGTGCGAGTTGTGCGTTTAACGATGTTTTGACCGTCCGAAATACCTAAGCTCAATTTGTTTATACAAAGAGCATCGCTTTATACGCTAATGGTAATTTGTGTATCACTTGCCCATATGCTCAACTCAAAATGACGAGCATTATAGTTATCCACATACATAACGCTTCGCTTTTTGTCTGTTTAACAGCTCATCAGTGCGGCTAGACAGGCAACTACATCAAGCCATGATTGAACCCCGATCGCCTGTACGGCAGTCGAGGCTCCTAACCAGCTTCGGTAGATTATACATAATATTTGTTAAAAATGTCTTTTTTTACAAAGTAGTTAGTACTTATCAAGCCCCGAAGCCATTCAAATATAAGGGTCAATACATGTAAGCTGATAGTGTCGTAGGATGGAGCGGTTGATGGAAAGTACAAATTAGCAAAACTATGTTTCAAACATCAGCTGTTCGATGATCTTTGATTTTAAAGATTGTCTATTTTGAGACACGGACAAGTTCTTATCTGTCGAAGATTTATATGGAATTATTTAGTATTCTACGGTTTTAATCATAATAAGTCATGTGTAAATTATATAATGATTGATATGCTAAAAATTTTTAAAAAATTGCGATTGCACCCCCCTCCGATATGATTTTCAAATGCTGCATTTATTTTATTACATTATACTGTAACAGATATTAAAAATTATCAACTATTTTTACTATCAGTAAAAAAAAAATGTGTTAATTCTGTTTGGAGAAAAGGTTTTAATATAAACTAAAAATATTATTTACCTTCCTCTAGGAAGATATTTATGCTTACATAAAACATAACATTTCTAAATACAAAATAAAGCTATTTTTCTAACATAATGTCAAAATTCTCCCTATAATGCCTCTTTCGAAGCAGAAATGGCCTCATTCCATGGCATAAAACTTTAGCAATTATACGTCTATGTCTTGCTTCAAGTCAATAGACTGATTGGCAGACTTCGTATGTTAATTTCACAGCTCTCTCGATATTTTTTGAATGTGCTGGCAAATCAGATACCTCTGGATTGCTGCCACTCATCATTAATTCCTGAAGTTCATGATCTGATAATTCTCCAGTCAATGTTGGCTCAGACATCCCCCCTTGAGAAAGGTCTATCAAATGTGACTAATCTAAAGTGTCAAAATTTATTGTTGAAAATTTTGAAACACTTTTAACTGAAAAAAAAAAGATAAATGGAATTATTTTATTGACTTGAACATTAAAATACTAATTTAAAATGGACGTATACATCGACGTAAACAATTTGACCAGTTTTATAAAAATAAATGTTTAACATTCATGTTATTGCTTCTTCTCTCAATCTTCTGATGTTTACATTGAAAACAGAATATTTTCGGGTAAAAGCACTAAATCGAAATTTCCTGAATTTCTGGAGGCGTCTTTTTATTGACAATAACATTTTTGGCAAATATGGATAAAGTTTTACTATTTATTCGCTTAACTTTTTTAAATCCGGGGCCCTGCAATTCATGCACAATCCACAGTTCAGTTAATATGGCAAACGGGGATGTATTGCCTTCCACATATCTATATCATTTGCCATTAATTATGAAACAACAAATTTATTTAAATTTTTATGAGAATTCTCCATATAATAACTATATTTGATAGCTTGGCTGAAAGTAGGGGTTCTGTTCTATTTAATGGAGAATCATTGTTAAAAAAACATCTGCCAAAATATATTTTATGATATTAGAAATTAAACAAAAAAATATGAACTAAAAATGAAATTAGAAAAAATAGATAAATATCAAAAAAGAAATAATAATTGTTTTACTTACCGAACAGTATACAATAAAGTAAAATGATTCACAAAGAAATAGCCTTGCGAAGAATGTTTTTTTTTTAAATAAAGAATTATTAAATAGCACAAATATTTAAAATATAACTTTTTTTCTTAATAATTAAACTTTAATAAGACACAAAATGCAAAATGTGATTATTTTTATGTTTTAATTAAGCCGGTTAACACAGTAAACACACGTGAGTTACGGAGTAAACATGAAAATAAAACTTATTACCTGCCTGTGTCCAAGGAAAAATTACTCAGCTAAAACAAATCCCTGGGTTTTTAAATTTATTTTAAATTAAATATTTTTATGCTTTTTTTCTTTACCGACTCTCATTTAATTTTCTGAAAAAAGACATAGATATTACAAATAAATGAAACAGATATTGCTTATACTATCTTCATTTTTCTTCTTCAAATCCGGCATTAATATGGCATACGTATGCTTGCATTTAAAACGGCATCTGGCAACATATAGACGGAATATTGAAAGTCCCCAATCTTTAAATTCATTTGCTTGAAAAACGATAGAGTTTTGGAAAAAAATATTGTTTTTGGTTAATATCAATGTTATTTGACAACTTTCTCTGTATAGATATGGTTGTAATACCATAATCAACCTACCCTATAATTTAGGAACCATTAATGTTGAAAGTTGGGTGAATTTCATTATTTAAAAAGATGTTAAAACAAGAAAGTGTTTATATTAGACTTGAATACTACGACATTGTAGCCACCGAGGGGCAGGACATCGGAACAATATTTCACAGGCAGTCAGTTATCGGAAAGAAAAATTGTAGTGCACATATAGAGAGTTTTAGTGTAGCTACTCGAGTGATTTTTGTGAAAGTCCAGCAATTGGGAACCGTATATTAGATCTCAAACGAGCACTAGCTATGAAAATAAGATTAGAGCAGAGCTATGCTCGTAACGCCCCTTCAGTGGAAATAATGATTGCAGAGAAGACGAAAGAGCACTAACTTGATGTTGAACTCTACCAACCCAAAAGTTCCTGCCCAGATATGGCAGCAGTATTCCATTTAAGGATGTGCTTGGCTCTAACACGGATAGTGTATTTAATTGGCAGTAAAAATACGCTGTTAAACAGTAGAATGATACAATCATGTGTCAGCAACTTTGGCAACAACAAATTTGATGTATTTTTTTTATTTCAGATCAGGAATGATGGTTAGTCCCAGAAGCTCGTCAAGACCTGGTGCTTTTCCAATACAAGAACAAACAACTTTAATTGGGACGTGATGGGAGTCAGAGCGATTATGATGAAAAGAGATTAGTTTTGTTTGAGCTACAATAAAATTAACCAGCTACTGTTTTTTCCATTGCACCACTTGCTCAAATTTAGAAGAGAGAGAATCAGAAGAATGTTGATCATAGCTGGCCGTTGAAGCCTTACTATATATTGTGGTGTTGTCTGCATAATTGTCTAAGAATTGGCTAAGAATATAATTTGGGAGATCATTGATGAAGATCATCGTGTTGGAGTCATGATGTAACTGAGGAACAATAGAGTTGATACTATGTGGTTCTGATTTCTGCACATCGTCGACTACTCTTATAAGTCTATCGGAGAGAAAGGATTAAATAATTGAGAGTGCATTTAAACTTATTTTATAGCTAACTATCTAAAAACGAAACCTTTATCTTATACTCCATCAAAAGCCTTAGATGTCAATAATCCTGTATGATATTACCTTCAGCACATTTTTATATCTAGTAAAACGAAAACCATTATGCATGTCGTTCAGTAGGTTTGTTTTGTGGAGGTGGTTCCTTCTACTTGATTTATCAGTGATTGCAGCAACAGACCAGGTCCCTACTATTAAAATCTTGTATGATGCAACTTTTTAACTAGTCAAACCTGTTTTTTTTTAAATCCTATTTCTCTTACTTATATTAGATTACATTTCATATTCTGTTTTTCTTATACAATCTAAAAATTAAAGATAAGCATCGGTCGGCCACGTTGTCCACAAAATATGTACGCCAGTTTCAGTCCGAAATTAAAAAAAAGAGTTAATACATTATTTAACTAGACATTATATCTGGGGCACTAGTATTGCTAGTTTTCTATTTAAAATATTTATTGCATTTTAAACGATTATATTTAGCTAGCTTTCCGATTGCTCTCATACAAGCTCTGCTGTTAAGTTAAAAACAGTAACTCTCACATCGCTTATTTTATACGTTCCGATCTATTACTTTTATACTATTTCTTTTTGTTCTTGTTAGGTTCGAAATTTTAAAATTGCTTTTTCAGATATGAATATGTTCTGTTTATTATCCACGAACAATTATCGAGGTCTTTTTTAGGGCAGGTGCTTTACGTGCATGCACATGTGTCTCAGAGTTGTCGGTGATGTCTTCACGTTTTATGAATGCAAGAGGTAAGCGTTGGAGGACTTCTTTTGTTTTAGTTTATTCGGATGAGAGCGACCTTAAAAATTGATTATCACACCGACAAAGGAGTGAAAGATCTTTGCACAGCTTGAAAAAAAAAATTAAAAAGATAAATTTAAAAAAAGCTATTAAAAAAACTGAAATTCCTTCTTGCGTTCAATGGGAGGCCATTCCCCTGTAAAATATCTATTGTCTTTAAATTTACTTGTAAAAAACGGAAATAGAAATATAGAAAAAAAAAAACAAGGAAAGAAAGTTCAAATTAACTTTCCATTTTATTGTATTTTTTCCTAATTAATTTGGCTACTTAATTTTTATTATTATTATTATTATTATTATTATTATTATTATTATTATTATTATTATTATTATTATTATTATTTACTCACTAGAAGTAGTCACACAGAGCATCATCAAAATTATCTTCGAAAACAACTGGGGGAAATTATTATTATTATTATTATTATTATTATTATTATTATTATTATTATTATTATTATTATTATTATTATTATTATTATTATTATCAGAACACTTGGAATTTCCACGGTAGTTTAAATTTTAAAAATATACACATCACTAAGAAACATCGTATCCGATAATTAAACAATTATATTAATGTTTGAACATGTAACATTTAAGAGTAAACAAAACCATAAACTCTGGATCTGATAACACTGCTACAAATTGACTCAATTTGATGAAATATTCAGATATTATTCTGATCTCGCAGCATTAGGATCAAGTGATAGTACTGTAGTTCTCTTTTTTGAAATTCAATAACATGAACATATGCAAATAGAATTCCCAGTACATTTCTGTCTTTAATGTCTAGATGCGCATGATACGCACGTGATATTAAGTCAGGTTGATTTTATGTAAGTTCTGATGACCCCAAGTTATTTACTATTTAAGGATATCTTGGATTACACCTGCACGTAGGGAATAGGTCTGCTTTTCCGGATTTAAAGAAAACTGCTCCTACTAATTGCTTTGAAATAATTTCAACATAACATGTAACTAGATAATAAAGGGTTCACCTGAAATGAGCAAGTTTAAAATACCCCTAATCAACAAAAACACACTATCATTTTACTAATTTCAAATTACGTAAGTAGGTAAAAATAATTTAATCTAAAATGAGTAGGTTTAAAAGATCCCTAATCAAAAAAGGGGTCATATCATAGTAAATATTTTAACAAGGCATTTTAGTAGGTAATAATATTTCCACGTGAAAGACATTTGCCACCGGACGTACGGAAAAGCGTATTAATGTGTAGATTTTTAATTTTTATTCATCATATGAGCTTTTTATGGATTTAGTTTGTTTTTGAGGTTTAATTATCTGCTTTACTCATCCCCCACCAAAAAAAATGTCCGTTGTAAAATCACCTAATAATAATTCGAAGTATGAAAAATATTTTCGTGTTAATTTAATTATTTTAACTGTGAAGTAATTCATACCACTATGAAACAGGTAAAAAAAACCCGAAAAGTTCATTACTTCGAATTAATACAAAAAATATTCCATCAAAGTTGGATTTTACACGGAATTTTTTCTTGCGTAAATAATGCGAAATTAATAAAAAATATTATAGTACTAATGCATCTCGGTTACCGCACAGAGATAATCACGTTATTTAAAAAAAAAGCCATTCTTAACATAAAGAAGAAACGGTGTTTTGTAACTATTTTGTAATTTCACCTTACAATTTAATGAACCAAAATATCGTAAAAATTAAATTTAACTTGTAACTACTATAACAAAATAGCGCAGTAGATGCACACACACTCAAATGGTTTTAATTTAATTTTATACTATTTACTGTGCAATAATTTATATCAATTTGAATAAACTAACCTTCAAAACACATTAGAAATAAATATTTACTATGAGTCCCACAATGCACAAATAATAATAATTTTTAAAAATAACTTATTTTAAATTTATACAGCGGAATTCTCCTGTAAACAATTTGAGTTTTAAAAAATATTTTTATAAGAATTTATGAATAAATGCTAATACGTACATTAAAATTTACCCCAAGATATGCATTTAGACAAAAGTTAAAACCGCCATGTTTTAAAGTTTTCCTTTGTAAGCAAGGTTGCTTTTATCCAGTCCAAGTTTGGATTGGTGTTTTCATTCAATAAGAATGCGACTTGATTTTTCCTAAACAGCGACATCAATTTTTTGTTTTGTTTTTATCAAATGTTTATTATTCATTTGGGATATTCCACTTTCCCTTTAAGAGATTTCAGGATGATAAGGGTCAAGGCGAATTAGCGTATTAATATATAGAATATAGAGTATTATCATTATTATTAATACCATTATTAGCTCACAAGGAGATTTCACGCAGGTCATCAAGGATCTCTACTTAAATCAACCTGTGGTGGTCACTGAAATCTGTATTACAAGAAGTCTGTCCGGATTTCCAGTACTGCCCACCACTTTCGAAGACATTTGCAAATGATATTGCGTTAATGCAACAGCCGCTAAATATTTATTTCTCGCTGGCAGCGGCCATTGGTCTCCACTGAAATTTAAGTGTCAATAAGCTTGCCCCGGTCCCAGTTCTCTTTGCACTTTTACGGCGAAGCGCTCTCCTCGGTCTTTCCATGCTCCTTGATCCTTTTCGACTATTTGGCATCACTCTTTGGGGGCGGTGATGCGGCAATACGAGGGAGTGGGAAGGGGATAGAGAACTTATAGTCATGCATCTTTAATGTTTTTTGATTCCATATTATTATCATTGTTATTGTTATTATTATTATTATTATTATTATTATTATTATTATTATTATTATTACTAGTAGTAGCATTAGTAATAGTATAATTAGAAAACACATAACTACTAGTGTTTTTTATTAAGTGTCTGATAATCATTTTCTTGGAGAATTCCTCCAAATTGTTGCTTATTTCCAACCGGAATCTCTGTAACATTTTTCTTGTTTTGTTCTCCTTTATGTTTCGTGTTTTTCTTCTTTCTTCTTCTTCATATTTTCTTCTTTTTCTTTTCTTTTCTTGTTGTTGTTGTTGTTGTTGTTCTTCTTCTTCTTCTTCTTCTTCTTATTCTTATTCTTATTAGTATTGTGTGTACACACAAGGAGAGCCCACAGGTCACTATTAGAGATAATACACTGAAAATAACCGGATGGTCTTTCCTGAAATCTGAATAATAATCTCGCACGATTTCCGATTTTCTTCATATTTTTCGAAAGTTAAGCAAATTAATTTGATTCATCGCAAGTATCGATTGTTTGTAATGTTATTACTGCAACAGTCAGTAGGTTTAACTGGAATTTGGATAACAGGATAACTTGGAATCATCAGTCATCGCTCTGAGTAGTGTTTTCCTTCGTTGTACCTTCAGTTTTCCTTGACGGTCATGTTTATTTTGTGCAGTATCTACCGAAACTGAAGCTCTTTTGTACGAATAAGTTTAAAATATTTCTTGCATTCGACTATTTGTCGTGGAGTCAGTCGACGCTGATACTGCAATGTTTTTCTTTGGGGGGCGTAATCAATTTACAATTTTGCAGTTACGTGGTGATTTCAATAAGTTCACAAACATTTTGTACAGACATGTAATTTATCGTAGACTCTTGACAAATTAGTATGTTATTGCTATACATCTTATGAGATGACTGACGATCTTTTATAATTTCAGGTTCAAGGAAACAGCTACAGAAAGAATTGGAATATATCCTATTAAAGCCTGATTGTCACAGCTGGTGAATTTCAAAAATGTAATCTGGACGTGATGACATTTTAGAAAAACGATATGGAGTATAATTCAGTTTTAAACTTAGAAAAATGTCATAGAAACGTATGGAACGCTTTAGACGGCTTTTGGACTATTTTTCATGAATTTAGCATCAGTTTTTGAGTGGCATGAGATATTGAAGAAAGGAAGGGAGTCTGAAGGATGATGAGAGGTGTTGAGGGAGTAGGAAAGCCAGTGAATTTCCCAAATAAAGACTTTCATATAGATGAACTATCGTGTGTCTATAGAGAAAATAAGTGCACAATTTGATGTCAATATGGGACTTCATCCTTGTACCACAGTATTTAACGAATCCTCAACTTAAAACAGATCCTCAACTTCATCCAAACCTTGCTTCCTGTGACAGTTGGTTATTTACTAAGCTCAGGCAAAACATTAGAGGCTGTCATTACGAGACAATTGAAGAGATGAGAGAGTCTGTGATGAGAGGCATTGGCACACTCATACAAGAGGTCTTTCATTGGACCTTCCAGAACTTACTGGCACGGTAGAACAAGTGCAGTGCAGCTAAAAGAAATAACTTTGAAGGAAACTAGAACTTTATGTGTGTATTATCAATAAAAATGAGTATAGGAAAATAGTTTGGAAACTTATTGAAGGCACTTCGTATCTTAGTTGCATCATTTGCTTTCACTTCTGTTGCATTTCATGTACGTCCGGCTTGAGTTTGTTGGTCATATAGACCATTATCATCACTCTACGTTTTTTCTTACATATTCAGCTGGTTTCAACATTACCGTCCACAGCAATGTCTCATGGTTACGAGTTCTCCTAGTCTTTTGTCGTTAAACTTCCATTGATATTGTTTCTAAAATTATTATTTATTGTTATTATTGTTATCTTCATGTTTTATACCCCGTTCAGTTTTCTTGCAAGTTCCACAGATCTGTCTCGTTTTTCTGCCACATATTTTTAACTAGGGATAGGACAACAGCATATTTTTTTTATTTTTTTGACTGTTGGGTGTGTATCTGTTTGTATCTTATATGCTTTTATATAGAGTAATGTAGTTATCGGTTGATTAACTGTGTCAAACTGTGTCGGATATACACTCGAGAGTCAAAATAATGAAAGGAATCTTCTGTTGTCATAGCCCTAATTTTTATACTGTAGGACATTTCACACAGACTCTCATGAGAATAATTCATATTGACAATAATCTGTGGTGTTCTCAAGTCTGAGTAAAAACAAGTCTCCTCAAATTTCCAGTAATCACCATCGTTTTTACCATAGCAGATTAGTTTTCGCTATCGCAATGCCGGTTTTCTATTGATTTCTTGTTGGTAGCGACGCTTCGTCTTAACTGACATTTTGTTGGCTATAAACCTCTCTAAGGTCCCAGTCTTTTTCGCACTCTTTTAGTATAGATCTGGTAAGTGTTATCTTTCCTTCATCCTTGACCCCCACCCCTAAGATGATTTGTTGTGGCGCTGGTGTATGCTGATACTACCTTTTTTGCTTGAGTGGTGACTTAAAATTATATAGTTTCAGTTTTAAAGATTCCACGTGTATTTTCCTTGTGTTTTATATCTGCATCAGTTTTTATACGTCCGATTAATCCGTATTAGTTTCCATATTCAAGGGTTTTCCTTTATATTTCACCTTTTTATTTTTGTTATCAATAGTTTCTTCAGAGCAATCTCTCTGGTTCTTTTTAAAAGGTTTTCGTGATAGTTGCTAGTGCTCCTAATATTTATTGTGATATCTTGACTTCCTTCAACTAAATCTTTTTTGGGTTCTCTTGACAGAGGAGCGAAGCAAATACGATCAACAGTATTATCATGAAAAGAACATAATTCATTTCACTCTGTAGTCTGCCCGAACAACAACATCTGCAATTTGGCAAGACCTTTCTTCTTGATAACTATTATGATACCCGGTCTTATTGCTTTGATCGGTTTATCTGTTTGTATATCCATACCCCATAGGATTTTGTGACTTTTTTCCAAGTATCGCTGCCGGTGTGTTCTTGTACAAAGTGTCAGTGTGTTCAAAATGCAGTTCTCTGCATTATTCACACTATACTGTCTTTTGCACTTGTTCGTGGCTATTCTTATTTCCTTTATACTAGTTTGCTGCATCCGCTTATTAAGTAGTTTATTGTTTCGTCTCTTTGTCTATAGAGATTCCATTAACTGTTTTTTTGTGTCCTGTTGGTCCTTGCTTTGATGCGATTAGTTCTGATCATGCTGCCTTGTGTGATTTTAATTATGGATTCAGTTTCTCTTAAGGTTTTTATTTGGTCGACATGTCCAAGTGTTTTCGATAGTCTCGTCTTTTGTTATCCTTACGTATATCGGTATCTCATCCTATTTCTATTTTCTCGTTCTATTACTCGTGTTTTTTTGTGTTCTTTTTCAGTGTCTTTTGCTTCAGGAATTATTCTTTTCTGCATTATGTATTTTTTTTCTATTATTAACATAGCCTTCTATACAAACCAGTCCCCTTCCCCCGTCTTTTCCTTTCACATAGAATCGGTGAGTATAATCATTTGGGTGTAATGCACTGTTCATAATCATGAGCTTCCTAGTCTTCTAGTCGAGTTGGTCTAATTTTTTCTTTGATATGGCTTATAAACGGTCTGGAGTATCTTACTAGTGACATTGCCCATGTGTTAAATATTTTCATTAGATTTCTCTGTTATAGTTTATTTTCGAGTAGTTGTTTTCTATTTTTCTGAGGTATTTCTTTTCAATTTACTGTATCATTAAATGGTGTTTGCTTCAAGAACCTCCTGATATTTGTAGCTGCCTTTTCACTTAGTGCTCTCATTTCCCGTTGGTTGATAAGTTACCTGCATTCAATTACCTCCAGTTTACCCCTTTATCATGATCAGCAGTTCGCGATTTTCAATGCCAATTTCATTTGCATATTCTACTAAAGATTTTGGTTGTATTTATAAGCGTCGCTACTTCTTTCTTTGGTTTTGCAAGCGGCTTCATGTACAGTAGGTTGATAATCCTTTAATCTGTTTAGTGATTTTGCTTGGGACATTTTAAGATGGGTAAAGAGGCATCCTCGCTATAGTTTATAGGAGTGGTAATAGGGAATCCCCGTGGAATGATACCTCCTTGTCTTTTAATCAGTTATGTTTTATCCATCTGTTTCCAGATCAAGTCTCCGTGCTCATATGACCTTTCCAATCAAATTGATATTCTTGCCTGGTATTTTTACATTCTCAGGAATTCTATTATTCATGTTTGAGTCATCCTGACTTATGATTTACTGTTGTAGATCCTTGCCTTTAATATGCTCTTTTTTACTTTTACTTCCTTCAGGATCCTTTGGTCTATGCATAGCATGTCATGTGTTCCTCTTTTTCCATTTTGGCCTCCTTTCTGTCCCTCGGGGAGTAGTCCGCGATTATGAAAAGAATGGTAATTTTGTTCCGTCAGTTGTGCTGTTAGAATTTTCTACTTTGTAGGTAAACATGGTGTAGGCCTGTAGTTACTCTAGTGATTCCTTTTGTTGTGCATTTTGCACCAGTTAACGGTTCATCATTGCACATTTTCAAGTTCAGAAGTAGCCTTTCCTGTAGTCATGTGAAATTTTGGAATCAGTCCGCGTGTATATCGTCGGGCCCTGGTGCTCTCCAGTTTTTCCTTTTTCGCATTGTTGTCTGGAGGGTTTTGCTGTGATTAAATTCAGCCTACACGTTTCTATTTGTCGGAACTCTTCTGTTTTGTCTTTCAGCTATTCGATATTTCTATTGTGGTATTCTTGCCTGTCAAATACCTTACATCAGTAACGCTTTTACATTCAGAATGTAAAAGTTATATATATATATATATATATATATATATATATATATATATATATATATAATGTACTGTTTCATGATAAGGGCTGTCCCCTTTTCATGTAAGTATAAAAATAGAGAGATTAGTTAAAATGAAAATAAAATGAGAGAAAGCAGAAATCGAACCCTGGACATAAGTTTTAAAGAACAATAGGTTTAAATGGAATGTCCAGTAAATTGTTAATGCGGATGAAATAAATAATAAATAAACTATTCAATTGTTAAAAGAATGTGGATAATAAAATATTGGTTAAATAAATTAGATATGTAGGTTGAATTCCTCTGTGAAAATAAAGAAAAATAGGTTATTGAAAAATCAGAATGTTCAGGAAACGTGCAAGTCCACGCATGTTGATGGCACGTGAATTTTAGTCACGTTGGCCGGACATGCATGGATTTCTCAATATAGGAAGTGAGAGTTAGTTGGTCAGAGAGCCAGTCAGTGAGAAACTCAGACAAAGTCTGGAGTTTGGAATTCGAACGTCTAGAAGCGAGACGATCACTTTTGAACTAATATGTGAAGCTTTGAATTCTTGATGATGAAAATCACGGCCGGTCGTGTGAAGAATAAACTCATCTGTATTTTTGTAAAACGTCGTCTTGTGTTTGTGATTCCTACAAAAAGGTAAATTGAATTGTTATTATATGTATGTGTTATAAAATGTCGTGACATACACATCTCATACCTACACTAAGACTGTCTGAACACTATCCTCTTCACTCAAAGAGCTTCCCCTTCTCCTACTTCAACACATCTAAGGAATGAACATTTAAAATACAGGAATCGTACTAACATGAACACTCTCTCTCCCTGATTCTTTCAACATTCCTCTTAAACACTTTCTCTAAGATACAACAAGCCATATAATAAGACTCTCTCAAGACATCACTTATAATAAAACTCGTATCTTTAATAATAAGAACTCACGTAACATACTAATAATAATAACTATATTACAGTACATATTATACATATATATTCAGAATGTGAGAGTTATATATATATATATATGTATATATATATATATATATATATATATTTACATTCAGAATGTAAAAGTTGTATATATATATATGATGTACATCTTATATATATATATATATATATATATTCAGAATGTGAGAGTTATATATACATATATATATTTACATACATTCAGAATGTAAAATTTATATATATATATAATGTACATATTATATATATATATTCATATATACATATATATATATATATATATTAATAAAAATGAGTTATTTTCAAGGTAATAAATAGCGATATATCCGAATCACTAACAACGAATTAATACGACCTAAAATATTTATCAAGGCATTATTAGGTTTCCCTTTTAATAGCGGTTTATCATAACTGCTTGTCGTGGTTATTTCCTCAATGAAACAATTATGCCTTAACTATAAACTCATTTTGCAAAACTTTCATATTGTGTGAGCCGTTTCTTTTTTCTTTTCTTTAAGCTTGGAATTGTTGGTATCTCGGAAAAAAAAGAAACATATTACAAAAGAAAAATGTTTCAACGTAAATATATCACAAGAGAAAATAATAAAAAAGGAACAACATGAAACTGAATATTAATTATCCGTATTGCATAAAGATTGCCTTCCTTAGTCTGTTTATTAGTTCTGTATGTATTAAAAGCTACTCGACTAATATGAACAAAACGCATACTTCATATGAATGCAACTAACACTACTACTATTAAACTACTTCTACTACTACCAGTATTTATAATCCACTGAAACTAATATCATTAAGTATTAGTGGCGTAATACAGAGAGGTCATACTTATAATAATATTATACATATTACCATTATTACTGTTATTACTGGAAATAATATTATTTATGCTTTTAAGTAAAGTTTTTCTAAATGATTGTGCTTGCAATTGAAAATGTTTCTCATTCAGATAATTATAAAACAACTCGTTACCATCTTTTATGTTATTAAACCAACATTTCGACCAATTTAACCTCCGAGTTTCTTCAGTTGTCTCTTGTCGAACTCAAGAGTCTTTCTTTCGAATCCAGAACTGGTCCAAAGACGACTGTCATATTTTAGAAATTATTATTTCATCTTTTGTCCGTTGCACCACAAGTTACCTTTAAATTTCTGTGCAGGTTCGTGGATTCGACATGCAGTTTCCACATTATGGTAACATTCCATTGAAAAGGGGTTGAAGTTACATCGGCCGAAACGTTGTAGCATAAGTTCGATATCGTTCAAAGAACGAAAATTATGACAAAAAAATAGCTTCCACACTAAAACCTCCGAAACATGATAATCAACAGTGTTTGCTCTTTTTGACATCTGGTTTCTGCTCTGAAGACATGACTGCAATAAAAGACCAGGTATTAGGTCTGTTTGCTTAATCATTATCTTATTTTTAATGATACAATATAAACAGATTTTGAAGCACACAATATACATAGACTTGCTAAGCATAAAATATACATAGACTTGCTGAGCATAAAATATACAAAGGCTTGTAAAGCAGTAAATATACACATACTTTTTACGCATGCAATATATATGTAACTATTTAAAGCATAAAATTCCCATGAATACAAAAAATACATACATACAATACACATACAATATACAAAAAATGAAGCATGCAATGTACATATTTTTAAAGCATATATATTTCCATATATTTTTGTGGCATAAATATACGAAGCTTAATTAAGAATACAATACAAAATAATTTTTCAAGCATAAAATGTACTCAGATTTTTAAAGTATACAATATACACAATGTTTGAATCAAGCAATATACAGATATTTTTAATAAATGTAATATCCACAGGTTTCTGAAGCATTAAATATACATGGATTTTTTAAGCATACTATATACACAGATCTTTCAAGCATACAGTACAAATAGACCTGTAAAGCATACAATACATCCATATTTTTAAGCATACAATATACAAAATGCAGAGATTTTGGAAGTATAATATATACATAAATTTTTGAAGGAAATATGATACAACGATTTTACAAGCGTACAGAATACACATATTTTGATACGTACAATAAAACATATTTTTGAGGCATGAATGTATACAGATTTTTTGAGCAGATTATATATACAGATTTTTGAAGAGTAAATATATATATATTTTTGAGCATACAATATATTCAGATTTTTGAACATGAAATACACACAGATTTTTGAAGCATAAAATATACACAGATTTTTGAAGCATACAATATGTATATATTTTGAAGTATACAATATACTTAGATTTTGGAAGCATACAATATACGAAGAATATTAGGATTATGAGCGGGTGGTTTTATAGCTAGTTAATCATAATAGTGAAACATTATCTTTCTTATTTTAAGAATCGCTTTATTTAATACTTTTCTACTTAACCAAAAGGACAACAGAAATCATAGGTCAGGAAGAGCAGTGAACCTTGACTATAACAAGGAAATATTAGTTTTTGTACATTTTATATAATATTAATCCATCGTTTTTCACTATTCCTTAATTTCGACACATTTTTATACTTTTCCATTATCATTCTATTTATTCTCATGGTAAACATGGTGGGTTTCGTTCCTTAATATCTGTTATTCCTTTCTTTGTTTGTCTGTCTGTTTGTCTTTATTTCTCTGTTCTAGTTCTTTCCTAAAACTATTGGACCAATATGGTAGGGATTTTCTATGGAATTTGTTTGCTATTATATGGTACGGTGAATTAAGTACGAGGACAATTGATGAGATAGAATGGCAAATTACATTGTTATAATGACTGAATTTATGAATTTATCGTATTATATATCTCTCTTTTGAAGATATTGACGGTGTGACACTCTAAAAATAAAGACCCTCTCATGGACTTGCATCATTAACATCCTCAATGCAAAAAGAAATTGAACTGATCAACATTCAACGGCGTTTGTTGACGCTTTACGAAATTGATGTTAACATAGTTAGAAGATGAGTTCGTTGATTTCAGTGTGGCGAGATGTTAGTGATAAAACGCACCCCTAAGTTTTACATTGAGATATGGCTAAAGTGCATTGAGAAAAGTGATAATTATGTAGAAAAATAAATTCTGGAGTACAAAAGAGCACTCGTTTTAATGAGACTCAGCCTTATTTCGAAGCTCTTAAACTTTTTAATGTTTGAATTAAAAAAATAGAAGGCGTTGCTTTAGGAGCGATCCTCGCCTAATAGTATCTGTTTAGTGCACAGTTAGAAATAATATGGGTGAAGTAGGGATTAACAGCATTATTAGTAATGCAAGTATATAATTACAAGATGGCTTTTATAAGTTTCAGATTTTTTTTTTGTACAGGCATTTGAACTTTTTCGTAGATACTTGATAATCCAGTATGTTAATGCTGCCCATCTTATATGATGACTGCCCAACATTTATGATTTCAGATTCAAATAAAGCTACGAGAAGAATAAGAATACACCCTACTAAAGCCGGATTGCCATAGCTACTGAGTTTCAAAAATGACATCTGGACGTGAGGACACTTCAGAAGAACAATATGCAATAGAATTCTGCTTTAAGCTTGGAAAAAATAATACACACACGTATGGAATGCCTAAAACATTTTTGGACAATCTTCATAATTCGAGCCTCCGTTCTTGAGTGACATAAGAGATTCAAGGAAGGCAGGGAGTATGTGATGGATGATGAGAGATGTAAGAGATGTATGGAAAAGAGAATATCAGAGGAGATTGGACGAATAAAGAATTTCCTGGCTGAGGACAATCGTGTGTCTATAGACGATATGTGCACAGTTTTATTTCAGTGTGAGTACTGCATACACACTTATTCACGAGGAACTGTAAATGCGGAAGATTTGCGCAAAGTTTTTCCGAAGTATGTTGTTCATCTATCTGCCACACTAATGGACCAAACAGTTCCTCACCTTATAGTCACTAAAAGGTTGCTAAGGTCGCTGGAAAAATGGTAGGATCCTTCTACCGCTCCAGAAGATATCTCACTGCAGATACAATTCTCTATCTATATAAACGCCAAGTACGTCCAAGGACTGAGTACTGCTGCCACATATGGGCAGGAGCTGCTAAAACCAGCCTATCCTGCCTTGACAGAGTACAAAATAGACTTCGTGGCTTAGGCGGGGTGCACTTTTCTCTTCCCTGCAACCTCTCTCCCACAAATGAGACATGTAAAGCATACAATACAAGCATACAATACAATCGAAATAGCTTTGTGAGAATCTGTTTTTGTGTTATCGTTACTTCCATGGCAAGTCCTCGTCTTAGCTCCAATCTTTGGTACCCCCTCGCCAATCTTTTATGATAAACGTCCGTATAGCAGAAACCACTGTCAAAAAGTTCCCCCACTCTTTATCTGTGTCAAAACCAAAACGTAGATTCCATGGACACAGCTTCTTTTTTAGAAGTGCACGCCTGTGAAACTCTCTTCCGTTTGCCTGTTTCTCACCTGACTACAACTTGGGTATCTTCAAGTCTAACTTAAACAAATTCCCGATGAACCGCCCCTAAAGTAAAACACTTTATCAAATCTCCAATCCTAACGATTACTACGATACTATCCCATTGATTACTTTACACGCAATAACCCTTATCCCCGAGTGGCTTCCGGCCCTTTATAAGTGGTGACTTTCATGTAAAAAAAATATAATTGTTCTTTTTTTTACACGTCTATTACTTAGTTGTCAATTGAATTGTCATGATAACATTTTTAATTAACATAACTATTTATTCTAAATACTTTTATTATTCTAAAACCTATTTTAGCTGCAAAACATTTAGGCTTTAACAAGCATAATCATCGAAAAGCACACATCGTGGCGTTGCCCGGTAAATATCCAACACTGATTCAATATCACGTTCAGTTACCTTTCTTTTATCTGGCATCGAATTTTACTCTAAATTTCTCTGTTTCTCTAAAGTTAGTTAACAATACTTTGATCATGGTTCGATGAAAAAAAAAGTTACAATGTACAAATGAATCTTTATTATTAAATTTATTAAAAAGAAAACGTAGGATTTTGCGAATTAAAGCGATTCCGGATAGAGCGTCCAACAATGCGCTCGTGATGGAACTGTTGGTTTCACGATTTTGAGCTCTGTTTGAAATTGCTGGTTTCCGTTCGACAGACACTGAGAATTATAAAGCAGGCCTGACAAGTTTCGTATAGGACGACCTCTTCTCCCACTGCTTCGTTAAAAAGCCCACCATATACCAGGCACCTGGCGAGCATCCGCCAGTCAATTGGTTCTCTTCTGACATGCACGAAGGCGTGACGTCACAACCTGGGGAAGAAAAGAGAAAAAATGGCTATAGGTGGTAACATAAATGATCGGTTTGCAACAAAGATTAAGCGAAATCAATGAAATGAAACAAAGAGAGATATAAAGATAAAATTGAAATATTATTTTGTATTGATATTTTTGCCATTTAAAAAAAATATTACGTATTTGTTATTTCATGTATTTTTAACTTTATTTGAATTTGATAGATTGTTTCATGCAAGAAAGAGCGGGGGAGAAATATAGAGAAAGAAAGATGTTGTATGAAGTGTGTTTACATCATGAAGCAATGCGATAGCAAGGGCTAGGACAACAGCATATTCTTTTCATTGTGTTTACTCTCGAGTGTGTATCCGTTAATATCTTCTATACTTTTATATAGAGTGATGTGGTTCTCGGTTGGTTAACTGTGATTAACTGTGTGGTATATATATATATATATATATATATATATATATATATATATATATATATATATATATATATATATATACATATATATATTCGAGAGTCAAAACAATGATAAGAATATTCTGTTGTCATAGCCCTAGTAATGAGACACCTGCATTTCATTTCTATGATTAAACTAGTGTGAATATAACATTGGAACTATGTTACTTTTGTTGAATATATTCACATTAATAGGATATTTAAGCGTCCGTCATGTAGGTAATGTAACTTATCCCTATATAGTTTGTCTTAACTATATCTTATGTAACCCAGGAACCTTGTTCTTGTAACGCTAGGACGGTTGGTACAAGGTATAATGTGTTTATGTGAAAACCATTTCTAAGTTTAAGTTTATTGAGATGTAAATGTTCAATACTCAGTGCAGACGTCACAAAGAACACATTACTGAATTATTTAAGACTCCTACCTTAGTATAGCTAGGCAAACGAAAGCAAATTATGCCGGGGAATAAATAAAGGCTTCTGTATGATACTATACAGAGATCCTCGAGTTCCTGAGAGAAGCAAATCGGATATTATCTCGAAATAGCTTTGTGAGAATTACATTCAGGATGAGAACAGTTATCTGATTCATCGAAACTAGCGGGACTTGTGGACATTCCACAGGGGACTGACTCATACGTAATATATTAGTATTTAGGTTGGCATTCTGTAGATGTTCTGCTTAAATGGAGACGCTCTGAAATTATTGTAGTTATTTTGTTTAAACTTCAAAAGTATGAAAGTTAAGCTAGGAGGGACTTCCAGTGTAGCCCGGTGGTAAAGTACGCTTAAATATTATATTTTATTTTTGGTTGATTTAGAATATATTATTATAGAGTTAATTTTCTATCGATTTGTATATATTATAAAGTTGCGATTTCAGAAATAAAAATAACTATATTCATATGACTTGGGTGCATCAGCTCTAATCGAAACAGAAACTAAAAGTTATTATATATATATATATATATATATATATATATATATGTGTGTGTGTGTGTGTGTGTGTGTGTGACTTGAGTTCCTTCATTTATAATCGAAAGCGAAACCAAAACTTATGAGATTTCTTGGTAAACTTATTTATAAAAAATAAATTGCGTGTCATAAACTATAATCGAAACCGAATCCAACATATCTAAAGAATTCTTGGGGACATTATATATTACATGAAATGAAGTTCATAACAATAAAACGACATTCACTCGGATGTAAGCGTGAAACACAAAATAAATAAATAAGCCAAAGGCTAACATATTAATATATAGATGAACAAATTATAAATTCCATTCTCAAATTATCGAAACGTAAATTATGATGCAAAATATCTGAAACAGACTTGCAGACTCTATATCCATTCACATTATTTTCTATTTACATTCGGTTACTTTTCTTAAATAAATATGTATTACTTAAATTTAAATAAAAATAGAGATTGTAAATTATTGGCTCCGACATTTTCTTTCAAATCATATCGATTTTGAAACCATATTTGCCGCAACCTATTGTTATTTTTCTATTCATAATAACATTCTGTAATATATTTTTTTAATAAAAATAAATTTGTCCATTTCTACACAAGTACTGTGAATCCTTAAACATTGGATTGCATTCGAAATAAAGAGCGGTTTTAAATAAATATATTAGCTTCAAGATAAGAATAATATATAAATAAGAATGGTATTTTAAACACTTCAATTTAAACATCTAAACATCAACTGCTTCTTAAACTGTGGGCTTCCTATTATTAATGAACCTATGCGTACCACCTACGCTTGACACTTTTATAAGAACTTTAAACATCCATCAGCGCCAGTTATAAAACTGTGAGTTCGTGTCAGGCGTTACTTCTTTATTTAGTATTCTGAAATGTGAATAAAAAAATTGATATTCCAAAAACCTAGAGACAAACTTAGCCAGATATTTTTTTTTTAAAACATTAGATAGGAACTTTAAAGCCCCCATAGATATAATAACATTTTCAATAAGAATACAATCAAAGTCTCTTACTCTACTATGCCTAACTTCATCCAAAAGCAATTAGTTCTAATAGTAAAAAAATTAATAAGCTACAAAATACAATTATGCAAAATATACCAAATTGTAACTGTAGAAGAAAAAAATGTCCCCTACAAGGCTCATTTAAAATAAAAAATTTAATCTATAGCTGCATAGTATCAAAAACCCGAAATCTACATGAATCTATTAACAGCCATAACTCAACCACCAGATAAAATAATGACACCAACTTTAACCAATCTACCAATCAATTACAAACCAACCCACCATATAATAATCCAGCACCAGACCTAACGGAAAATAATCACAATAAACAAAAGGCATCATATTTTGGTTTCACATCTGGCCTAATAAAACATAGAATTTCAACGCACAAATATTCTTTTAAAAATAACTCTCTGTCAAACCAACTACTCTATCCAAGTATATTTGGCAACTCAAGAATAACAATATTTCTTTCAAGTTGAAATGGCAAGTAATTGAATCTTGCAAACCATATAAACCAGGAGATAAATTATGTGCACTATGTACAGAAGAGACCCTAAAAATTTTGAAATATGAAGATATAAAAAATACAACAACCCTATTAAATTCAAGAGAAGAACTAATCTTCACATGCAGTGATAAACGTTGGTTTAAATTTAATAAATATAAACCACCTTAAATCATGAAAAATTACTTATTAATAAAAATAGATTATAATATTTTTTATTATTCTTCAATAAATTAAGTTAGACTAATTATCTCCCTTGCATTCTTTAATTTAAAAAATATGACTCATTATCCCCCTTGCATTATTTAATTATACAAATAACATTATTCTCCCCTTTCTTTCGAATTTTAAATCTTGGCGTTCTTTAATCAAAAGTATGCTAACGGATATAAAATATTCCACAAGCGTTCCTTTCGAAAATTTATAATTTCATAAGCTGAAAAGCCATAACAAGCATCTATATAAGTACTTTGACCATAGTTCCTGATTTCAAAAGGCGAAAAATTAAAAGGTAAATATTTGTATGTATATTTTTATGTATATATATGTATATGTATGTATATGTATATGTGTGTGTATTTATATACATATATGTGTGTATTTATGTATATGTGTATATGTGTATATGTATATATATGTGTATGTGTGTATGCATATATGTATATATATATGTCTATGTGTCTATGAGTTTTATCGAAAAATACTATTATAATATTGTACTTAAACCAAATTTATTTTTATAATTTTACTCTATTTTATTTCTATCTTTAACCCATATTAATTTTCTTATCAAGTTAAATCCATAACTTATTTTAATATTTTATTTTTTTCCAGATATATCTGCCTAACTTTTAATGCTAGGTTTATTTATGGTGTCTTTTACATATAATAAACACCCTTCCCATAATTTGCTGATGAGGAAACTTTGTTTGTTAAAAACACTATATGTAAAAATTATTGTCCGTAACTTGATGGGAACCACAATAAAAACACTGTTTTCCGAAATGATCGTACAAATTATTGATTTTGTTGTTGTTCCTTCTAATGAAACGTATTTTTAATTTAATTATAATTTGATTTTTAAATTATCAATCACATTACTATATATATACACACATATTTATATATATGTATACATAATATGCATGCATGTATACAATTACAACGCGCTCTCTCTCTCTCTCTCTCTCTCTCTATATATATATATATATATATATATATATATATATATATTCATTTACATATTAATTACAATGGCTAACATAAAGGTGTTATCAATAATATTTATTTTGCAATGAAAGTATTGCCATAATTTTACAACCATCTCCTAACATGCAGGATGGGACTATTAGAAGCGATTACAAGATACATATCAACATCTCAAAGATAAATATTCATAAGGATGTTAAATTATGCAAAATGTTCAAGGATAAAATGTAAACAGTCAATATTACCGCGAATATGTATATATATATATATATATATATATATATATATATATATATATATATATTATATACACACATGCGCGTGTGAGTGTGTGTGTGTGGCTGAAGGACGAGAGAGATTAATATGTGTGTAGTTATATGTGTGTTTGAGAGAGATGTAAAGAAAGAAAGAGAGGGATAGTGTGGGTGTATGGGTGTATTTGTGTATGTGTGTGTGGATGTACTTAGATGATATCCCGTGATCAATAACCAAGTGAAATCAATCTGAAATTAAAAGAAAAAAATGTCGCATTTTACAAAAACTGAATAATTCCTAGAGTGTAGCCTGACATCCTTCCTGTCATAAGATCAATTGATTTCATCTTCCATATTTAAATTTTGTCATTACTTCTGCAATGTGATTTTACCGGAAACTTTAAATTCATTTATCTCTCTTATTTGTCATTGTTTATGGGAGTGTTCTCTTACATTTCTTCCGCTTCCAATATCTTCATAAAATAACCTTTCAGATTTCTTGTGATGTTTAACAATAACGTTGCTGTTTTTTTATTGTTTCAAACTGATTTACAATCGTTTTGGATGAAAGAAAAATTAATTTCTTCGTTAAAAATTGGTAAAGATTTTATTTTAAAATAAAATGGATTTATGTTGCATTTCGATTTTTTTAAATTCTTTTTTTAAATTGATTTGCTATGCGTGTATTTTTATTAACTGATTAAGTATTATTATTATTATTATTATTATTATTATTATTATTATTATTATTATTATTATTATTATTATTATTATCACCAGCATTGCCATTATTATCATCATTATCATTATTAGTCAACCGACTTAGTCGAATTTGCCCCTTAGAAATCACCATTATTATTATTATTGACCCACAAGGATCTTTCACACAGCTCTTCATGGATGTACCTCTAAAAACAGCCGGTGATGTTCCCTCTAAGCTAAGTGACAACGAGTCTCTCCAGGTTTCCGGTACTTTTCACCTCTTTGGATAACATTTGAAAATAAATTTGCATTATCGCAACAGCTGCTTGTCATTGATTCCGCGTTGGCAGCGGCTATTGGTCTTCGCTGGAATTTAAGTGTCAACAAGCCTCTCCAAGGTATTATTATTATTATTATTATTATTATTATTATTATTATTATTATTATTCGAAGAACAATAAGAGGAATATGAGCGTAGCATGGATCGATTACAGAAAGGCTTATGACATGGTGTTACGTGATGGGTGTTATTATTAGAAGTACCAAATACGGAACCAAATATGTGCATATTACGTAATGGGTATCTTTTTAGAAGGTACCAAATATTCGTATATGTTATATACTGGGTATTATTAAGATTACGTATATTCGGTATTGTTGTTAATGTTGTTGTTGTTGTTGTTGTTCGTCTTAGGAGTGTTCATGTGTAGAGTGTTCATATTTCTTAAGATATTTATGTTGTAAGAGATAGTATATTGGAGACATAAACAGGTATATATAAAGAGAGAGACAGTTCTGTATGAACGGGAGTCTTTCTATAAATATTGATACATATATTTCTTACCTATTTTTGAGATGATAATTTTCAGAAATTCTTATAATATAAATGGACAATACCTTTTCTGTTGAATAACAACACGGAGACGCAGATACACAAAGATGATGACGTTCTTTATTTCATCTTTGACCGGTTGGACACGCTTCCTGAGTGCCGAGTATCAGTCTGAACCTCTCTGCTCCTCTGATTTGACTGATCTAACTCTACCTATATTGAGAACTGGTCACAGAATCGCATGATTAAACGTGCTCATAAAGCACGTTAGCTGACATGCGTCACGTTGCCAAACTTGACATGACCCCAAGTTAAGTAACTTATATTTAAATTAATATCTTTACAAAATATGTTTACAATTTCAATTGACGATTAAATTCCTTATTTTAATTTTAACAAATGTCATTATTACATTCCTTTTCCATATACAGATATGTAAGCTAAACAATTGCAATTCCTTATTTCAATAACATTATGCATTTATTTTAAGTTATGCTTGGAATGTTCAATTTCAAATCTAGCTTCGCAAGTTCAAATCCTTGACTGCCCTATTTCATATTTACATTTAACTAATTCCCTATTTTTGTTTACTTATATGAAAAAGAGACATCCCTTTTATCATGTAACAATAGTTCCTCATTCATTGATACGCAAAACACTATTGATGATGAAGGTTGCTGAGAATGTGGTAGGGCTTTTGGAGACAAGTATGACTGAATAGAAAACGGGTCTGACAGCAAACAGAGAGGAGATGGGGCAGGTTGGCATTAAACGTGGGATATTTCAAGGAGATTCGTTATCGCCACTTCTTTTTGTAATGATAATGATGCCACTGACATCCTCTTGAAGAGAAAAAAAACTGGGGTATAACTTTGGATCTGGTGACAGACGCCTCACCAATCTACTGTTTATGGATGATTTGAAAATATTCGGTAGAAATGAAGAAGACATGGAGAGACTGGTAGCACTTGTGGGGACATACTCAGAAGACATTGGGATGGAGTCTGGGATTAGTAAATGTCCGGTACTGGTGATGAAAAGAGGAGTAAAGGTTCATTCGAATGGAATAGTGCTGCTAAATGGAGAAATCCTGAAAGAAATAAAAGATACAGGATATAAGTATTTGGGAGTGCTGGAGGGTGTAGGCATCATGAACAGAGAAATAAAGGAAAAGTCAGGGAGGAGTATCTTAGAAGAATGAAAATAATTGAAAAGTCGAAACTATATGGAGGAAACCGAATGAAAACAGTAAATGCCTAGGCAGTCAGTGTTTTGCGATACAGTGCGGGAATTTTAGAATGGTCTGACAAGGATTTGCATACCATGGATATCAAAACAAGAAAAGTTTTAGCAATGTTTGGTATATTTCACATTCGGAGTAGCGTAGCAAGGCTGTATCAAAAGAGGAACGACGCCGGGAGAGGATTGAAAAGTGTAAAAGATTGTGTTAGAACCGCGGAGATGTCTCTGAAGGAGCACGTGGTTAGAAGTGAGGAGTGGATGCTTAAGGTTGTGGCCAATGAAGTGGAGGTATATGAGACCAAGTCTGATTATGTGAAATGTATCGATAGAGAAAGGGTAGAGGAACTGTCTAGGAAGAAAATGCATGGAAGGTTCTTCATGGATATAGCAGAAGTGCCTGATGAAAGGTCATGGCGATGGCTTAGAGCTGAGTATCTGGCTAAGAGTACTGAAGCTTTTGTTTGTGCAGCACAAGAGCACGCATTAGGAATACGATTGTTTAAAAAAGTTGTTCTAGGAGAGGAAGTTGCTGCAGAATGCCGGATTTGTGTTAAGACCTCAGAGTCAATTGCGCATCTTGCAGCATGGTGTAGTGGACTGTCCCATATGGGGTACCGCAAAAGACACGATCGCATGGAACTCCGGAATATATTGCGAGGTGTGAGAGGGTTGGGGTGAAGTGTGCTGGAAAATGGTTTGAGGAGGTGCCTGATGAAGTGAGAACAAGTGAGGATGGAAAGGTAGAGGCATGGTGGGATTTGGTCGTCATTGACAAGGTCTCAAAAAACTGGCACATTGTAGACATTTCAGTACCCTGGGACAGGAATGTGTGAGAGAAGGAGAATGAGAAGTCGAGCAATTATGTTCCATTGGCCTTGGAGATAAGGCGTATACACGGGGTTAAAAGACAAATATTCCCGGTCGTAGTTGGTACACTTGGAGTAGTATCAAGTCGTCTGGAAGGACAAATGAAAAAAAACTACAAATCCCCGATGTTTTAAGCGGCCTTCAAACCTCTGCAATTATAGGTACCACCAACATGCTTAGGAAAACCATTGCTCTTTGAAGCTCCTGGTTTGAAGCCGGGATTAAGGGAAATCCTCTGGAAATGAATCCCATCCCTTTCCAGAGAGACGTTCATAAACGAAATCAGAATTATTATTATTATTATTATTATTATTATTATTATTATTATTATTATTATTATTATTATTATTATTATTATTATTAATATTATTATTATTTACTCACTAGGTGCAGTCACACAAACTATTATAAAATATTGAGCTTTGAGAACAGCGTGTTGTGTTCCCTGGAGTCTGAGTGACAACTACTCTCTCCAGAATTATTATTATTATTATTATTATTATTATTATTATTATTATTATTATTATTATTACTACTACTACTACTACTACATCGCATCCTTACATAGCTTATCATCAGAAATCATCCACTAAAATTAATCTGGGGTCTTTAAGAATTATTTGTTGATTTCTAGTATTCTTTTTCTCTTCCAATTAATTTTATAAATAAATTTGTTTTATCGTATCAGCCACTACCTATTTATTTCTCGCTGTCCGATATCACCCGAAGTGTAGGTCTTCTTTTTCTTTTTTAAATTATCAATTAATTAATTAATTAATTAATTATTATTATTATTATTATTATTATTATTATTATTATTATTATTATTATTGCTGATTTTTGTATTTATTTATTTGAATTACATTGTATTGGAATGCTTTTTTTCATGTTGTTCTTTTGGTAATATGCAGGTTCCTTTTGTATGCAACAACCGACACCTGATCAATCCAAGCAAAGATATCGAATTTCCTTCGTGATTTGCGAAGAGGCAACCCCTGCGTTTGAGTATAACGGTCATTCGTGGTCTTAATCTTAAAGTGATCTGAAAAGCAATGAATAATGAAAAAAATATTTCGTTTATTTAAAAAAAAATATTTTGCATCGTGAAAACAAAACAAAAATGTCTCGTTGTTATTTTGCTAAAGAAATGAAATACCGATACTTGGGTGGTATAATCAGCGATAACACATTGAAAGGTTAATTTTTCCCAGTGAAAAACTTCATAATTCGTTCTTTTAATTTTTTTATAGCAACATTAACAAGAATCTTTGCATTAAAGAAATTATTAGCGTCCAACTAAAAGAAAAGGCATTAATTATTTGCGCAGCTTTCCTTATCCCCTGTATTAGTAATTTCCAAACTTGCTTTTTATTCTTTTTTACGATCCCACGACAAAAGGAGGTGTAACTTGTAAATTCCTTATATCCGTTCGTCTGTTCGTCCGTTCGTGTGTCCACACTTTCCTTAATAACTACGTCTTGGAATTTTTTGGAAATTTTGAGCAAATATTAAACATGATATGAGTAACAAAGCAAGAGAACGGATATTCCGGGAAAACTCCAGTTTCCCCAAGGGTGTCTTTAGGGTTAAAATGGATAAAATTGACACGTTTGTGCTTATTAAAAGAAATGATGCCTTGAACTTTTATAAACGTTTCTGTAAAGTTGTAACTAACCGATTTCTATAAAATTGTGTTTGTTTATATTTCGAGATTACTCTTGTGTGATCCCCAGGAGCTCTTTTAGGGCCTGAAAAAGACACTCGATTTTTGGGACTATTTTACCATATTTGTCCAACATTTGTTTGTGTATGTCAATTTAGCAGTCTTGTATGGTGCTAAATTCAAATGTAAATATAGGGGCTTTTAAGGTGCAATAGGGGGTCAAATTATAGACTTAATTATTTATATATATTTTTTTTTTGCACGTTGCCAAGCTCGAATTTACATATGTTAAAGCCTTAATATGCACAGTTTATTTCTTTTGGACTGAATTTGACGTCCCCTGCGGACTTTTGTTGCTTAATGGGGAAGGGGCAAAAGTGGAACAAGTCATTTTTCAGCCTCGTTCACTGTGACCTCGTGCGGGACCATGAATGCTTCACTTGATTGATAGTGTCATCATAAATGGAGGTGTGAAGCAAAGTTACTGTTCGCATGAAGTTTATATTTTGGAATGCTGAACACAATTCATCCATTTGATAAAAATCAGAAAATTATTGTTGTCATTCCTTTCTCTGATATCATTCTTGTTAAAATTATTTCTAAGAATATATGGCGTAGTTACGGGGATGACTATGTTAAGGTTGTCAACATCACTGAGATTAATTGTTTTCCTGCATTGAACAAGACTCGAACCTTGCATAATATCGCCTTACACAACTTAGCACCAGTCATGAGTCAGGAATCATCGAACTTCAATCGTAAGTTATTTAGGCAAAGAAGCTACTAGAGAAAGAACGGTTGCTTGTATCTAAAACCCTTGACAGTCCAGGATGATCTGTTACTTTATGCCAGGTTGGACATGGGAAATGAAGGTGTAAATATAAATACAAATAAAACAAATTCGCATCAGCGACAAACGTATATTACTCAAATAAAAGTTGAGATATAAATTTCTTTTGTCTTTTTTGTTTTCGTCTGGAAATTAAAATGTATTTGCTGGATTAAAAATATTTATAAAAGAAAATGGTGAGATATAACGTTGGCTAAATACAGTGGTTAAATAATACTTACTCATTTAAGTGTTTATAATCACCTAACCCTAACCTGCTAAAACGAAAATATATCAAAACACACGTGTATATATATATATATACATATATATATATATATATATATATATATATACCCCTACACACACACATATATATATAATATATATATATATATATATATATATATATATATATGTATGTGTGTGTGTGTGTAGGGGTATACGTGTATATATGTATACATATATATATATATATATATATATATACACACTTAATTTACAGAATACACAGATATTAATGCAATGCACGGAAACTAAAGTAATTGCAAAAGTGCTCTATAACAAAGTGGTAGTTATCAATCATAACTAATAAATATTAGGAAGTCTATATCAATTTACAAGTGCCCCTGCGTATTCGTTCATTTTTCAATGGGCTTGCTTCCACAAAAATATTTAAATTACTTAACTTATTTATATACATCCACGCATGTTTATATATAGAATATATATAATATAAACATATATATATATATATATATATATATATATATATATATATATATATATATGTATATGTATACAAGCAGAAGTACCCGTCGTTGACTGGGTTCAAAAACAGCCTACTGAAAATGGGCTGTGATTGATGAGAGTAGGATAGGTTATGAAATAGAGGGGATTGTAAAGAGATAGGTTTTGATATTCAAACATTTTACCCTTAGAAAAATATGATGAAAGAAAAGATGATTTTCGCGAAAATATACATTTTTTTATATCGACTTTGTTTCCATTCGTAGCCACAATTCGTAGCCATTTGTGATAAAAAATGATGTTTCCTTACAAAGAGAAGATGTTATATATATATATATATATATATATATATATATATATATATATATATATATATATAATGAAAATTACCATTGAATTTACCAAAATGATCCAAGATGGTAAAATTAAAGTAAATTAAAAATATTAAAGAATAATATTACTATAATTATCTCAGCCAGATATAAAAGCTCGATAAAACCAAATAGGAAATAGAGCTTATAATATGAGCAAACAGTTTATAAAATATGTTAAAAAACACTTTGAAATGAGTTAAAAACACATTTAATCTGAAAAGGAAACATGAGATAAATGGATAGTCCTTAATCCGCGGAGTTTCGAAGAAATACTTTCCTTTTAATCAGAGGGTAGGAATTAGCAAAATGCGGGATCGGATTTTGCATGCAGAAGTATTTGATGAAACAACAAGTAAGTCAAAGATCTTACTTGAAAACAAAATAAGTTAAGCAGAGGGAATATGGTAAAGAAAAAGGTGATTACACATGAATGGATAGTCTGGTGGAAGATAACAAACCCAGTGACGGTAAAATCCAAATGTAAAACTTCAAAAAAGTTAAAAGAATTTCCATTTATACAAGTAAAATCCAAGGAAATCCCGTAAATGGAAGAAGATGGTCCATAATAATCCAAAGGCAGAAATCCATGGAATAATTCACAAAAATGTGTACAAGGAAAAAATTAATATTAATAAAAGAAAAATAAGATGTGCTTTTCACTCTACTTCCGAGACAAAACTATAAATAAAAAAAGATCTGGGAAGAGAAAGGAGAGAGAGAAAAAAATGATAAAGTTAAATATAAAATAAAGGGAAACAAAAGTCAAAATGACCCAGACATGAAATGTTAACGGCGCGAAAAAATATATAGGGCAAAACAATATAGGTCAACTGAAATGTACAGATCATCACTTAAAAAAAGGTCTGCCAGAGTTGTTTAACGACACTAAAAGGAAAATAAAAATAAATGAATAAATATATAATAAATAAATAGAAAATAAAGAATAAATAAATAAATAAATAAAATATAATAAAATAAAATATAAAATATAATATATAATATAAAATAAAATAAGAATAAACATTAAAAAAATATAAATTAAAAAAAATATAAATTATTTAAGGGGAGTAGATGTCCGGTATCTGCAATTTCAGGGAAAAAAGTAAGTAAATTCATATAGTAAAATTTAAGTAAATATACATACAAGATATGAAAGTGTGGGTAGATTGATATATTAGATAGATAGGAAAGTTTAAAGAATAAAACAGAAAATGCAGATAAAAAACCGGCCATAAACAGAACATTTTTGTAGAAGATTAATAAATTAATTAAAATTGTTGGTACTAATAGTTGGATGTCATGACTTTGTTTGATAAAAATTCAATATGGCGTAATGGAAAAATAAAAAGGTATTTGCAGCTTCTCTTCCAATTTTCGGATTTCGACCATGTGAAATCACACTGCAATTATTTTGGACGAATTTATTGTTGCTATTTCTTCTGATGAGTTAAGGGCATATTAGATCCATTGATTGATATAATAATAAAGTGATTGATTTTGCGCTACACAACAGATAATGTCAAGAATTGTATAAGTTAACTGAATTAAAGGAATAAATTATTAGATGGTCAACATCATGAATTTTACAGTATGACTTTTTGTTATTTATTCTCTCTCTGTCTCTCTCTATCTATCTCTCTCCCCCTCTCTCTCTATATATATATAATATATATAATATATATATATATAATATATATATATATATATATATATATATATATATATATATATATATATATATAATCGCAAATCAATTGATTGCTTACTCTAGTTAGATATCCCTCGCTCTGTACCTGGTGTAAGTAGTAATATAGTCCGCAATACATCGTAGTCTACATTGCACTATTGAGAATCCATTGCTTATTTTATAAAATTATTTATAAATAATAGCTTCACTTAAAGTGTAAAATGCAAAAGCCAATTATTATAGTTACATTGTGCTCTAGAAAGAAACATTCATTTTAAAAAATAAAAAAGTATATTAATGATTTATAGGCTAGGCCTTTCCGCTTGTGCGGTGATAAAATTCTCAAATGTACTTGTGATGTTAGGTCGTATTAAAGTGTTAGCACTTTTCAAAATAACACTCCCTCCTTCATGATTTTTTTTTTTATTATCGATGTTCGATTCTTATCCAAAACATTACTATACGAATCTGACGTAAGACCACTCCCATTTACTGCAAATACCTTTGTTGTGAAATTGATTTAAACATCCTCCCAATCGTTTCCCAGTATACAGGGAACGAACTCTCACACTCACATACGAATTTACCTTTATATCATAGTAGATAGATAATTAGGTAGATTATGGAAGGCACCAACGTGTTAGTAGTATTTTATTGCATCTCACATTATGTCGGCATCGAATTTTTTCACACAGATTTACCCCCAAACTATAGAATTTGCCACACACACGTAAAGAGCAATGCTCACTTTCGGATCACGCTGACAGAGATATTCTTCGTTAAACATTGAGCAGATTCTACAGTTTTGCATTAGAAAGGTAGATATAGAAGTGAATTTTAAAGTCTAACAATTAAAGATAACTAACTTTCAGTGTGAAAAAAAAAAAAACTCGCCAACAACCTCCGACCTTCATCAGGTGTATCGCTTGTCGAACTTGAAAATCTTTCTGATGAACTCAGTAATCTTCACGGAGTTTCGAATACAATCCTTTATTTAATCTTCGGGGGTAACATATTCACCTTCTGTCAACCATGTCCGAGTAATAGTTTAAATCATTTACGATTGTATTCTTCCTGCCACCCGCAACATGTATTATACACTCATTCTCCTGTTCGTTAACTTGAAGATGGGAACTTTAATCGGCCAAAATGTAATGCTAATAATGCTCGGGATATAGAAAGTAGTTCAAAAATTAATACAATACAAATTTTCAATTCTCATCTAAAAAAAAAAAATCAGAAACTTATTTAGTCTGTAGCATCCTTTTTTCCCCTTTTATTCATGTGTGTTAAGCCGTCTCCTTTCATTCGCTTTCGACATCCTTTTTTAACTGTAATCTCTCTTCTTCTTTCTCCCACATCTTAATTTATCCTTTTATTTTATTACTTTTTTTGCCAATCACGTTCTTTTTCTTTACTTTTTATATTCTTTGTTTTATATACCTCATTTTTCCTTGTTGCTATAATCGTCTTTTTTTTTACAATTTCAAGTATGCGTTTAATAAAAGCAGTGTGCAATGATCTCCACTGCGTTATTCATGATTTTGTTCCCATTGATATCACTTGAGCATTATTGTCACCGCTGTTGTTTACGACATGGCAGATAGAAATGCATTCGTCTTTTTTTTTTCAAAATCAATATCACAATATCCTAGGAATAGTACTTACTGCGATGAGATTCTTTTTAGAAAATGTATTTCTTGATTAAATTATCGAATTAAATGATAGTAACAATAAGAGTTTTCATCGGATCACGCAGTTTTGGCTGCCATATTGATAACTCTTTGAAATAAATTTCCGTTTCACAGGGTTAAAAGTTAAAGAAAAAACTTGCTGAAAATTGCCTTATAAGAAGGTATCACGTAAAGTACTGTGTTCTGTGTGCGTCGCGTTTGGTAAAAATTTTTGAAATTTATATTCAATAATATTTTCTTTTAAATAGTGATGAGAGAATATTCCAAAGTTTTTCCCCCATTCCGACAGAGCTACCAATTCTTTTCTAAATTCCTGATTCCGATGAAAGAACCGATTTCAATGGTTTAAAAATTAATAACATTCATTTTATGATTTGATGCTTCATAAAAATGCTGGGATGATTGTACTCCTCGCGTCTTATCTCCGCATAATTTTTGCAAAAGTGTATAGAGGGTGGCCCAAACAAAACGGGTCCCAACTCTAATTAGACCCCGTTTCTTAGTGTTTTTTTTCAGATTGAAATGAAAATTTGGTCATAACTAGTTTATTATATTAAAAAAAAAATACATCAAAACGATTCTTTTTGTTTTCAATAATTTTTATTTCAGAATGCTTTTGTCATTTATTATTTTATTTATTTTTTTTAGGGTGGCCACCTTATATATGCACTTGAAAAGGGAGAGTATATTACAAGTGTAGATCTTTATAAATATTCATATAAAATTTAAGATTGTTGAATTGTATTTATTTTTTTATTAGCGATTAATTTCTTTCTTTTTTTCCGCTTCCTGAGGGTGTTTCTTATAAGAAAGGAGCTATTTGCCCTTTGCTTACATTATTTTTGCTCACATTTTAGGAGGTATTTACTTTTTTATTTATTTAAATATTATTTATTGATTATTAAATAATAATTACTACGATTACTAGATGACTTACATTTATACACGTAGTAATTATTAATTAATAAATAATATATAAAATTTCTATAGAGATGATAGCAAGTGTTTTATGATTCTTTATTCTTAATAAGGAGAAATTACAAGTTATTTTTTGTTACACATTACATTCGAAAAATATAAATATACGAGACCATCCGGAATAAAAAGGAAAAACACCGTATGTAGTGCATTTAGTTGATGTCGCCATATTTTGCATATCGCTTCTGACAAATGTGTAATAAAACGTATTGTCCCAATAATAGGAATACAACATTGCTACAAACCCGCACAATTTTCCTAATGTTACATTCTTAATAAAAAAATATGTACTAACACACACACACGCGCACACACACACACACACGCTTACATGGGTGTGTTTGTGTTATTGTGTATATATATGTGTGTGTGTTTGTGTTATTGTGTATATATATATATAACTTTATTGGAATTTTTAAAACTCCGAACTAATAATAAGCTAATAGAATATTGTCAGCAGCGTAACATCGTGAAAGACACAAACTCAGTACCAAGATAAAATCATACATTGACTCGCAAATCAAATCTATAAATGTTCTCATTTATATACACTTATCCTATTTTTAATTCTATATGAGATCGGATAGGTTATTTTTTCGAGTTATGATTTTATATTATTTATATTATTTTATTTTATAGAAAGTGGTTTACTAATGGGGCTGAAGTTTCTAGCGGGTTTTACGGTGTTTACAATGACGATACGAACTTACATTTCGGCATAGTCTTACTATGCAATGCCTGCCGCAATGAATCATGTATTTAATATAAATAAACACAGAAATTTTATGACCACGTGTGTATACGGGACGTGAACCTCTTTTATCAAATTCGAACGTAGAAGAGAAAGTTAGTGCAGTTTAATAATGTTTAATATCATAGCATCGAGGAAATAATTTGGAAAATACATTTTTCATTCAGCAAATCAACAAATATGCATGCATGAAATCACTGGAACAACACGTAAATTATTTTCTCTTCGCCATAACACCAAAATGAAGAAAAAGAAAAAAAAATCATGGACTGGACTTTATACCCTGATGTGGCTATGTATTAGCGAAATATCGGACTTACAAAAACCAAAAAAAAACAGTAAATAAAAGTGTTTTTATCATTATATTCGACACTTCAAAGTTTTCTAAAATTCCATTTAAATTTTACTTCAAAAATAAGTGTCTTCAAAAAGTGTGTGACCATCTTTTACTTTTAATCCCACTCGAAACTGGAGCATTACACTCTTGAAATCACCGGAACAGCGCGTAATTTTTTTTTTCTTAACCATACCAGCAAAATGAAGAAAAAGAAAAAAAATCATAGACTGGACTTTATACCCTGATGAGGCTATGTATTAGCGAAATACCGGACTTACGAAAAAAAAAATCAGTAAATACAAATGATGTTATCATTATATTCGACCCTTCAAAGATTTCAAATTTCCCATTTAAATTTTACTTTAAAAATAAGTGTCTTCAAAAAGTGTGTGACCATCCTTTACTTATATCTATATATATCTATGTGTCTATAAAAAAGTGAAAGTGTATGTCTGCTGTCTGGCTGTGTGCATTTCCTTCACAGTAACTCTCTTAATTTTCAGTCTACATACTTGAAATTTGATATACAGGTTATTGAGATTTGGGAACATCTTTGTTATCAGTTTTCGGTCAGAAATTTGGTTGTTAAGGGGGCAAAGTTCTACGGTGTGACCTTTGAGAACACTACTAAACTCCTCTGACAATTTTAGTACAAAATAATTGAAATTTTGGATATAGGTTCCTTCGACATGGACCTAATTTATTAACTTGATTTGAGCCCAAAACAATAAATGTTAAGGTGTCATAAAAGGGGTAAAAGTTTAAAAAAATTGACCTCTGCGGTCTCTTCCAAATTAATCAGATAATTTCCGGTCTAAACATTTGAAATTTTACATAAAGGGTATTCAGAGAAGGGCGGGCTTTTTAATCGGTTTCCGTCGAAAATCTGAGCTAATAATATATAAATAAACTTTCGACAGGGGCGACAGATTTCCTCAAGATCGGTGCGTTTGTAAGCCCGACCTTTCAGACGACAAATATCGAAAGATTGGCTAAAAGCATTAATTTCTTCACCCTCAACTGGGCACTTTTCTACAAGGAGTGATCGCGTTTTTCGCTAATATTGTCGAAAGTCATCCCCTCTTTTCGATTGTTTAGCCTTAATTTAAACCTACATCAGTTCCGGTGTTGCGATGGTCCTAACAGCAAATACATCACTTTTACCCAATTTTTTTTCCGCCTTTGCGGTACGGGTCTGAGCCTGTCTTCCTACTACCACTTTTTTTTATCGACACACACCTCTAAACGCCCGGGTAATGCCAGGTTGAAATGCTAGTATAGTATACATTTTCGATTTCCAATATATATATATATATATATATATATATATATATATATATGATTTGGGTGCATTAGCTTTAATTGAAAGTGAAAGAAAGACTTCACGCAGACACATACAAACATGCACACACACACACACACACACACACATATATATATATATATATATATATATATATATATATATATATCAGTTGAGTGCCATCAGCTATAATTGAAGCGACACTTTTAAAGAATTATTGGTAAAATATATATTTTTTTAAAAGTGTAGATTATTGGAGTGCCATCAGCTATAATCGAAATCGAAATCAAAGTGCATGGAGAATTCTTAGCAAATTTATTTATTTCAAGAGGTGGAAGTCCATAACAATTAAACGACTCGGATTTAAGCGTGACACAGAAAATAACACACACATTATCGTATTAATATATAAATGATGGTGGTGATGATGATAATAACAAAACAACAAGAACAACAATAATAATGATAATAGAAATAGGGGAACAAGAGGACTATAAATACTTGTCAATTCTGGAAATGGACACCATCAAAGCAACATAAATGAAAAAGAGAATTGGAAAGGAATACCGCTGGAGAACAAGAAAACTCCAAGAAACGAAAACTCCAGAAACCTAATAAAAGGTGTAATGCATAGGCAGTATCACTAGTAAGATACCTTGGACCGTTTATAAGGTGGGCAAAAGAAGAACTGAGAAAGCTCGACCAGAAGACCAGGATATCATGACCATGCACAATGAACAATACACTGCACCAAAAGGTTGATAGAGACTTGACGTGAAAAGGAAGGAGGGTGGGAGAGGACTGATCTGCATACAAGGATGTGTGAATGACTAAAAAAAGAACTAGAAAAATACATACTATAAAATACTGAAAGGATAATCATGGCAGCGAGCGACACTGAATATTTAAACAAAACACCCAGAAAACAGAGAGGCAAATGACAAAACAAGGAAAGCAAAATGGGAAGAGAAACAACTGCATGGAAGATTCATAAGAACGCCAAAACATGAGAATAATGAAAACACTTGGATATGGATGCGAAAAGGATATATAAACCGAGAAACTGAATCCCTAATAACTGCAGCAAAAGATAACTAAATAAGAACCAAGACTATCAAAGCAAAGATCGAAAAAAACACAAGAAAACAGCCAATGCAGACATTGTGGACAAAGAGACGAAACAATAAACCATATAGTAAGTGAATGCAGCTAACTGACACAAAAGGAATACAAAAACGGGCACAACCAAGTGAGGAAGGGAATATACTGGGAATTATGCAAATAATTGCATTTTGAACGTACAAACAAATGGTACAAGCATAAGCCCGCAGCAGTACTTGAAACGAGAACCACAAAATCCTATGATACATGGACGTACAGACGGACAAACCCATCCAAACAAGAAGACCAGGTGCCATAATAATTAACAAGAAAGGAAAATCCTGTTAAATCATAGATTTTGCTGTCCCAGCTGACATAGGAGGATTATGAAAGAAAAGGAGAAACGGAGCAAATACATAGATCTAGCCAGAGAGCTTAAAGGGATTTGTATGATGAAGAAAACCAAAATTACCCCAATAATATTAGGAAAGGTAGGAACAATCCCGAAAAACTTTGAAAAAAGATTGTGAGAAATTGGAATCAGAGGAATGAATGCAAAGATATAGCGACTAACGATAATAAAAACGGCTTAAATATTAAAGAAAACCCTTGAATGCGGTACACATGAACCACATGCGTGAGCCAGCCAAACTGCTGCAGAGGCAAAACAGGAAGAAGCGTTACAGGGAATGAAGAAGACTGGAGCTGCATCTCAACAAGTTCTACAACCCCATCAAGCACCCCTTTCATATTATCCCATTACCATCCCCCCCAAAAAAAAGTGTGATATCAAATGGCCGAGAATGGTCACGGAGGATGGAAAGACCAAGAAGAGAGCGCTGACCAGACCACCGCTTGACAAGCGCGAGGTGACCTGGGACCTTTGGGAGGCTTAGTGCCATACAAATTCCAGTATAGACCAATGACCGCTGCCATCGAGAAATCGGTTGTGAGTGGCTGTTGCGATAACACAAATTTATTTGCAAATGCTATCGAAGGAAGTGGAGAGTGCTGGAGGTCTAGAGAGGCTTCTTGTCACTCAGCTTACAGGGAACACCACAGATTTTGCAATCATATCTTTGATGACTTGTGAAAGCTCCATGTGAACCAATAATAATAATAATTATAATAATAATAATAATAATAATAATTATTATTATTATTATTATTATTATTATTATTATTAGTAGTAGTAGTAGTAGTAGTGTTACACCATGTATTTTGTTCGATATTTAGAAGGTTTTCATCAAATTTTTGCTTGATTGATGTTAGCAGTTTCGCAAGCAAGAATAATTGTGGTTGCATGGGATTTTAAAAGTATAGTGGATATGTATCTTAAACTAAATTCTGCTCTTGGCATGCTCATTGTGCTCAGAAGTTGTCATTGCAAAACGGAACTTTCTTTATTTTCGCTTAATTTAAACATATGAATATCGGAACATATCAAGCACAATGTGCTATCTCATGTCATCTTAATATTACTAGCCACATGGCGAAAGGAATCAGAAAGCCAACTTAAACCATTTATACGGGTTTTACGCATTTTACTCAACCCGTTTTCAAGTGGATATCACGCTTACTAATAGATTTTTTTTTCCTTTTTCGAGTCCATCATTTTCCAAGTGTTTTTTTAAACATACCTCTTCAATATTATTAGTTGATCTTATGACCTCGGTATACTCGCAATTTGTACACCCGAGTTGTTTTTATTGAATACTGTATATTCCTACTATATAGCATGTACACCTTACTAGTATTTAAATGAGCCAGAAAGCCTTGGCTGTTTCTGTTAAATATCTCATGCATACATTATAGTTTTCCTTGCCTTATCTTCACATTGTTTCCCTCCTATTTGCTCAATTGTTAAGTCACGCAAAGCATTCCGAATCTAAAGCGACAATAAAATAAAACAATAATAATAAAAAAAAAACAATCCAAAGCAAAACGGTACTTCCTTATTGCGTTGTTGTGATAAATCCGGTGCGTATCCTTCTCTAATCGTATCTGTCCCGGCCCCGGGCATAAAGCAGAAAATTTCATGATCACTTATTTCCGCAGACAGAGTCTATACAGAGATTATCTTTTTCATTCGTTTGATACATCGGAATACCGAGTGAATACAGAACATGAGAAGCCGTTAACGTCAAACAAAAATGTCGGATAAGCTTTTGTTAAAGAAATTGTCGCCATTGTCTGCTGTACTGTTCGCCATTATTTTCCTGCTCGTAGCAATGACACGCCAATATTATTTTGATTAATATCTGCTATTTTTCTGTTATTTTTTTGACGAAGATGAGTAGAGTCATTTCGTTCATACAGTGCGTGTGGAAAGTGACCCTTATATATGTAAGTAGCCGTAGCTTAAAATTAAAATTCAGAAAACAAAATGAATATGAAAGTAAATTGTATCCTAAAGGGTATGATTCCTCATAGTCAAGTTAATCTGCTTATTTTCACGTCCGGGTAATGCTGTCCATTTGACCGATTAATGAAACATGAACTTAAGGAAAAGAAAATTATTCTTCACGTAATGAAAGGGCAGTATTAACCTTAATCTTAGAGGGAGATAATCATTAATCAGAAGGGACCATATAATGCTTGTCACCGTTTTTCCGCAGCAACATTTAATTTATATTGTGAACAAAAACCTGACGATTATGCATTAGACTGACGAATCTTTAGGAAGATGAAACGGCGAAAATTTTGTCAAGCTTAATTGTCAAATACATTTCTAAAACGATAGACAAAAACCGGAAGTCTATAATAGGGAACACTCTTAAATGTGAAAGTATCATTAAGAATTCAGCATAGACGCTTGCCTTCAACTACAGCTACCCAAATCAACGCAACAATCGAATCAACTTATTTCACAAGTTAAATATTTTATTCTTTATTTTTTAGTTGACTAATGGTGATTATATTGTGAGGGTCCAAAAGTCTCCCGATGCAACACACTTAAAACAACAGTTGCCTAAGTAAACATACAATGGCCGATGTTTCTAAAAAGCGGGTATTTTTGCTGTTTTCAAAGGTTAATCACTCCACCTTCTCATCCAGTATTTTTTTGAATTTATAATAAGCGACTCATTATTTAAAATAAATAAAACAGAACCCAGGAAAAATAATAACTTGCAAAGATCGTAAATACAGTTTTCAGACGGACTGACAACAAGTACATTATCCTGGTGTGTATAAATAAATTTAAAACAAAAATTCTTATCATACGCCTGTATCGTAATAATTCAAAAGTGATAAATTTTGGGAAGTTGAATGAGATTAACATGACACGAACGTGATGGTAACAAGTCTTGATAGACTTGAAAAGAGATCTACAATTTGGTGAGCTGTGCTCGGCGGCGCCGTAGGCACCGAAGCCTATTTGTACTCTGTCAAAGCAGGATAGGCTGTTTTTAGCAGTTCCTACCAAGATGTGACAACATTACTCCATCCTTAGAGGTACTTGACTTTTATATAGAATTTCATCAGCATTGAGATATCTTCTGAAGCGGTAGAAGGATTCTACCATTTTTCCAGCGACTTTGGCAATAGACTTGATGTAGGTGTTCAATTTCAGGTCAGGAGTAAAGGACAAACCCAGAAGCTTATCCACACATGGAGCTTCCCAAGTCGAGAGCCATCCATTTAAATTGATGCCAGATTGGGGTCAGAGCGTTGATGATGTAAAGATAGGAGCTTAGTTTTAGATGCATTAAAAGTAACCAGACACCTCTGCCCCCAATGTACCGCGCGCTCGAGATCAGAGGAGAGAGAATCAGAGAGAAATTTGTCATTTACGGCCTTTGATGTATTTCCATAGATGGTCGTGTCATTAGCATAGATGCCAACGAATGATTAAAGTATGTGTTTTGGGAGATCATTGATGTAGATCAGAAAGAGAGTTGGACTAAGGATGGACCCTTCAGGGACTCCATCATTAATACTGAGGGCCTCTGATTTCTGTCCATCAACTACTACTCTTATGAGCCTATCAGAGAGAAATGATTTAATGATTGAGAAACATTTCCAGATATACCGTAGCTGGAAATCTTGTGAAGTAGAGCCTTATGCCATACCTTATCAAAGGATTTTGATATGTCAAGAGCAATTGCCCTAGAGAGGAAGCATTTGTCGAGAGATTCACTAATCCTATAAGATATAACCGTTAGCACCTCTGCTGTTGATCTGGCAGAACGGAAACCATATTGCATGTCTCTAAGAAGGTTAGTTCTGCTGAGATGGGTGAATATTTCTCTATTTATTATGGATTCCACCATTTTACTCATGGCACACAGGAGACTTATTGGTCTGTTCTGAGAAGGGGACGAATTATAATCTGAATTCTTAAATACAAGGCATACTGATGAGGTTTTCCAGGGAGTTGGGAAGCATTTAACCTTAAGGCAACGCTTAACAGTTTGGTAAGTATGGGGGCAAGTTATGGTTGAAGCTTTTTCAGCACTATAAGTAGAATTCCGTAAGGCCAGTTGCTTTACTGGAATCAAGGTTCTTTATTAGCTTGGCGACTTCACGCACAGATATTTGTATGTTGCATAACGTGTTGTCTGCTATAGAAGAAAATACAGGGAGGTGATGGCCTTCGTCGCATAGGGTAGAATTAGCTGCAAAGTTCTTGGCTTTATCTGATGCTGATGAGATGACCTAAGGTCCATTGATAATGGTTGGTATAGAACAAACGCTTCTGTTCAGGATCTTGTTTGCTTTTTTTGCCAGAACTGGTGGAAACCAACCGCAGCTCAGCTACTTTGGACTGAACCGACTAAGCATATAGCTCTCTTGCATTTGTTTATTACTCTTTTACAGTGGGTGCTGGCAGTACTGAACGCAGCTCTAGTCACAGTACATCTATTACGTTGGTAGCTATGGAAAAAGTGACATCTGTGCGCGATAACAGCACATTCTGGGGAGAAGCATGGCTGGCTGTTAGGTTTTGTTGGAATTCTTTGGATGGCATGAATAGGGTTGTGCCTACAATTAACCATTCGGTGAGGTCTTATATTATGCGGGACACATCGTTTTTAAACATGGAATGCAGGCGTAGATCAGATATAAATGTACGGAAGTTATCCCAGTCAGCCGTAGAGTATCGATATACAGTACGGTGGAGAGGTACGTATGAAGACTTATTGCATTTCGCTTTTATATTAACTGATACAAGCGAGTGGTCGCAAGATCCCAGAGGAGAGATAACGGAACATGAGCATAGCTCAGCGGAAGTTGTGAGAAACTGGTCTAGAAGGCTAGCATACTGACCGGAAGTATCAGGCACACGGATGGGTTCGTGAACAATCTGGATGAGGTCATAGGCAGTTGCGAAATGATGACAGAATCTGTATTGTTTGAGTGGGTTAGCCATTCCACATTGTGGACATTGATGTCACCACACATGTGAATCTTAGCCGAGAGGTGAGCAGACATGATGTGGTCAATTTTCTCAGATATGCTCTTAAAGAGAGTAACTCCGCTGTTATGGGGGAGGCGATAGAGTGTAAATATAAACTCAGTGGTGTAAGCTAGTGCAACCCAGAAGCACACATGAGGTACATTAGGGTATTCACTGAAGATATCCCTACCACACGGAAAACCATCTTAAATGTTGGTACATATTCCATGCCCATGGCGATCTTGAGGGTCAGATTTAGATGTTAAGCTAAAGTATCATTTAATAATACTATATTATTATCAATTATATCTCTATTATAATCTAAGGAGTATATGAAAAGTTCTTAAACATAGTAATCACACCCGGAGAACCCCCGCGAACAAAAACACAACTTTGCTTGACATAGCAAAAGATGCTTTTTATATAGAGATGTCACTACAATGATCTATTTATATAAATAATTTTACCAAAAGTTCTTCATTACCTTTAGTTTAGGTTTCGATTATTGCTGAAGGAACTGATATATATGTATATATATATATATATATATATATATATATATATATATATATATATATATATATATATGTATGTATATACATATATTCTTCATAAGTTTTCGTTTCGATTTTATTCGAGCTGAAGCACTAAAGTCATATGGATATATATTTTTTTTACTTTGGAAATCGCAACTTTATAATAGAAAGAATCGATAGAACATTAACTCTAACATAGACAAAATCTACAAGAATTAAAATACTATATTGAAGCTTGCTTGACGACAAAGCTACGCCGAGCTTCCCTGCTGCTTAGATAAATACTTTTACAGTTTTACAAAAGAGCTACAATATATCAGAGCGTCTGCATCTATGCGTTACATCTACAGAATGCCAAAGCTAATATATTTCATATGAATGAGTCCACTGTGTTGAATTTCTACAGGTCCCGCTATATATATATATATATATATATATATATATATATATATATATATATATATATATATATATATATATATATATATATATATAAATATATATATAAATATATATATATAGATAGAGAGAGAGAGAGAGAAAGAGAGAGAGAGAGATTACGAAAAATATCTATAGGAATATATTCTAGAAAACTGTTTTGTATAATTATCATTTACTTTATTTTCACCGTATTCTTATTTTCCTCAAACTGTTAGAAAGTGCAATCAATCATTCACTGATTGACATTTACTTTAATAACTTGCATTTTTCACGTAGCATTAAATAACATAAGTAAAGCATTTGATCAATCGATTTTATGTATTTGTATTCCAAACTGTGAACACTGATTTCGTAGACAAATCTAAATGACAACAAAATATATTATCCGATTAAATTAAAAAACAAAAGGACTGACAACTAAATTTAATTTAGTAATAGTTCTTTAGAATCCTAGTAGGGGTTTCTATCATTTTTTTCTACGATTATAAAATGAGGCTTCTTGCTTTTTTTCTTCTTTTTAACAGTGTTCATTCGCTTGGTTTTTATGTTCCCCTACTGTAAGCTTTGAAGTCTTAAGTCAAAGTGTAAACCTAAAGAAATCGGTAGTCATGATTCGCAGTCAGTGGTAAAACAAAGCACTGCGGGCACGCTGATGTATGGAACAAAAAAAAATTCAGGTTCGATATTAAGCAGCGCTTCTGTTTAATTCTGAACACGTGGGTTCTTCTTTCTTCTCAGATCGCAACATAGAAATTATTCAAACATAAAAAGACAGCGAATATTTTAAGTTTAAAAAAAAATATAACTAAGAGAGTGAGAGAGAGAGAGAGAGTAAGTGCGGGAGTGTTAATTAAGTGTCGGGCCAAACGATTTGCGTATGAATACGACTTCATAGAGATTTCTCACACAAAAAAGAGAGCAAATATCCTAAGTCGTTTAAAAAAAATGAGAGAGAGAGATCACCTATAGTTTTAATTAAGAAATAAGGAAACATTTCAGAGCCAGACCAAAAGATGTTCGTATAAATAGGACTATCCATAAGACATTGTTTTGAGCGTTATTCCAGGTGTGTAATTAATTCAATGGATGTCGTCTCAGATTACAGGATCAGGTATTTAAACTTTAAATCAAATACAATCTAGTGTGTTCATTCTGTCACTAATAAAATCACGTTTTTTTGCTCTTTCTCTCTCTAAAACAAGCATATTGCGCATTGGAATGTAAGGGTCTACTATTTGAGATATTCTCTAACAGGAGAAGGTATGGTTATGTATAACAGCGAGATGCTAAGTCACATTACATATAAACGTTTGCAAGTTGATACAGTCAAGAAAACAGGACACAGGAGGGAATTTCAAACTGCATCAGTTCAGTTATATTAGAATATAAGTCCTTTCGGTATCTATGAATTTTAAAAGGTAATCAGTGGGATTTAGCTTGTCAGGTTATGCTAGAGAATGTATGTCGATGGGGCACATGAGCTATGAGTGCATCAAAGCACATTTCATTTATGTATTTGTAAAACAGGCACAGGGGCAAACCATTGTAACGATTGGACAGAGATTGTAGGTAAACCGTATATATTTCTAACTCTTTTTTGGGAGAGGACCGTGTCTAAGGATTAGGAAATAGTGGTTAAGACACCAGTCAAATTTGGAAAAAATACTTCATGCATGGTCGAATTGTGGCTTTGTACACATTGGCACGCTTTAAAATTTCGAGGTTAAGCAATGCTAGTGTTGTTAGTCTGAGATGTGTGACCGTTTGGGAATACCTAATGCTGTATATGAAGGACAGAAAGCCCCAGTTCGAAAAATATCGCCCCCCACACACACATATATATATATATATATATATATATATATATATATATATATATATATATATATACTTTAGCAAGTAACTTAGCATAATCTATTAGTTCAAAACTATGTTGACGCAAGGGAAACAGCCGTTCCCTATGTAGATGTCCTGTACTCCACCATGCGCTGAAGAAAGTATGAAATTCGCTGTGTTGTTTATCACATTTTGAAAATGTGTGAACCGATCTCCAAACCGATTATAAAAGTTCACTTATTTAGAATGAAATGTTTTCAACCATAGCAGTGTCTCAAAAAAGGTCGCAGGTTACATCGTCCGACACGTGATGAATATTACGATTAAAAAAAAAAAACTTTACAAAAAAACATACCGTCGTTATATAGATAAATCTAAATCGTTATATATTATCTGTAATAATATGTGTTAAATCTGAAATATAAATGACAGCATCAATAAAAACAAGGTCGATAGCCATAACGTGCTCTCGTGTAATGAATGAACGCGGGAATGTAGAATTGACATGAAATTCTTAAAGATAAACTAAAATGACCGAAACATGGGCTGAAATGACTTAAATAAATAAAATGTAAATTACTTAGAATGACTTTAATGAACTTAAGCATGAACTGAATGGCCTTAAGAATGAGTGGAATGCTTAAAAAATAACTGGAATCCTTCAAAAACAACTTGAATGATCTGGATACTGACTGGTTGTAAAGTGGGTGATCATTTTACATTAAATTAATACAGAAAAGTGATCCCCCACCTTTTATCATGAAGTTGCAAACATAAGTACACCATGTAGTAAGAACAGATACTACACTTTGATCTTGGTCAAAAGGCCAAGAAAAGCTGTATTTATTTGCTCCCCCACCGAGCAAATTAGGCACAAGCCCGATTTTTAATGTGAGTAGTGAAGGGGGAATGGGGACATACTTCCAGATGAGTAGGGGAGCTGGATAGGGGTAATTTGTATGAAGGGTTGCCCCTACGTTGACCAAGGTCTTACGTATGAGGTTGCCCCCACATGTGGTCTTTGCTTGCAGTATCTGCCGGAAGTGATATTACACTTTGAGGTATTTATTTGCTCCCCACCGAGCAAATTAGGCACAAGGCTGATTTTTAATGTCAGGAGTGAAGGGGAAATGGGGACCAACTCCCCGGGGTGTAGGGTAGCTGGATAGTGACAATTGGTATGAAGGGTTGCCCCTACATTGGCCAAGGTCTTATGTGTGAGGTTGCCCCCACATGTGGTCTTTGGTTGCAGTATTTGCCGGAAGTGATACTACACTTTGATTTTTGTCAAAAGGCCAAGAAAAGCTTAAAAACTTAGAACAGCATCTATTAATGATATACCTTTCATCTTAACTCAAAAGACCAAGCAGAAAAGTGTTACAGATGGACCGACAGATCGACCAACAGACCGACGGAGTTACTGATAGAGTCGCTTGCAAGCGACTAAAAGTCGTATTATTTTATAAAATAGAGTAATTTCTAAAACCATACGATTAAAAAAGTACTTCAAAGTTTTTATTAAACATTTATAAATGGATTAGATAGCTGAATTACCTGAAATATTAAAGCATTGCGTTTACATGAGAAAAGTACGTATCAAGCAAAGCAACGGCTTGATAACTTTTATTCGGAGCCTTTTCCGTCGTATACATCGACTTAATACAGTGTATGCTGGCAAAAATGCGCTCGTATGGCCACAAATGACGCTGAATCTTATGGCTGCCAGATTCGGCATACGTGCTAGAAAACATCACTATCCCTATCGTTTTGGCTAATCGTGAAATGATGTTGTATCTTAATGCAGACGGATTTTACCTATTAGAATGTAATCTATTCACCATTCACAATGCGTGAGTATGTGCCAATGAGGACGTTATGTTCAAAGTTCGTACCGCATTTGCTCAACAGGTCGGTGGTTTTGAGTGTAGTTTACAACTGTTGCAACGTTACCAAATCGAGTTAAAAAATATTTTTTTGTCAAAATGTAACAATGATCACTTTTTTTCCGAACTCTAATCCGTATTTAAGTTGAGTAGACAAGCATAAACGTATCTATCCTTATCATACAAAAATACCTTTGTCTGTGTGAGTGTCTTCTTATGGACTCGGAAACCGCAAGACCAATTATTTTGTAATGTTACGCAAAGGTATTCGATGTATCTGTAAGTGTTCTTACGTAGGTTTTGTCTCGAAATGCTTCAGATGAGTATCGAACATCGATAATCGGAAAAATCCAATTCAATCGATTTTGACCAAACCTAACACTTTTATACAACCTAACATCATATCATTTTAGGATTTTATCACAGCACAAGCAAAAATGTCAAGTATTTTATAATCAAATAAAGCTTCATTTATTAGACAGGGGCGCGTTCATTTTTTTTTCTTTTTCTAGACCAAAATTGAGTCATGATACTTGACTTCTGTACGTTTAATATTAATTCAATTGATTGTGTAAAAATAGTTTCATAAAATCAATAGTAGTTTAATGATAAAACATAGTCGCGTTTGTAATGAATGTATCTTGGATTGCATAACTGAAACATAACACTTGACTCCTGGATTTTTAACTTTGAGATGAAGTCAGTAATTTACAGATGATTTTATAAAATCAACAGTCGATGTTCTATAGTAAAATATAGACTACAATGAATTGTTGACTAATTCATTGCCGGGAAGTATGTGAACCTTCCTACCGGTAAAGTACGATGGGGTCCACAAGTAGAGAAGACAATCAATCGATTTGATTAAAATGGGCGATTTCATCAATTTTGATGACAGCAAAAGTATGGGAGTGAGGAACATATGTTAGGCCTCAATGCATCCCGAAGAAAGTCTGATCTCCCTTCTAGTATCTTCTGCAACGATTATAGGCGAAAATGGTAGAAGACTAGATATGGGCCAATGTATCTTATAGAAGCAGAATATGCTGTTTATGGATTACCTTGAGAAAAGAAAAATAATGAGACGCGAATGTTATATAGATAGCATTATTCCTATTTTTGGAGAATGAAATTTGTCAGGCAATGAAAAAGATGCAAATAAGAATTACATTGAATATATAAGAGGGCCGTTCCAAAAGTGACACCTCCTATTATGTATTCCTCCTGAAAACCGATCAGGGAGCATTGCAAATTGTGTTGTTACGATCACTGACTTACGCATTCATGACCTGAAAGTGTCGGGATTCTGTTGCAGATATTGACAGTGCGAGACCCTGTCATAGACGTGACTCGGAAGCAGGAATGTGTCATTAAGCTTCTAGCAAAAATGCATGGTAGTGACAATCTAGGAAATAACTTCTGTGGCAAAAATAAAACGTCTATCTTTTTAATGGCATTACTCCCATCTTCGTAGGTCTTCAACTTTTTAGTTAAAAAATAGGAGGATTTACTTTTGAAACGCCCTCGTATGACAAAGCGCGCTCTGGACGATTATGAGAAACGATCGTTCATCGCCGACAGATACGAATTGAAAATAGTGGTTAATGTGTGGGGAAAAAAAAGAATAGGTTTTACTTTTGGGACAACCCTCATATATTAGTTGTTGCAATTTCAATAAATAAGATTAATTAGTTTTATTAATCTAATAATATTTAATTAGTCAATACCACATCTAGTGACCGTTACCGTCACGCAGGATTTCGTCTGTTACATTTTTTAGACAATAATGAACTTTTGGTCACTCTTGGTTAGCGTCACACATAATTTCGATCGGTTGCATCTGCTGAAGTTCACCGGTTAGAACCCGTTATTGTTGGCGTCAGTCAAGCAAGATTTCACCTCTGAAGATTGTGGGGAACATATGTTGCGCCTCAATCGCGGATGCGTTTTCTCTTTTACTTCAGTTATTTTTACTTTGTCTCGATGAGGATCCTTGATTACGTATAATAAGGGATCAAGCGAGATATTGCGTAATTGAAAAGAGAGGCGATCGATTGATACGAATTGTATTTTAAAGTGAAAAATAGTTAACGCTTTGACAAATTATCGGTTGAGATGAACCGTATTTTAAATGAAGAGTAGTTAACGCTTTGTTAAACTACGGGTTGACACGAACCATATCGTAAAGTGAATAATATATACCGCTTTCTTAACCTACCGATTGACACTAACCGTATGTTAAAGTGAAAAACAATTGATGCCTTGAAACTGCTGAATTATATCAGTCATGTATTAAAGAAAAAAATTGGTCTTTGAGATTACATACTTTTAAGCTCGAGTCGTATCTTGACAAAGTAGAGAGATTGAATTCATAGCGTGTAATGTTGTTAATTAGTGATTGAATAATTTGAGAATAAGTGCTCAAGCGGGAACAAAAGTTGTTGATAATGATCCGAGGAAGTCGGATAGAAGGTTAAAGGTGGTCAGTGAAAGATATATTATTTTTGGGCCATGTAAAGCTACAGACGAACTGGTATCACGGTCTATAAAGCGACAACATAATAATAACCTCCAATTTTCATGGGAGCATCTACGGTCTTCGACAGTGAATGAGCACTTTAATTAAAGGATCACTGTAGATGTGATTAAGGAGCGGTCCAGACTCGAAGAGCGAGCAGGTGAGGTAAGGTTGGTGAGAGAGGAATTGTTAGGACACATTAGGGCAGAGGTCTCTACGGGTAGTCGGCTGAAATTACAGGATCCCCTAGATTTCAACTTGGCTCCAGAGGAATATTGTGAAAGATCGCCAACGTGCTAATTAGTCCCGATTAAAAACGACCATTTAAATCGCCCTGCGCACTCTATTGAAATCAGAAGAACATTGGGAGAAAAATCCTACAAACCTAAGATCGATCCGTTCGAAATGTGGCCAGTTTGACCACGAAGTGATACACTGGTGCAGGAGACTGGTGCTTAAAAAAGTTAGATGACATGATGCCTCACGGTCATCCAAAGGGCAGAGCTCCTAAAACTGAGACTTACCCGCCCAAGAGGAAAGTAAAATGTCGAGTGACCCTCTCCCTCAGATCTTTTAACCGTATGTAGAGATTAAGAGACAAGGATTTTCTGTTGCTTGCCTCCGCCCAAGGATTGGGAGATTGATATTGGGGGGGGGGGGAGCAGGGACGAGAATTAGTGAAACCGCCGAACCTCTACTTTGTTCTCGATGATTAATTTTAGTAAGCATTTAAAACGATTCTTTTTCTGATTTTGAACGCGTGTTTGGTTGTTATTGGATGTCTATAATGATTGCTTTGATTTTTAAAAGAAAATTGTCGTTTGTGCTTTGATTTTTTTTATTCTTAATGATAATTTAAAAGCTTTTAAACTGGTTATTTCTGATTGTGACAAAAAATATTCTCGTTCGTGCGCTGATTTGGTTCTTACCGATGATTTCAAAGTCGTCAACCTGACTCCTCTAGAGAGTGAAAATAATATTAAATAAAAAGATAAATACTAGATTAAAGATTAGATGCTGTTCCGTTCTGAACGATGAAAGCATTTACACTGAAGAATAGACGGCCATTAGGCTGGATAATTGTTTTTGGAATGAAAAGATGAGATGATGTAGAAAGTGATACTTTTAAAAATTAAATTGAAAAAAAAGACATTAAAAGTATTGGCAGACATTTTAACTGGGGCATAGAGATATTTTCACATTTGAAAATTAACTGTTGAGAAATGAAAATATTACATAAGAATGTAGGGAGATAAATAATTTACACCGATTCTTGTCCATTAGAGGGCGCGGTCAGGCAAGGGCCCTGCCAGAGGTGGACTTCGCCGTTGGTGGAAGCGTATCGATCTGAGTGTCTCCACCAGCGATCTGTCTATTAATTAACGTTTCTCCAGATGGCGTGTATTTAAAAGGGCAATTATATCAAGTAAATAAAACAAGAAACAAAAAAATCACCAGGTGGTAATATAATTTCTCGGATGTCAACTAGTTTTTAACACTATAAAGTGGTTATTTCGGAGTGAGCGTTTCCAGAAGCAGCTTTAGAATTAACGGAGAATCTTTCCGTAGCTTTAGAGATAGGGACTCGGTCTGGCTAGTGTACTTTGGGAATATGTAGGAAATTAATCGACAGTTGCGAGGGAATTATAGATATGTTCGGTGAGGTTAGACAACAGTTAATTAGCACGTGGGGGGTTCATTGTTACATATTGCAAGGCGTGAGGTTACGAAAAATTGATAAAGTGTTAATACCATAATTGTCTATTGCAATTCCTGCATAAAGAAAAAAAAAGTCTCCAGTAAGGTAGAGACGAAACAATTCAGAGAAGTATTGTCGAGGAAATATATGCACGATTTACATGTGTTGATCCGATTAACGCGGACTGAGCATTCTTGAGTGATATGCACTGAACATATAGGGTTGTGGTTAAAGACATGTTCCTCCCAAGTGTCAAAAGCCTCGATTAGTTGCGGGAGATGCTGGAAAAGATACAGCTAACGGCATCTGGGTCGGAGGAAGAGAACTGTGGGCGTGAACTAAGGTCCCTGAAGATATTCCTCTATTACACAGTAGGAAACCACGATTAGGTGTGTCCCCACCTCTTATAAACGCACTCAAGACAGGTTGAAAGAAATAAGATCTGATATCACTGTTTATGGCAGCGATGTGGTGTGTGAGAAAACGAGGGTGAGTGTGGTCCTCGTCAAATCTCATCTGAAGCCGAAATAGCACCAAAACAGAACAGAGGCAGACTTCAACACCACCCAAGTTGATTAAGTCATCCTGTTCACTAAGGACACGGAGATGAACTATAAAGCAAACAAAATTGGGTTTGCTTTTTATAAATGACTAGCTTTGGTGATCGGCGTCGGACGGGTGGTTGGAAATGTGTGATGAGCAAACATTTTTATAAAAGTGATAGTAGGCAGGCAGGCTCAAACCCGTACCGCGAAGGAGGAAAAAAACTTCCAAAAACAAACAAAAAAACATGTGTGGCGTTTCGTCAATCGCCAAACCTAACGTTTCGTAAGTTTAAATTAAAGCTAGACAATTGAAAAGAGGGGATGAGTTTCGAAAATATCGTCGATAAAGCGACCTTTTCAGTAGAAAAGTTCATTTTTGACGAGTTTGATCGAAAAAAAAATAAGACAAGAGTATCAGTCATCTGACAAATTCTGCATTCTTTCACCTAAAAACGGAATGAGTGTACACCATTTTACTTTGACCTCACCTTTTCATACCGCATAAAGTATTACCGAATTTACGCCGCAGAATTGTAAAAAAAAAGAAAAAATATATGATGATACTAAAATTTCGTCTGGTGCTTACTTTTGATTAAAAGCCTCAGACCTCCCATGAAATATGCGATAATCGAAATGTAAAATATCTTCCAAATTTTCATAAGAACTGAATATTGTAGATTTAGTGGAATGTAAGATTCGAAATGCCATTGGCTAAGATATGGGACGAATAATAACTCTTCAAATAGAATAGCCTCTGCGTTATCGCTATGCATTCGACTGTGATCTTCACCCTGATATTAGCCGAAGACATCCTAAACTTAATTCAGTTCTAAGTTAAACCATGGTCAATATTTGACTAAGTTTAGTGATGATATAAATTAATAGAATCATTGGTGGAAAATCAAAATAATATATATATATATATATATATATATATCCTTTTTTTTTTTTTTTTTTTTTTTACAAGGTGGTCACCATTTATCAAGACCCGGAAGCCACTTTATATTTATATTTATTACGTTGGAAGCAATGGAAAAAAGTGATTTCTGTGCGCAATGGCAGCACATTCTGGAGATAACCATATCTGGCTCTTAGGTTTTTGCTGGAAATTTTCGAGGGTATGAGACCATCTATACCTACAATAAACCATTCCGTCAAGTCTGATACTATAGAGGACACCTCCTTTTTTTAACAAGGAACGCAGAGGTAGATCTGATATAATATAAGCCATAGAATATCGATATACTTTACGATGGAGAGGTACGTCTGAGGTCTTATTACATTTGATTTTTATCTTGATTGATGCAACACAGTAATCGGAAGATCCAAGTGGACAGAACAGAAACTGAACTTAGTTTAGAGCAAGTGGCGAGAAAAAGGTCTAGGAGGCATACTAGCCGTCATTGTCGGGCATACGGGTGGGTTTGTGAACAATCTGAATGAAATCATAAGCAATGGAGAAATCATGGCAGAAGCTCTCTCATCATCTGTCTTGTTTGAGTGGGTCAACCATTCCACATTGGGAACATTGAAGTATCCACATACATTTATGTTAGCTGAAGGCTAAGCAGATAGGACGTGGTGAATTTACTCAGATATGCTTTTAAAGATAGTAACTCCGCCGTTGTGAGGGGATATAGAGAGAAAATATAAACGGAGTAGTGGTAGCAAGTGGAACCCGGAAGCACATATAGGGTAAGTTAGCATCTCCTCTGCTGATCTCCTTACCACATGGAAATCCATCTTTAATATACATATATTACTCTTGACATATGGAAGACCTTTAATAGGGTGTGACATAACGGCTTACTTCACAAGATCTCAAGCTATGGTATAGCTGGAAATGCCTTCTCAATTATTAAATCATTTCTCTCGGATGGATTCATAAGTAGTTGCTGATTGGCAAAAATCAGAAGCTCACAGTATTAATGCTGGAGTCCCTCAGGGCTCTATCCTGGGCCCAACTCTAATCCTGATCTATATTAATGATTTTCCAAATCACATCCTTATATCAGTCGTAGACATTTATGCTGACAATACAATCTATGGTAGCATACCTAAGACCGTAAAAGATCAGGTTCTCTTCGATTCTCTCTGCTCTGATTTTGAGCACGTGGTACAATGGGGAAAGAAGTGGCTGGTTACTTTTAATGCATCTAAAACCAAGCTTTTATCTTTACATCATCAACGATCTGATCTCCATCTGACCTCAATTGAAATAAATGGGGCTCCTCTTGGCGAGGCCCCATTTTTTTACAAGCTTCTGTGCTTACTTTTACTCCTGATCTGAAATGGAACACGTACATCATATATATTGCCAAGGCCGCTGAAAAATGGTGGGATCCTTCTATCGATCCAGTAGATATCTTACTGCTAATGCAATTCTCTATCTATATAAGAGCTAAGTACGTCCAAGGATGAAGTACTGTTGCCGCATCTAATCAGGAACTGCTGGAAAGGGCTAGTCCTACATTGATAGAGTTAAAATATTATTCGTAGCCTAGTAGGAGATGTCTTTTTCTTTTCCCTGCAACCTCTATATTACAGAACAGATGTTGAGAGTGTGGCTCTGCTTTATCTTTATTTTCATGGCAAGTGTTCGACTGAGCTTCAATCTATGGTCCCTCTCGCAAAACTTTCACAAGAAAAACTCCTCTAGCTGAAAACACTATCTCTAATTCACCCACACTTTATCGATGTCAAAACCTAAACGTAGATTCCATGAACCAAGCTTCTTTCTTAGAAGTGCACGTTTGTCGAACTGTCTTCCGTTTTCCTGCTTTCCAGCTGCCTAAAATATGGTTGCCTTCATGTCCACCGTAAACAAGTTCTTGATGAGCCGTTCCACTTAAGTTAACAAATTTACCGAATTTCCATTACTAACGATTACTATATTGTCTTGTTGACTACTTTACACTCTTAACCCTTATCCACGAGTGGTCTCCAGGCCTTGATAAGTGGTGATGTCTATGTAAATATATATATATATATATATATATATATATATATATATATATATATATATATTCCTTTTTAGTTCTGCTTTTCTACTTCTTTTAATATTATTATTATTAGGAGTAGTAGTAGTAGTAGTAGTAGTTGAAGTAGTAGTAGTGGCAGTAGTAGCAGTTGTATTCTCATTCTCATGAATGTGTTCTACTTTTTATACGTCTACTTCTTTTCATAATATTATTTTCATTCTTATCCTTTACTTAGTAATTATTTTTATTATATTCATTCTTTTTCTTTCTCTTCTCATTATTTATATCGCTTCCTCCTTATTCTTATGCTTTTTTATATTTTTATTTCAATTCATTTCATTATTTTACAATTATTCTAGTTAGCATTCCTTCTTTAAGTCATGATATTTTCTAGAAAATTTATTCCTTTAATTCTTCCATTCTTGTTTTCTTTTCTGTGTGTCCGATTTCTACCCAGTTTGTCGATCGTTTTATTCTTCTATTTTCTCAATCCTTTATAGTATTTTCTTATTTTGCATTCTTCTCCTCATATCCTTTTAAAAAACTTAAACAAACTGATTTTATTTCTCTACATCTTGTTATTTCAAGCATGTGTCTGCGTCCGTTATTATCCTAATAGACAAGCAAGCATACATTTTTATATTTCCCATAAATTTGCATAATTTTGCGTGATATAGAGGCACGTATGTATATTAGAGAAGGACTATGGTAAAAAGAAGGTACTCTCGCAGTACGTGTCCTAGAAAACATCAGAGAATGATGGGATCAACATTGAGTGAGAAGACCAGAGTTTAAAGACATTTATATGTGAAAAATTCGTGTGTGCTGTTCTGTAAAGAGTTAACGCCAGCCATTATAATTTTTCAAACATAACACAATTCAGGAATACTTCATATTTCAACATGCATTTTATTATATATAAAAGGCAGAGGAAAACAAACGTAAACTGACACATATCTCTACGTATCCTTATTTCAAAAGTCAACTATCCTTAAAAATTTGAGTCTAGCGCTGTTAAACGTAACCTTGAAATGTATCGGTGAAATTTAGTTTCATTTAGTTTTACACAAGAGAAGCATTAAAAGATACACGGGCTTCTTGAATATTTTTTGTGATGTTAGATATTACGTATTAGACACAAATTCCCAAAGTTTCAGTGTCTTTTTAAATATGTTAAATGGATTTCTAGGATATTATTAATGCATTTAAAGTTCTGAAAAGTCCTTAAGCTTTACAATGGCATTATAGAGTTTTCTCAGAATCATAATAATCTAATAGATTTTACGTAAGATAGGAAATGTTTAATAGCATTATATCTTAAGTTATTTATGGTAACAAAATATAAAGTTTATGCATAGCTGTTCGGTTCTCGGATCTGGTTATTTTACTCCAGCTGTGAGGATATAGTACTAGTCTTGTGTAATAATAGAGTTACATCAATATATATATATATATATATATATATATATATATATATATATATATATATATATATACATGTGTGTGTGTCTGTGTGTGTGTGTTTGTCATTATTTACCAATAACATCTAACGATTATATACACATGATCTGTCCCAATTACACTGGCAGAAACTTTGTGGGAATAATCGTCAATATTTGAACAATAGTCCTAACAATCCAAATTATACAAAAACAAAAGTATTTTACATTGGTAATTTGCATATGTATTTATTTCACTTGCTAATTTTTTTCTTCATAAATAATCCTTCCACTATTTTTTATTCGGAAAACTGTGAAATAAAGACATACAGTACTTTACGTGTTTCCTTTTGCGAATACTTATATCATTCTCTGGTGCATTTAAAACTTACGATATAGACGTTTAAGAAACTAATATTCGTTTTTGTTTTTAGTCGCTCGAGCATTTTGTATCAATGACACTGTAACTGCAAGAGAGATAGCTTAGAGTAATTAATCGTTGAAAGTGTGAGAGTAAACAAAGCAAGAAAAAAAACGTATTTACGAAAAAAGTCTCTTTTTATCGAATTCAAAAAGGATCATGTATTTAAAATATATCCATGGCATCTAGATAAGAGGGAACGCCAATATAATACATTTTATTCCATGGAAGCAGCACTGTAATGTTGTAAGGAAACTCTAGAATCTTTGTTACGCTTTCGATCATGGTCAACGCATTGATGTTAAGAAAATAAGATTACGATTTAATTAGGTAAGATTACTAACGTCTATCAAGTCAATTCTCTCTAAAAATAAAATCGTTAGAGGCTCTTATCAAGCGTCTTTTATCTTGAACTAGCGAGGGTACCCGGCGTTGCCCGGGTGTTTGGAGGTGTGTGTGCTGTTAAATAAAAAAGAAATCGGGTGGGGGGTAAAGTTGGTAGGATCGAACCCGAAGACCTGAGGCGAAGTTTGAAAATAAAATCGGCCAGCCAGAATGAGTTACTGAAATAATTTCATTTATTTAAGTAAGAACCAAATTGGCAGGTGCGCGCACGTACAGTGATGATCATATTTATTGGCACGGTAAAATAAAAGTTAAATATTGTCTAATAAATTCTAAAAAAGGGGTTAAATTAAAGAAAATAACAAAGTATATTATGTATTTTTAACTGGCCTTTCCGATGCAGCAATCGGATTTTAGAAAAAATAAATAACAAAGGAACAACAAACATAATTGCAAAAAACCCTTGTTCAAAATTATTGCCACGGCTTTGTTTTTCTTTTAGTATCAGTATAATATCAATCAATTTCCGGTTTACGTGCTTTCTGAACTTTATTATAGCCATATTATACTTGTTTAACGCTAATTCAGTGAATAATTTTTTTCCGATAATTTTTAGATAGCGATTTATTTAAACTATTATAAGTGACTAAATTATAATTTTCAATCGCCATGGTTAAAACTAAGGAACACAGCGAAGACGTAAGGAAGCTTGTTGTAGCATGCAATACCAATGGGGAGGGCTATGATAAGATTTCAAAGAAGCTAAACCTTCCCAAATCCACTGTTAGAGCCATAATAAACAAGTTCAAATCGCAAGGCCACGTTATGAGTGTAGAGGGTAGAGGGAGAAAAAGGATTCTTTCCCCAAGAGATGAACGGAAAATTGTTCGACAAGTAAAACAAAACCCAAGGATCTCTGTTCGGGAGATTGTTGATGAACAGAGCACCTCTGGAGTGAATGTATCTCGACATACAGTTGGTAGAGTTTTGAAGAGAGCTGGTTTAAAAGCATGTCGTCCGAGAAAGACTCCCTTATTGAAGCCTATGCACCTGAAAGCAAGGCTAGCCTTTGCAAAACGTCATATTGATAAAGATGTTGCATTCTGGAAACGTGTTCTATGGACTGACGAAACGAAAATAGAGTTATTTGGCCATAATAAAGTGTCTTATATTTACAGAAAATCTGGCGAAGCTTTCCTGCCTAAGAACACCATACCCACAGTGAAGCACGGTGGAGGCAGTTTGATGTTTTGGGGATCCTTTGCTGCCTCTGGACCAGGGCGACTTGTTAAGGTCACAGGTAGCATAAAAAAGGAAGATTATGTTAAAATATTGGATGAAAACCTGAAAGACTCTGCTAAAGAGCTCTCACTTGGTCGTCGTTGGTGGTTCATGCAAGATAATGACCCAAAGCATTCGGCTAAACTGACTAAGAAATGGCTTGAGGACAATCATATTAATGTTTTGGAGTGGCCATCACAAAGCCCAGACCTTAATCCAATTGAAAATTTATGGAGAACATTAAAATGTAGGGTAATGCAAAGCAAGCCTAAGAATCTTATTCAATTGGAGGATTATTGTCAGGAAGAGTGGGCTAAAATTACTACTGAAGAGTGCAACAACTTGGTTGTAAACTACGAAAAGCGACTGAGGAAGGTAATCAAGGCCAAAGGCTATACAATTGATTATTAAATAAATCGTGCCAATAATTTTGAACAAGGGTTTTTTGCAATTGCGTTTGTTGTTGCTTTGTTATTTATTTTTTTTCTAAAATCCGATTGCTGCATCGGAAAGGCCAGTTAAAAATACATAATATACTTTGTTATTTTCTTTAATTTAATCCCTTTTTTAGAATTTATTAGACAAAATTTAACTTTTATTTTACCGTGCCAATAAATATGATCATCACTGTAAGTCGTCGAGCGTTACGACGACGACAACGATGACAACGACGATGACGACGACGTAAGCAATACCTATTCAGAAAATGAGGTCAATGACCTGGTTTTTTTGTTATAAGCGAAGTAAAAAAGAAAACAACGTTAAAACTTAAGCGGGGGGGCAATCAAAACATCGAAACAAAAAACAAAAAAAATAACGTAAGACAAACGAACGATGTTAAATGTAAAAATCGAAGAAACAAAAAAGAAAACAGAAAAACAAACACGTGAAAATGGTTTAAATAAGCCTGTTTCGATATTAAAATTAAAAAAAAATAGGTGGGTACCCGGGTGTTTTGGGTGTGTGGTCGGGGGTGGATAAGCGAAGTAAAAAAAAAACAGAAAAACGAACGATACGTGAAAAGTGCTTAAATAACACTGGTTCGATATTTAAATTTAAAAAATCGAAAAAAAGCATCTCACATCACGATTCGAACCCAAAACGTTTAGATAACGAAGCAACGCGCAAACCAACTGAGCTAACGCGACGTACATGAAACTTAATCAGTTTTTCAACTATTTAAAGTAAATCAGGTCATGACGTCATCTGACGCATGTGTAGAACCGGTCGTCGTCACGAGAGGACCGTTTGTGTTGACCCCCCTCCTGTCGAAAATTGTCAGTTTCGGGGTGAGAAAATTAACGTTTCTGGCTAATCTTTCGGTATTTTTCGAGCGAAGGATGGCGCTTCAATATGATACAGAGTTTGTGAATTTTCGTCGTGTCTGTCGAAAGTTTTTAGCGAACACACAAACACACATACAAACATACAAAATTACATTTTCGCTTTTATATTTATAGATGAAGAAAAATGTTATTTTCCAACCGCCGCTGATGTATCCATCACGGTTAAAGAAAAGTTGATGCTTGCACGGAGACCATGGGGATCAGAGAAAACTAGAAAGGATATTGGAGAGGAAAGTTAATTCACGTATTAGATTGGGCATTCTGCCTGTCAGTAACGAATTAAAATAATCATAATGTGGTTTCAAGTTAGGGTCACATCATGCTACATCGCATCTTCGAAGTCGGCTTGAGAGTGAACACCAAAGAGTTTGCTGACCCCCTGCTGCAATCAGGCGGCCGCTTGTAGACGCTGGCTGTGGCAGCACGATTCGGCGCCGGCCGACAAGTTGAAAGAGGCCTAGGATTGGCTTCAGAAGGAGTCGTACTCACTGGTCCCCTCCTTCCTAGACATACACCCGCCGAATTACGTTGAAAACCTCACCAACACGGCCTCCCATATCACCAAGTCAGCCTGATCGGTTCCATCCGCCGAGTATTCGCCGAACTCCTGCCGGCACTTGCAGAAAAGGCGTGCTCCCAGTTGCAGACATGTATCGAGGCGATGATCGCGACTGAATGCTACATTGAACAGATGTCATCTTTACTACATAAATTGATTTTGTTAATAAAAGTTTTAAAATGAAACTGTAATGTTTTTTTTTTTGTGGGCGACAAATTTATCGTTCCAATCCTGTATACGTGAACGGTATTACACGTTATTTTATTATTATGATTATAAAAAAAAAATTATAGGAGACTTGCGCATTTGCGTATAGGTTTTAAAATTATTGAATGTGTACATTTGCTTACTTGAGAAAATAATAGTCAAAATCCAACACACGCATTTTTTTCTTTAAATAAAAGCCAAATGTGAAACCAGTTAGATTGCAAAAAAATATTAAATCTTTTATAATAAAAAATATCTCTTTTTGTTTTGTTTTATGAAAGCGACTTTAAATGTTTGCATTGTCACGGGAGTGATTCGACGAGAAATTTTACTGGAGGGCTATCACGACACCCACTATCGTTCTTTCAAACCGATAAACATAGACACAAAATGAAAGAAAATGATTAGGAAGTATTTAAGTGGAATAATCATTAAGAAATTATGGCAAAAAAAAAAAAGAAAAGTAGGAAAAACAGCAATAAAGAAATAAACAGAATCTTCCACTTCATAATAAATATCAATGTACATTTAAGTATTGGTCCGTCCTGGGTAAACGTTAAATGTCGCGATTTAAGAAAGATACGCGATTCAAATTCTGTAAAGCATTAAAAATACTTTCCTGATGTTGTATTTCTTAAATATTATTAATTATTGTTATAAATAAATATTATTAAATGGCCGATTATTTCGAGTTACAATTCGAGCTTCATTTTTAGATAAAGATGACATCAGGTCAAAATCGGTGCTCATTTCGTACTGATTTAGCTTACTGACTTAACGTTGACACATTTCAAACCTGTTTATTTGAACTTTACATTCATAATATTAACTGGATTTTAAATAAAAGCGATTACTCAGTTTTTTTTTTTAGGTATGGCTAAATACAAGAACATAAAACCATATTTAATGCCTAGATTTTACTGGCGTTCCCCTCGGGCAACGACCTTTAACGTGTATTCCGTTCTATCACACATAAATTTTCCGATGAATTAAACGTAAATTTTATTCTTTTTTAATTCACGTTTCTATATAGTTTGAAATATTTCTTTTATATTTTCTCTTTGATTTTAGACATCGTTTAAGCTTTTTCCATTCTTCTTTAACTTTTGATACAGTATTTGAAGTTAAAACTCCGGCGCCACTGTTTATGTCACTGCCGATTATTTTAAAATGATTAAAGTAAATTAGCACGGAAAAATCGGCAATCAAACGGTTAGTGTGCTTCTTTATATCATGAGAAATGACGTTGTTTTTTTTGTTTTTTTCTACTTAGAAATACTTCAGTCCAAATTATATTTTTAAATACTAGCAGTTCAGCCCGGTTTTGCTAGTGCCCGTTGTACTGTTCATAACTTATCCTACGTTTGACTACACTTTATGTAAGATTTCAAGTGTTTGGGCAAAAAATTGGCTGGATAAATTCGTAGAGACTGCAGAGGTAAATTTTTTGTTTAACTTTGACCCCAATTTTAAACATTTAGAACGTTTTTTAAAACTCAAATCAAATTAAAGTTTGATCTATGTCAAAATAACCAACATTTAAAATTTCAAGTGTTTAGACCCGAAATTGGCGGAGGAGTTTGTTAGAATTTTCAAAGGTCAAATCGTTGAACTCAAACTCTTTGTCAGCCAAATATATTGCCTAAAACTGATTTTAAAAATTTCCCAGATCTCAGTATCCCTTATGACAAATCTTGAATCTCTAGACTGAAAATTTAAAGTTATTTGGTAGGGAAATATACACGGACACACAGACACACATTTTCGCCTTATATATATATATATATATATATATATATATATATATATATATATATATATATATATATATAGATTAGAACGTTTACATTGTGAGGAATATTGCAACTCAGAAAAAACTTCTTAGCTATAAAAGGATTTGGATGGAATGCAGTACTCTGCTCTAAATAAATAATCAATATAGAATCATTCGTAGTATTTGAATATTCCGATTACTCTTCTCATTACTTGCGCTATTTGCACAACGTTTAGGTCGATGTGACCCCAATCTTCTTTAGGTGCATTTTGTCGAACGCGGGAATCTTTCTTTCGAACTCGGAAGCTGTACACTGAATTTTAAAAAATGGAATTTTTAACGAACCCCCATTTTTTGTCAACAAGGGTAACATGCTCTTTGTTTCGTCAGCTGTGACTGGGTAGCGATCCTAAATAATTCGCAATAGCATTTTTTAGTCGCTCTGAGGAATGGAAGTTTAATCTCCAGGAATTTTACTTGTTTAATTAATTTCCTAAAGTACCCTATGCACTGCACCATAGGTCCTTGTGACCCAGTCGCAATTCAGTGTGTGGCATAAATATTAAAAAATTCGACAAAAAAGTTCCCGAGTTCGAAAAGATACAAATGAATAAGGCCGGAGATTAAATCGACCTAAACGTTGTGCAAATAAAACTCAAAATGATAACCGTAGTTCAAAGGATCCCAAGAATACAAATATGCAAAACATTAATATGGTATTTTACGCCATCATAAATATCTATTACAATATATACTAGAAAAAAACAATTGATAATCTAATTCTATGTTCGTAAATGAAGAGGCACTTGGCGCTCCACATGTGATAGCGGTATGGCCTTCAACGAGCATGAGCAAGAAGCTATGGAGCGTCGTATACTGAGACACCAACGAGCCGCAGCCACTCACCATCGAAACCCAAATCCTGTCTTCCAGTACTCTATCTGTATAAAACAGTACAATTCATGCATCGGGCTTCACAGTCATCAATGGAGTCACAGTAAATAAAAAAATAACAAATTTAAAAATTAAAAAAAAGCTAAAATAAATAAATATATATATGGCGTTATGACGAAGTGTATTAGACCAGAAATGTTGATCCTAATTCTTGTCGGCGATTTATGTAGTTTTGCAATCAGAATGAAGTATTTCATTCGAAGGTCTCCCACATTTCTTTCGGGGGCTAGGATATCAATTTTGATAGCTTTGTTGTTGTTGTTGTTGCATGTGTGTGAAAATGTTCTTTGATTCTGATGTGTAAAGTTCTCACTGTACTGCCTATACATGATCTATTGCATTTGATGCGTTGTATGCCATAGAAGATATTAGTGCGGTTATATAAATTGATGCTATTCATGTGGCAGTTCGCTAAGGTTTATTTGTGTTACGTTTGGTAAGGTGTTGCTGTAGTGTGTGCCATTTGTATATTATTGTATGTCAAAACCCCCATTTGCGTGGCTTTGCGGATAGCTGCTGTTATCCGTTCATTTAAGTGTAGTAACTACAGGAAACAAGAGTTGGATAGACGGTGATGTGTCCGTTTTAAACGTTTGAGGATGTTATTAATAGTTAAGATTATGTATTCGTTGATCTCTATTACTTGACAGAATTTGGTGTTTCATGTGATTTTGTTAACCTTCTTGCTGCATTTATTGCAAATGTGTGGCAACTCGTTCTCTGCATAGTCTATTTTGGCAATATGAGGGCGGGTCGACCTGTAGTGTATGAATATGTCTCTACTACCGAGTTTCATGTAGAATTTAGTATTTATTTTACCTCCCTCCGGCAGATGCTCAGGCGTAAATCTAATAGTGTCAATATCCAGAACAGTTGGAGCGCTCAATATCGAATCTACTTGTAGGACTGTATTGTTTAATGTGTTGACAATTGAGTTCTTTTTCTCTCGGGATTCTGCCAGTTTACGTATTTTGTATAAAATCTGACCTCGTTCTTATTTGTCTATGACTGCGATTGCAAGAAGTCCTGAGAGGCTTGATCACATGGGCGGTGCCGTAATTTGTTTATATGTTCACTGTTTTCGTGCAGAGTATGTTTTATCTTTTACCAACAGAGAGGCACCTGACTTTTCCCGCTCGTAAGAAATACGCTTAAATATGATATTTTAATTTGTCAAGGTTTTAGTATATATTATTATAGAGTTGTGATTCTAAAAGTAGAAAAATATTTAGGGTGCCATCAGCTAAAATCAAAACCGCAAGGAAAACTGTAGCAGTAACATCTGGTAATGTTACCACTGTACCAACATGACACGCATATGAGTAGATTAAATGTTTAAAACGAAAATAAACTAAGATGAATGTACAATGTGTATAACAAGATTTGCTCCTTTTTTGACCGGTGAAAAGACCCATAAAAGAACGGTCCATGCAAAATCTAATCATGTAAGGCTCCTAGCGCCGCTCTCCGACTTTTAGTTTCGGAGGAGATAGATTTTAAACATATGGAGACAGACAGGCATGTAGCTTTTTCCATACTAGATTATTTAGAGGAAATTATGTATGTAGTTGTCAAGGAGTGTGGAATCTAGAAGAATAGACACTTTTCCTTTATGAACTTTTTTATTTATTTGATAACTCTTATAAAATGAATACTGACGTTCTTCTTTTTATAAAATTATATCAAAATTAAGCATTTAAACATTATAACAATTATATTTATATCGATAGAATTCCGTAGCGACTTCAATTCTTAGTATCTATCTGTGTAATATCAACAGTAACCAGAATAGAAAAATGCATTACTAAAACTTGATTTCAAATGCATACCTATGAATTAACTGATGGATGTCGGATGCATAAATAACTTGAATAGATTCGTTTTTTTCATGGATACTAAATAGAATTTTAACATAAATTAAGAGGCACCATCGAGATCTATTAGCAACAAGAACAAACATTCAAACAAATATATGTTTGGATAAACATATGTAAAGCCACGTGAAAATTAGTCACGTTTGAAAACCACACTTCTGACGTCATAAATAAAGGAGATTTCTCAATATAGGAATCTGTTGGTTCGGAGTTAGAAGTCAGTTGGGAGACAGAGTTGAGGGTCAAGAGTTTATGAGAGATAGTCAGTTGGAGAGGAGAGCCCCTTAAAAGCGAAGGGTAGAAGATAAGACCATGTAGATTCGTTGAATTCCTGACTCACTGATCAGTCGATTGAATAAAAAAAACAAATAATTTTATAACTGTTTGTCTCGTCGTTGCTTACATCAAAAAGGTAAATGTGTTTTATCATCATCTATAAATAACTTTGTGTAAATCCTCCCAAGTTATGTGTCCTTCCCTCCCTCAGAGGTGAATTATCACCTCCCTACCTCTGTCTTAAGAACTTGCATCACATCTTCCAGACAGTATTAATATGAATTCACCAAGATTTCTCACAGTCGTCGTCATGATGCAATATATAAAAAATGTCTTCCCATCAGAATTGGCATCGTCATCCGTTATATATGTCCCCAACATCTAACCCTGCTATAGAACCGTGGATGCTACGACGGCCTACAAACCCCCGTTCTCACTCGACACAAACGCGACAAGCAGCACAGTCCCACCTGTACACAGTAGAGCTCCCTAGATGTAAGAAAGCCTTCTATTCAAATAGTCGTTTCCCAAGTACTGCTAGACTTGGGAATTTATATTTGAGTTTCTCCTACCCCAGCTGTACTGGCATGCAGAAGTTCAAGTGTACTGTGAACAGACATCTTGCTGCTCTACTCCTTACATAGTATTCGTACAAATTATACCCCTGATAATAGCAAATTACGTCAAAGTTGCACGGTCCTGGATATGATCTTAAACTATATCCGATGTTAAGACCCCAGCTTGCGGGCTTTGGGAAGTGTGAAGCTCCTCTTTAATTGCCATTGCTCCCAGATCCACTCAGACCCGGAGTAGTAGTACCTGTTAGGGTCCCAACTATGGGTTAAATAGAAACCGACTTGACAAAAACAAACATATTCTATTAAAAATATTTCTTTAAAATAACTGGATTCGGCATTAAATAACCTGAAAATTGTTGATCGGCCGTAAAACAACAGCAACCAACCAACCAAACAACCAACCAACCAAAGTTGAACTGTGTCTTGTTTGTGGTGACAATATAATAAAACATTATTTAATATTAAATGATTATCCGTTATCAATATCTGAATTACTTTATTACCTTTTTCCATTTGACGGCGAAGATTTTAAAAGAAAGCAGAATTCAGTAAATTGATTTTTTCTCCTATTTCAACGTTTATCATGAAGCAACGTATCATACAGTTCTATGTACATGCAAGATATTTTTTAAATCACCTTGTCTCATTTATATATTCAGTAAAAATAATATTCTTCTGAATTTTTAATTTAACTGCAAAGAGGAATTAGAAAAAAATGTTTTTTATGAAAATAGCATGCATCCTTTGACTCGCGTAAGCTGTTGTAAAATTGCATATGACATGCGTTCAAAAGACACGATTATATTTAAGAATCG
>NC_136492.1:86222484-86367484 GCF_053919585.1 Euprymna scolopes | reverse complement strand
GGGAGGAGGAATTTATTAGAGAGAAAATATTTTACCACTTCCATTGATCTTAACCGATTTTGGCCGTGACATCTCAGCAGAAAAAGTATAGAAATCTAAGATTATCGAGGAATTTGAGAAATAATAAGCCTATAACACACCTCAAATATTGTTCTGTCGTATGTGCATATTATATTTGCATGAAATATCTTGATTTTTAATCCTATTAATATAAAAATCAGACGAGAAAAAATGAGTTCATTTTATTTATATAGAAGAAGAATAGAAGAAGAAGAAGATAGATAGAAGATAGAAGAAGAGAAGAAGAGAAGAAGAGATTTATGTTGTTTGTCTTGGTTTTAGGATATGTTTTGAATGAATTTAATTATTTACGAAAGGAAAGTATATTTTTACCTAAGTGCGAGCTGAGAATAATTTTCCCTTTTACCAACTTGGTACCCCTACATGGGGAGCGGTATATATATATTAGTTTTAGAATATAATTATCCACTGACACGTGTTTCATCGTCTACGACTCATCAGAGTGGCTGAATCTAGCGAGATTCAAAATCGGGACCCCACGCTAATGAGCCTAAACCCCTTATCGCTGACCCATATATATATATATATATATATATATATATATATATATATATATATATATATATATATATATTGTCTTTGAGGTAGCTCAGTATTGAATACATTCTGTAAGTCGACATCTAATATATTATATCTCCTAATAAATGTTTATTTTACTATATGAAAAAATATGTATATAATTATGTGTGTGTTCGTATGTATGTTTTAAATGATAATATACTGTACTCGTTATACTTTTATTAATAGGCAATTCCTGAGTAATCTTACACCCACCCACACACACACATACAACACACACGCACATACACAGAACACACACACATCTATATGTGTGAGTGCATTTATATATGTGTGCGCTTATAATTGTGTGTATTTATTAAAATGTGTGTATATATATATAAATATATATACATACATACATACATGTATATATATGTATATATATACATATATATATATATATATATATATATATATATATATATATATATATATATATATATTCATCAGTATGCCATGATTTGCGTTTGCCAATTTCCTGTACACTTGTCTACAACGTCTGACCCTTTGTTGTTTTTTGGTGGAGATTGTACATTGTCATATATGTCAAGAGCTAAGGTCTGTTTTCAGTGAAGAGTCATGACCAAGGTGATTTTTTTTTACATCGCCTTCTTTTATTTCTTTTATTTGGTGAAGAGTCTGAGGGCAAAGGATGTGAGATAGAATCTTACGCCAACACAATGGATGTGCTTGGCAAGTATCACGGCTTTTTGTTTGCGTAAGTCACGTAAACTAGGAAATCATTTCTACAAAATCGTTTCTCTTGGAAGTTTGCAATTTTCCCCATGAATTTCCAATATGTAACCCGTTTCCGGTTGATTAGAGAAGAATGATGTTTTATGTGTACACAGAAACACATACACAAACAAACACGAACGCACACACACATATATGTATAATGTCTATATATATATATGTATAATATTAATGATATTCATAAATATATATAAATGCGTATGTATATGTGGAAATATGTATATATATACATCATATACACACATATATATATATATCATATATATGATATATATAGTATATACATGTATATAAGTTATATATAAGTAATATATATATATATATATATATATATATATATATATATATATATATATATATACACTAGCTGTACCCGGCCACGCGTTGATGTGGCTCAGTTTGTTAAAATGGACCACATTCCTCAAGAAAAATTGCATTGTGTTCGTTTATTTACTTTTGTTATTTTTTCAATTTTTTTATATAATTTTTCCCCCCCCCAAAGAATTAAGTCTTTTTACCATAAATTGTTAGGTGAAAGTTTTTTTTTGTTTTTTTTTCAGGAAAACTTGCACTTTTTTTTAAAAAAGAAATTTGATAGTAAACATTTCCTTTTGAAAACGGAATTTTTATTATAAAAAGAACAGATCAATGCTTTATATGAACATTGTAAATAGTTAGGTGAAAGTAGAGAAAAGTTGTTTTTTTTCCAGAGACTGTACAAATTATTTTTTCAACGGATGTTAAGAAAAACAGATCACATACTTCCATCATTAATTATGCAAAAAAATAAATAAATTGAATCACTCTCTCTTACTAATGTTTGCTAAAGAATAAATACAGTAAACTTAGCTGCAGTGTTAGCATTGCTGCATCTTTAAAAGTTGGTTCATGCTGACAATTAAAAAAAAATAAACGTCTAAAAATTAGTAAAAATAAGTAAAATCATGAATGACGGCTCTTGGGGGCGGGGGCAAGTAAGTAGGAACACACAAGCATGTGTGTAAAATAATTAATATTCGAGAAATTGTAAACAATAACAAAAATATCTGATACCAAATGCAGTAAAATGCAAATATCTTTATACGTGCTGAAACTGTGTTTAAGTTATTATTATTTCATTTCTTTTATTAAAAGTTGTCTTTCCAACAATTAACTGGTTGCATGTCGTTTAACCATTAACTCTTGGAAAATTGTAGGAAAAATCTATGACTATCACTAACTCTAAATTTGGAGTGCAACTCGAACTTAGGGTTAGTGGTAGATAAGTAATTTGCTAGGAGTCTCAGAAATTTCATGAAAAATATTGAATAATTCCACCCCGATTTCCAAGCTTATAACTCCTCGAAAAATGTAATTCAAGCCCTAATTGTTTTTTTTCAATTAAAGGAGCAACGGCCAAGGTGTCATAAAAAAAAACAAACAAACAACGTGTTTTTTTTTAAACGGTTTTAAACTTCGGTTTTGACAGGTAAATTTCTAAAAAAACACTACCGTTTTTTTTGTTTTAAATTTAAATATATTATTTATTGATCATTTATCTGCAAGTTTTTATACATAACACTTTGGTACATAAATTAATTATTTACTTTTTAAGAGACAATTCAAAATGGGAGGCGTGAATTAATTCGACCCCTTGTCTTGCAAAGCTTATAGCTACTCAAAAATATAATTTAGACCCTCTTTTTTCAATTAAAAGAGCAAGGACCACGGTTTCATTAAAAAAGCAAAAAAAAACAAAAACAAGGTGTTTAAAAAAGGTTTTAAACTTCGGACTTTACAGGTAAATTTCTAAAACCACTACTTTTTTGTTTTAAATTGGAATATATTATTTATTGATCTTTTTTCTTCAATTTGTGATATATAAAGTTTTGGTAAGTAAGTTAATTATTTACTTTTTAATAGACATTTGACAATGGGGGGCTTGAATTAAGAAAAGTTTTTGTCTTAAATGTTATATTCAGTTTATGTAAAAGAGCATAAAATTACACATTGCCCCGTAAAATATCATAAAAAATACTTGAATAGAAAAATTTTGATAGAATATTAAAGTTTAAAAATTGAAAATGCTGAGCTCGGAAAATTCAATGAATTTCATTACGGTTTAAAAAATATTTCTATTTCAGTTTCTACTACTTTAATAGCTTATTTTGGAAGTATAATCCATATAGAAAATAAACAACCCACTTTTAAAAGTGAAATTATGAGTTTTTAATTTTATTCGAAGTTTTGTGTTAGGGGTGTAACAAAATTCATACATAGATTCTGATGCACCTAGTCATTTGTTTACAAGTTTTGAGAAATTACCTTACTCCTTAAGCGATAAGCTGACATTTGTTTATTATTATTTTTTTTATTCAATGTGTAAAATCCACTTTGAACAACATATTTGGACATTAGAAAAATTAAAAAGCAAAAAAACTTTGTTTTAGCATGTTCTACTGTGTTTGATATAATTTTTTTTTTACTGATGTTCCTTGCTTTTTAGAATTTTTGACTGAGGGGGGTCGCATAGATCGTATTTTAAACTAAACTACGGAGGTTGGAATGCCCACTCTAAAATCTACTTTGAAAAATCGATTTTATAGCGAGATTTAAGAATGGTTAGCCGAAGAAAAGGTGATAAACAAAACAAATAATAAATAAATAATTGTTACCAAAGGCAATAAATGCTACTTTTTTTTACTTACATGAATGAGTTTATTTTATGTTTTAAAGTATTTTCAAGCGCTTTTCTTTATTTTTTTAATCTTAAATTGCGGGTGTATGGATGTGAAGTATCTCCAGATTTTCTAGAATTCCACGCTAGATATCAAACGAAATCTCCAGATCTAGCGGGAAACATATAAATTGGAAACACTGGTAACCTGACGGCAAGCGGTGATAAATAATTGTCCATAAATAAAAAAGATGGTCTATCGGTACAAAAAAACCACCTATTTATTATAGAAAAAATGATTATAATGTTATAATTAAAAAGAGATATATAAAAACAAGCATGGGTACCGTAAATATATTATAGCAAAATGTCGAACAATCATTTATTTAGTTATTTAGACTATTAATTACGAACGCCCCAAGAGTTACATTTAAATATATATATATATATATATATATATATATATATATATATATATATATATATACATATATATACATATAGATATATATATATATATATACATATAGATATATATACACTCACAAAAATGTATACACACATATATACATACACATTTATCCTATACATTTACCACACACACAAACACACCCAATCACATATATGTATATATATATATATCATATACATTTATCATATATATATATATATATATATATATATATATATATATATATATATATATATCATATACGTATATATATATCATATATATATATATATATATATATACGTATATCATATACATAGGCCTATGCATATGTTTACGATAATAAAAATATTACATATTACCATTTTTAGAAAAGGTAGGTGTATTTAATAAGAATAATCACAATAAAATTACTTTATAAAACAGGACGCGTCTTTACGATTACACTGAGTGTCACAGTAGAAAAGTTAGATGGATTTGAACGTAAAATCGTAATCGGAGAATTATTTTTACTTACATTTTTAGTCTTAGTTCAGCTTTAAAGTGGCCTATGTTGCAGAATTTTTTCAGCCTATCTGTTTCGGTAAAAGGCATGCACATAAAATACCTAATTTTCTAGATCAGTACATATAATAATTCTGTTACACCATTTTCTAGATCAGTACACATAACTTGTACATTTTGTCAAGAGGGATAACAGGGAGATATCCTAGAGTAAATGTTATCCTATGAAAACAGTTGTTAGTTGTTTCTCATCTACAATTTAATAAATGTTGGCGATCTTAAATGTACAGGATAGTAACTTTTTCACGAAGGCATACTCTACATAATTAACTCTAGGATAGAGATACAAAATAACTTTAAAACTAACAAAAACAATAGAAAATAAACAAATAAATAAATAAAATAAATAAACATGCATATACATAAACTATCATACATATATATATATATATGTATATATATATATATATGTCTCTCTCTCTATATATAAAAACTAACATAAAAACCTAACCTAGATTTAAAACAGGTCAAGACACTAGATATCCAGACTAAATAGAACACACACAAAGAAGCAGGTCAACCAGAGGTCAAATGGGTATTTGTCCTATAAATGCATGTCCTTGGCTGATAGGGAGGGCGCGGTGGATACTAGAAAGCTGATTGGTTAACTAAAATCTCAATAAAAGGTGGCCATAAGCCTGAAAGATACTAGAGTGGATAAAGCGGGGAATATTCAGTGTAGCTTAATCGCCATATATATATATATATATATATATATATATATATATATGTATATATATAACACATTCATTTACTCACATAAAATTAATATACGAAAGTGTAAATTTATGCGTAAACTTTAAGTATGTACATCAAAACTGCTCAATACGTAGGTAGAGCTAGTAAGTTATAAAATATATACGGCGATTAAGGTACACTGAATACTCCGCGTTTCATCCACTTTAGGATTGTTCAGGCTTATGCGCAAATTTTGTGGTTGTCTGTCGTTTTTATACATGCACGTTTTATTGAGATTTTAGTAAGCCAATCAGCGTTTTAATATCCACCGCGCCCTTCCTATCAGCCAGTAGGTATGCACTTATCCGGACAAAGGCCTATTTTACCTCTGGTTGACCTATTCCTTTGTGTATGTTCTATTTTGCCTGGATATCTAGTTTTAAATTTAGGTTAGGTTTTTTATGTTAATTTATATATATATATATATATATATATATGTACACATAAATATATATATATATATATGATAGTTTATGTATAATCCTGTTATTAATTCATTTATTTGTTTATTTTCTATTGTTAGGTTAGTTTTAAAATTATATTGTATCGCTATCCTAGAATAAATTTTATTCTGTGAACACAATTGTTCTCTATTTCGCTTCTACAGTTTAATAGATGTTGGAGTTCTTTAAATTTCAGGATAGCAAATTTTTCAGGAAGGCATAATCTACATGGATCGTCTAGGTCCCTACATGTGGTAGCTTGTCTTATTATTTTCCATTCGAATACCGGCGAATGTCCGCTTTCCTTGAGTTCCCAGTATTTATTTGCTAGCGTTGTTTTCATACGGTGCTTTTTATTGTTGAATGTTAATTTGTGATCATAATATCGAGTTTTGAAATCTAAGGAAGTCATCCCTTGGTAAAATTTCTTGTTAATCGGGTTTTCTTTCGAATTATTGCGGCCTGGTAAACTACGCTTTTGGTTAGACATTTATTTTGAAGTGGGCAAAATGTGTGGTGTCTACAGTTGCATTTATCTTATTCGTTTTTAATATTTTTATTTTTATTTCTAGTATGGTTGTTGTTGTCCGGGCTGGGTTTATTATTATTATTATTATTATTATTATTATTATTATTATTATTATTATTATTATTATTATTATTATTATTTCTGCTTGTGTAAGTTTTATTTTTGTCACTGTGTCTACATTTTTATTGTTTATATTGTTGTTGTTGTTTACATTGTTTTTATTTAATATTTTGTTCTTATGTGCTTTAATTATCATCTCTAAATTATCGCTATTTATTTATAGCTAATAAATACTGGGAACTCAAGGAAAGCGGACATTCGCCGGTAGTCGAATGGAAAATAATAAGACAAGCTACCACGTGTAGGGACATAGAGGAATAATGTAGATTATGCCTTCATCAAAAATTTGCTATCCTTTACTTTAAAGAACACTAACATCTATTAAACTGTAGAAGAGAAATAGCGTACAATTGTGTACACATAATAAAATTTACTCTAGGATAGCGATACAAAATAATTTTAAAACTAACAATAGAAAATAAACAAATAAACAAATTAAATTAACATGGTTATACATAAACTATCACACATATATGTATATATATGCATATATATATATATATATCTTTATGTGTACATAGTTTATATATATATATATTTATAACATAAAAAAACTAACATAAATGTAAAACTAGATAACCAGCCAACATAGAGCATACACAAAATAATAGGTAAACCAGAGGTCAAATAGGCAGTTGTCCGGTAAGTGAGTGCGCATTTGCCGATAGGAAGGGCGCTGTGAATACTATGAAGCTGATTAGCTAACTAAAATCTCAATAGAACGTGCGTGTATAAAAACGACAGACAAGCACTAAATTCGCGCATAAGCCTGAACAATCCTAGAGTGGATGAGACACGGAATATTCAGTGTAGCTTAATCGCCATATAGATTTTATAACTAACTAACTAACTAACTAACTAACTAACTATATATATATATATATATTTATATATATATATATATATATATATATATATATATATATATATATATATATATATATATACAGGATGCACTCGAAAATCCACACAGATGACGTCTTTATAGCGCTGGACGCTTTGTGTAGAACCAACCAGCTTTTTCGGTATTGCTGCTAACCTTTGTCTGTGCAGATGACTGCCACAAGACAAAGTATACAGTAAACCGTAGGTTTTAATATTAGTGTTTCCTTATCATAGATTAATATCCTAACGAAGACAGGGAGTGCATCTCTCACAGTAAATAATCTGGAAATTTCTATGACTCGGCACGGTACATACAGCGCTTAGCATTCAAAAATAATTACCCTTCTACTCCTGACCAGGCGCAACGTTGCTTAACTTCGGTGATCTGGCGAAAACCGCCGTGTCCACGTGATTGTACCGGATACACACATATATATATATTTTTTACACGGTGGCCACCAATTATTAAGGCCCGTAAGCCACTCAGGGATAAGGGTTATTGCAAGTACAGTACGTTAGTGTGGAAATTTAATGAAGTGTTTACTTAAGAGGGCGGTTCATTAGGAATGTGATAACGTTGAACTTGAAGACATCCAAGTTGTAGTCAGGTGGGATGAAGGCAGACGGAACAGAATCCCACAGGATTGCAGTTCTAAGAAAGAAGCTTTGTTCATGGAATCTACGTTTTGATTTAGGCACATATAAAAAGTGGGGAAAACTTTTCACAGTGGATTCAGCTAGACGGGTGTTTTTCGTGAAAGATTGGCGAGGGGAGACCAGAGATTGGAGTTCAGACGAGCAGCTGCCATGGAAATAACGATAAAACAAGGATATGCTCGGAACGTCTCTTCTGTGGGAGAGAGGTTGCAGGGCAGAGAAAAGGGCATGCCCCACTAAGCCGCTAAGCCTATTTTGTACTCTGTCAAGTCGAGATAGGCTGTTTTTAGCAGCTCCTGCCAAGCTATTACAGCAATATTCTATCCTTGGACGTACTTGGCTTTTATATAGATAGAAAATTGCATCAGTAGTGAGATATCTTCTGGAGCGGTAGAAGGATTTCACCATCTTTCCAGCGACCCTGGCAACAGATTTAATGCATGTGTTCCATTTCATATCAGGAGTAAAGGACAAACCCAGAAGCTTGTCAAAACACGGGCTTCTCCTAGACGAGAGCCATCCATTTCAATTGGTGCCAGATGGGGATCAGAGAGTTGATTATGTAAAGATAGAAGCTTGGTTTTAGATGCATTAAAGCTAACCAGCCACGTCTTCCCCCACTGAACCACGATCTCGAGATCAGAGGAGAGAGAATCAGAGAGAACTTTGCCATTTACAGCCTTTGATGTGTTGCCGTAGATGGTCGTGTCATCAGCATAGATATCAACGAATGATTTAAGTATGTGCTTAGGGAGATCATTGATGTAGATTAGGAAGAGAGTTGGGTCAGTATTGACCCTTTAGGGACTCCAGCATTAATACTGTGTGTCTCTGATTTTTGTTCATCGATCACTATTTTTATGAACCTATCGGAGAGAAATGTTTTAATGATTAAGAAAACATTTCCAGTTATACCGTAGCTGGAAATCTTGTGAAGTAGGCCCTTATGCCATACCTTACGAAGGCCTTGATATATCAAGAGCAATTGTCCTTGAAAGGAAGCCTTTGTCAAGAGATTCACTAATCCTGTGAGATATAACCGATAGCACATCTGCGGTAGATCTTGCAGAACGGAAACCATATTGTGTGTCACTAAGAAGGTTGTTTCTGCTGAGGTGATTGACTATTTCTCTATTTAATATGGATTCCAGCAACTTACTCATGACATACAGGAGACTTATTGGTCTGTACTGAGAGGGAGATGACATCAGCTGAATTCTTAAATACATGGCACACTGATGAGGTTTTCCAGGGAGTCGGAAAGCACTTCTCCTTAAGGCAACGCTTAAACAGTTTCGTAAGTATGGGAGAAAGTTCTGGTTGAAGCTTTTTTTACACTATAATTGGGATGCCGTCAGGGCCAGTTGCTTTACTGGAATCAAGGTTCTTGATTAGCTTGCCGACCTCATGCACATATATTTGAATGTTACGTAACGTGTTTTGTGTTATAGTAGGAAATATTGGGAGTTGATGGCCTTCGTCGCATAGGGTAGAATTAGCTGCAAAGTTCTTTACAAATAGATTGGCCTTGTCTGATGCTGACGTGATGATCTCTGGTCCATTGATAATGGTTGGGATAGAACGCACACTTCTGTTCAGGATCCTGTTCGTTATTTGCCAAAACTGGTGGGAACCAATCCGCTGATCAGCTACTTTGGATTTAACAGATTGGGCATATAGCTCTCTTGCATTTGTATTACTCTTTTACAGTGGTTGGTGGCGTTCCTGAAAGTAGCTTTAGTTTCAGTGCTTCTATTACATTGGTAGTTATGGAAACAGTGATTTCTCTGCGTATGTATAGATAGTTAGTTAGATAGATAGATATATAGATAGATATATAGATATAGATAGATAGATATATAGGTGTGTGTGTGCGTGTGTGTGTGTGAGTTTGTGTATGTACTTGAATGACTACTGGAGAGACGTGGATGGTTAGTGGAGAGAACTAGGATACCTGTTGGAGAGAACTAGAATACCTGCTGGAGAGAACTTGAATGCTTACTGTAGAGAAATTAAATGGCTACTAGTGAGAACTTGCATGCCACTAGGATTTTTTTTCGGTTGGCTTAGACCTCTTTGTATAACGGATTTTCAGGACAACCTGTTATACACGTAAATTCTGACTGAATATTCAGGATTTACTTGTAGGGAAACATAACATAATATTCTAAGGGCAATATAATTCATCTCGATATAACTTCCCTACCTTGGCTTATACGACGACAGCTGCAACTTATCTAACAAATGCTGTCTATAGAATGAACGCTGAAGTAAATATTCAATCAAATTTTTTGAATTCTTCCCCGTAAATATATTAAGAGAAAGGATCAACAGAAATGTGTCATAACTAGGGCTAAGACAACAGCATACTCTATTTACAGCATTTTTTTGGACTCTCAAATATACATCCGTTGATATCTTATATATCTTTTATATTTAGTGGTGTTGTTCTCGGCTGCTGATTAACTGTGTCAAACTGTGTCGAATTTATACTCGAGAGTACAAACAATGAGAAGAATATGGTTTTGTCCTTGCTCTAGTCATAATGTTGTTAACGGGTAGAAAAAAGTGAGAGGAAAACTAAGGTTACTAAATTCTTTATTAACTTAAAATCTGAGGTGTGACCTTAATTTTAATTAAATATTCCGATATGTATGCATGTATGTATAGATCCCGAGGAATAGACCATTTAACTGAGAAATTCGACTGAAGTAAAATGAAACAGTGATGTATATATATATATTTATATATATACATATATATATATATATATATATATATATATATATATATATAATTATTTGTATATTCTGGCAGCAAGTCATTATTCGAGCATATCTGATTGAACAGGATGTGTCCTCATAGCATCAGCCCTGACCGAATGGTTAATTGTAGGCATAAACCGATTCATACCATTCAAAACATTCCAACAAAAACTTAACAGCCAGCCTAGGTTCTTCCCTAAATGTGCTGCTGCCATTGCACACAAAAATCACTTTTTCCATAGCTACCAACGTAATAGATGTACGGAGATTTCCAGCAACCACTGTAAAAGAGGAATAAAACATGCAAGAGTGTTATATGCTTAGTCTGTTAAATCCAAAGTAGCTGAGCAGCGGCTTGGTTCCCACCACTCATGGCAAATAGCAAACAGGATCTTGAACAGAAGCGTGCGTTCTATCCAAACTGACATCATCTCGTCAGCATCAGACAAGGCCAGACTATTTGCCAAGAACTTTGCAGCTAATTCTACCACATGCGACAATGACCATCAACTCCGTGTATTTCCTCCTAGTACAGACAACACGCTATGTAACATACAAATTACAAATATCTGTGCGCCAAGCTAATCAAGAACCTTGATTCCAGTAAAGCAACTGGCCCTGACGGCATTCAAGTTATAATGCTGAAAATGCTCCAACCAGAATTTTCCCCCATACTTACAAAACGGTTTAAGCGTTGCCTTAAGGAGAAGTGCTTTCCAACACCCTAGAAAACCTAATCAGTATGCTCTGTATTTAAGAATTCAGGTGAAAAATTATCTCCCTCTCAGTACAGACCAATAAGTATCCTGTATGTCATGAGTAAGTTGTTGGAATCCATATTAAATAAAGAAGTAGTCAACCACCTCAACAGAACCAACCTTCTTAGTGGCATGCAATATGGTTTCATCCCTGCAAGATCTACAGCAGATGTGCTAGCGGTTATATCACATAGGATTAGTAAATCTCTTGACAAAGGTTTCCTTCCCAGAAAAAATTGCTCTTGACATATCGAAGGCCTTCGATAAGGTATGACATAAGGGCCTACTTAACAAGATGTCCAGCTACGGTATTACTGGAAATGTTTTCTCAATCATTAAATCATTTCTCTCTGATATGTTCATAAGAGTAGTGGTATATGGGCAGACATCAGAGGCTCACAGTATTAATGCTGGAGTTTCCGAGGGGTCCATCCTGGGCCCAACTTTCTTCCTGATCTACATCAACGATCTCCCAAAACACATACTTAAATCATTCGTTGACATCTATGCTGATGACGCGACCATATATGGCAATACATCAAAGGCCGTAACTGACAAAGTTCTCTCTAATTCTCTCTCCTTTGATCTTGAGCACGTGGTACAATGAAGGAAGAGCTGGCTGGTCACTTTTAATGCATCTAAAACCAAGCTTCTATCTTTACATCATCTAGCATCAATTGAAATGGATGGCTCTCGTCTTGGGGAGGCTCCATGTTTTGTCAAGCTTCTGCGTGTGACCTTTACTCCTGATATGAAATGGAACATGCATCAAATCTCTTGCCAGGGACGCTGGGAAAATGGTGGGATCCTTCTACCGCTCCAGAAGATATCTCACTACTGATGCAATTCTCTATCCGTATAAAAGCCAAGTACGTCCAAGGATGGAGTACTGCTGCAACATCTGGGCAGGAGCTGCTAAAAACAGCCTATCCTGCCTTGACAGAGTACAAAATAGTCTTCGTGTTTTAGTGGGGCATGCCCGTTTCTCTTCTCTGCAACCTCTTTCCCACAGAGGAGACGTTGCGAAGCTGTCTTTGTTTTATCGTTATTTCCATGGCAGGTGCTCGTCTGAGCTCCAATCCCTTGCCCCTCGCCAATCTTTCACAAGAAACACCCGTCTGTCTGAAACTACTGTCAATAATTTTTCCCACTCTCTATCTGTGCCTGAATACAAACGTAGATTTCATGAGCAAAGCTTCTTTCTTAGAACTGCACGCCAGTGGAACTCCCTGGCGCTTGCCTGTTTCCCACCTGACTACAACTTGGACGTATTCAAGTCCAACATAAACAAACTCCTGACAAACCGCCCCCTTAAGCAAGACACTCTATCAAAACCCTCAATACTAATCATCACTACAATACTATCTCATTGATTACTGTACACGCAATAACCCTTACCATGAGTGAGCTTCAGGCCTTGCTAAGTGATGACCCTCATGTAAAAAAAAAAAATACGACAGAGTTATTCTTTGTTCAGATTTGGTGTATATATCTTTTTAATTCGCCGAGCGGACTTTTTATTTCAGCTAGCATGTTATATAATATGGCGCCCAAAAATAGTCGTTCGCCCATATTTATATCGGTGCTTCCCATTATCATAAGGAGCGATTGTTTTTTTTTATCGCTTTCTTATTCTTTTTCTCTGAGGCTGGGTGTATTTCTATATATTTTTTTTAATTGGTTATAATGATAGGTGTAGGAAGGTAGGGGTATATAATATATGTATAAATATATAATATATATATATATGTATAATGTAAAATTAATAGTAATTCAATTAAAACTTAATAATAAAATAAAGTTGTTTGCTATACACCGAATATTCTTACTCGTTAGAAAAAGTGAGAACATGTTGGATGAATGGAATCATTAAACCCATCCATCAAAATAAACCGTAAAGTAACACTTAAGTAATATCTTAAAGTAGAAATAAATCTCTTAACAAATAAATGGGTTACTTCCGGTTTTTAGCGTTAATGTTGTCAGCTGTTTATAATTAGAAAATAATGTAAAATTAATAGAAATTCAACAAACCCTTAATAAAATATAAACTTAATATGTTGTTTCTAAATAACACAACTAAATCGATTCTACCACCACAAACAATTATTATCATGAATCTAATTATTAAGATGGATTTGTGTGATGTAATATATAGATTAGCTCACTCATAGAATTTATATTTCTTTTGAATAGATAGTATATATAAAATGAAGTCCATGATCGTCCGTTTTTAGTATCCAAATTACACTTTGAAATAGTGCGTCTTTTGTACATATTAATTTAATTGTTAAAACATGAACAGACTGGAATACGATCTATATATATATATATATATATATATATATATATATATATATATATATATATATATAATTACTGAGGAAAAATATTACAATTTATTCATACCTCAAAAACACAAACAACAATTATAATAACGCCAGTGCCTAACCCATGAATTGTCAAATACACCCTTTTTAATCATTTAACAATAGTTCTTCGTTGTTTTATATAAATTGAACAAACTATATATTAAAAAAATATAGAAGGAAAGTTATTGCGAAAGTTAAAGGCATATTAAAAAATTTATTGCGAAAATTAAAGCCATATTCAAAAGAAATGCAGATAAAAACTGTGAATCTATTAATTATCGAAAAGAATAGAAGTATTGGGAGTCGAACAATAAACAATGAGTTTTATCTGTTTTTCTATTGATAAAGCATCAAAAATATTCATTATATGTATTACAATGTAATATATCGTATAATTCATTTTTGGTCAAGTTTATGGTTTAAAATTAAAGATTATTACTGTGTGTCTGTAGGACATATGTTATTATTATTATTATTATTATTATTATTATTATTATTATTATTATTATTATTATTATTATTATTATTATTATTATTACAAATTCCATGATTGTAATTTTAAATTAGTGAAGGTATATTTTAATTTATGCAATTTGCGTTTTCAAAATAACGTTTTACTACATTACTCTCATTATCTAAAATATTGAGCTATTTATTATCATGATAGATATTTTGAATATAAAAATATATATACATATATATATATATAACGCATTATATATATTATATAATATATATTATATTATATATAATATTGTATATATTATATATATTATATATTTTTAATATATATATATATCATATATATTATATATATATATTGTATATATTATATGCATTATATATTATATATAATATTATATATAATTTAAAAATTTCATACATATATAGATTATCTGCTATATATATTATATATTTTTAATACATATATTAAACATATATATATATATATATTCAATATTTTATACATTGTATATTTTATACAATGTTATATATATTCAATAGTATATATAGAAAATATACATTATATATGCATTAAACATATTATATATGCATTATATATATTAAAAATATATATCTAATATATATATTATAAAAATATTATATGTTATATACTATATTATATATTTCATATATATTTTGTATTATATATGTTATATATATTATGATATGTATGTTATACATCTTCTGCCATATATATAATATATATTATATACACTATATTATATATATATCATATATATATTATATATATTATATAAATAATATAATATATATATATATGTATATATATTAGGTATATTTTATTATATATATTATACTACATATATTATATATTTACTATTGTATTTATTATACACTATATATTATGTACATTATGCATATTATGAATTAAAATATATTATATATATCATATACATTATATATACATTATATATTATACTTATTATATATTTGATATATTATATTTTATATCCATTATGTTTATTATATATAAGATATTTATATTATATACGTTATATATATCAGTTATATATATTATATATATATTATATGCATATGGTTTATATATCATATATATATCATATACATATTCTATATATCTTCATATATATATGATATATATATTATATATATTATTTATAGTATATATATATATATATATATATATATATATATATATATATATATATATATATATTACATATATATTATAAAAATATATGTTTATTTTTAACCAGAATAAACATTAGGGACTTCCCCATTATAAAAAATATAGGGAGGGTCTTACCATATTTGTTGTATAATGGGGTATTTTCCGCACATTCAGGAGATTATATGTATAAACGATACTGACAGGAACTGACGAGTCGAATTAATTCTCGTTCTGCTACCAACCAATCAGAAACCAGAATTACCTCATTAATATTAAACCTTTCTGTAGCAATTTCGCATATGTTTTTTTTTTCGTCTCGACCCGGAAGAATCTTTTGCTCTTTGGATTCCAACTGTTCTGTCTCCTGCAAACTAGTCACCTCTCAGGACTTGTGCCGAACACCGAACCATCGGAAACTGTTCTGTAACGAAACATGGTTTACACTTCTATAGGTTATGGGCTCAGCGTGCGTCTTCATTTCGATGGATCCGAATCAAATTTCGAATTGTGGCAAGTTAAATTTCTTGGATATCAAAACACACACAAAGTACTTTAAACACAACCCGAAAACAGAAACGACCCCGACTTCATTCAAAAAACGGAACTAACTCTTCCTAATTAATGCTGTGCTTAGATGACCGGTCTATCACTGGTAATTAGAGAATCCCTGGAGGATGGCTGCAAAGCATTGAACGTATTGAGAGAGCATTATTTATCGAAAGGAAAACCCAAAATTATTTCTTTATATACTGAGCTGACCTCTCTAAAACGAATGGAAGCCCAAACCATTACTGATTGTAATATAAGAGCTGAAACGACTGCAAATTCTTTAAAAATGTCTGGTGAAGTCATAAGCGACAGTCTGTTAATTTCCATGGTCCTTAAGGGATAACCCTGGGATTTCAAATAATTTACAACCGTCGTAACCCAGAAAGAAAACCCCATGACATTTAGCCAATTCAAGGTAGCACTCAGAAGTTACGAGGAAAATGATCACAGAAAAAAACGAATCTACAAATATCATGAAATGTAAAAATGCACACATAAAAACACCAAAAATAAATCATGCCGGGAATAAAAACCGCAACTTTGCCAAAAACAATTTTTCTCGTAAGAAAAGTACAACAATTGTTTCCTATAATTGTGGATTACAAGAGTTTCAAATGTAGATACAGGACTCAAAATGACGACTCCATTGAAAATGTGGAGAGCTCCGTTAGCGAACATACATTCGTATTTTTATGTACGTTTTACGCTTCAACAAACAATAACAATTTTATTATCGATTGTGGTGCCACGGCACATGTGATTACAAAGGAATCTGATTTTATCAATTTGGATCCCAACTTTAAGCCACAAAATCATTTTGTAGAACTAGCTGACGGGAGTCGAGTAAATGATATCATTTTGAAAAGATGAGCTGCTAAAATCTCGCCAAGGAACAAAATTTAAACAATTCCAAAATTTAAACAAAATATATTTTCTGTACATCTGTCATTAAACAAGGTGGAAATATAAACTTGAGCCCCAATAAATCAAAACTGGTGTACCTGAATGGAACTGTATTCAACATTAAAGAAAATCGAAGACTATATTATTTAAATAGCGTAGTTCCATCGAAAATCGCCCGCCATCATCTACAGACATGGCATAAAATTCTTGGACATTGCTATATTCCTGATATCAAAATGTTGCCGACTGTAGTTGATGGAATGAAAATACAAACATTAAAAAACTTCAACTGCGATGTCTGTACGCAAGAGAAAATGAGAAACTATCAAAGCAAGATACCAGACAAGAAGGCCAAAAAATCCTATCAATGGTGCACTATGACTTGGACGGACCCTTGAAACCGATGCCCAGAGAACATTATAGATATGTGTTGAATTTCGTAGATGACAATTCAGGTTTAATAATGGTTTATATTTTACAGAAGCAATCTGATACCCTGCTAGCAACTAAAATTTTTTAGCCAACATGGTTCCGTACGGTAGAGTGTATTCGCTCTGACAATGGTACTGAATTCACCAATCCAGACTTTGAACTTTTACTAATTAACCATCATATCAAGCAGGAAAAATCAGCTCCTAGATAGCCACACCAAAACTGGACTGCGGAACGGGCGTTGCGGACACTTTTTGACATGGCAAGATGCCTACTCATTGGATCAAAACTCCCCCAAAACCTCTCGACGTATGCACTCATGGCGGCATCTTATATACGCAACAGGCGTTTTAACGAAACACTATCTAAAGCCCCATATGAATCTCTCTGTCGTAAAAAAACTAAATTCAAGCAGAATGCATATATTTGGTTCAACTTGCTTCGCATATATACATAAAAAGAGTAAATTAAATATTAAAGCCGACAGAGGTATATTTTTGTATACGATAAACACAGTCCAGCCAATGAAGTATTTTTCCAGAGAAATGTTTAAAATTCACAGACACGTTTAATTTTAAAGACGAACCCCCGTCATATGAAGAGGATGAACTTATATTTCCTCAAATTATTAAAACAAATGAAGACAGTAAAGATGACCGAGACCAGAGTATTAATGATGATGATGATGATGATAATGATGATGATGATGATGATGATGATGTTAAAGTCGAAAAATATCCAAAAAGAAATAGAAGGTTACCCGATTTTTTTTTGTGGTCGACAATATAAAAGATTATCAAATATACTATTACTATTCCATGGAAAATGACCCAAAAAGCTTTAACGAAGCAATTAATTCAGAACATTGTAAAAATAGCCATGAAGAATGAAATAGATTATTTAACCTAAAATGATACCTATACGTTAGTGCCTCTCCCAAAAGATAAACATGTTATTTCTACAAGATGGTTCTTTACAAAAAAACTACAACATCAGGCGTTGAACAGTACACAGCTAGATTTCTTGCTAATGGATACTCTCAGATTTACGGTATAGAATACTTTTCTACATTTTCACCGACAACAAACCAAACGACAATCAGAATTTTATTGCAAATCACATCATAATATGACCTAAACATCCATCAAATGGACGTAAACAATGCATATTTGAATGCCCCAATAGAGTGTGAAATCAATATTATCCCTCCAGAGGGATTTATAATGAAAAATAAAGCTGCCATATGGCGACTTAACGAGCAATTGTATGGTCTAAAGCAGAGTGCTCAGTGTTGAAATACAGTATTTCATGATTATATGATTAAACAACAATTTAGAAAATGCGCTGCAAATTCCTGTTTATATACTCAACACAAAGAAAATAAACTACTGATTTTTGTTTTGTAGGTCGATGATATTTTAATCGCATCAAATTTTAACATAATATTGACCAATGTTAAGAAAAATTAAGTAAAAAATTAAAAATGGCCGATCTTGGCAAGATATCCTGGTTTTTGGGATAGAATTTACTCAAAGGAAATGACTAATAATGGTGAATCAATCGAGATACATTCACAAAATACTATTAAACTTTGAAATGGGAGAGTGCAAGAAACGCTCTATACCGGTCGAACTTAATATTAATAAGAATATACACCCAGACTCTGAAATAATAGATGATAAATTATATCGAGAGACCAAGGGGAGTATTGTATATTTAATCACTGCGACTAGTGCTGACATTTGCTATACAGTAACAAAACTGTCACAAAAATGATCAAGACCGACAATGAAGGATTTAAGTAGAGCTAAACAAGTCCTTCGTTATTTAAAAGGAACTAAAGAACAGAAGTAAGTATTTAGAAAATCAAAAAAATGCCCTAAAATTAGAAGAATTTTCGGAGTCAGATTGGGGGAAACGACGAAGACCGGAAAAATATATATTGATATTCTTTCGGACTCTCAGAAAATTGGCCTATTATTTCATGGAAATATAAAAAAGCAACAAATTGTATGTCTCTCTACGTGTGAAGCAGAATTTATCGCGATCACACACACGATCCAGGAAGCAATCTACCTGAAAAATATCCTAAATACTATTTTAGAGCCAGAATTATTAAAATACCGGTAGTAATTGTGATAATCAAGCCAGTATAGGCTTAGCACAAAACTCGATAATCAACCAAAGATCTAAGCATATAGATAAAGAATAACATTACATAAAAAACGAGGTGAAAAAGAGATCCATTATTTTGAATTACATATCAGAACAAAATATCGCTGATGTATTCACGAAACCCGCAACAAGAACAAAGTTAAAGCTTCTTTTCTTCCAAACTTGTTTGGAGATCGACTGAATATTTTTTTCCCAAGCCTGTATGTGTGTATGTATGTGTGTATGTATGTGTGTATGTATGTATGTATGTATGTATTATGTATTATGTATGTGTATACATTTCTATATATCAAAAAAAGAAAAATAGTCCCGGGGAAGACGTTAAATTGCATCCATTTTTCTTTGTATTATTAAGACTTTTACCTACTAATGCGTAACTAATACTTTTACTGAAATAAAAAAGTTACTTTTTTTAAACCTTTTCTTTGTTAATTTACTTTTTAACAAATAGTATTTCGATCATTTTTAACAAACATTTTCAGTGCGATTATTCTTTTCGACAAATACTTTTTGCATGCTTATTTTAAGGCGTGCATAAATTACAATTGACTTTTATTTTTTGCGTACATTACTTTTCTTTCTTATTGTTCAAAAATGCATAATTTTTGCATTGTTTTAATTAACAAAAAACAAACAAACAAACAAAACAAAACCAAAACCATCTCTTTGAACGGGTACATATTGCATGTATGTTTATATATATATATATATATATATATATATATATATATATATATATATATTTACATATATATATATACGTTTTCTTTTTTCTTTTCTACACAACTGCACAATCAAATTAAAAAAATCCTTTTTTTTCAAAACCTTATCCTTTTAAGGTAAGAATACGTTCCATCTTTCTTTTTTTACTTTTCTCTGTAAACATATACATCTGTTTGACATTTGAACACAATTAAAGATGCCGCCTTTTAACATGTTAAAATTATAAGATCCAAATGACTTATAATTTTGTTATGCATAATCGAATATAAAAGTATATATTAATTTTAAGCAGAATACACATAAGGGACTTCACCATTATAAGAAATAGGAGGGTGTTACAATATTTGTTGTATAATAGGGTATGATTACGCACAGTCGGAAGATTTTATTAAAAAGAGATGCTGCAAGGTACGTACGAATCGAATTAATTCACGTTCTGCTACCAGCCAATCAGACACCAGATGTGCTCCATAATTATTACACCTTTCTGCAGAAATTTCGCATATGTTTTTTTCGTCTCGACTCAGAAGCATCTTTCGCTCTATGCATTCCAACTGTTCTGTCTACTGCAAATCAGTCACCTCTCAGGCTTTGTGTAGAATAAAGAACCACGTAATCTGTTCTAAAAACTAAACATGGCTTACACTTCCAGATATATATATAATATATATATATATATATTATTACATTTATTTCATATATATATATATATAAATATATATATATAATATATATTACATATATATTATATATATTTTATATATATTTAATTAGAATATATAATATATATATATGTATATATATATAAATATATATAATACATTATATATATATTATATAATATATATTATATATTACATATATTATTGTATATAAATTATATATATTATATATATAAATTATATTTATATTATATATTACATATATATATTATATGTATTATATGCATTATATATTATAGAATATTATATATATATATATAAGGATGGAATATTGTTGCCACATCTGGACAGGAGCTGCTAAAAACAGCCTATCCTGCCTTGACAGAGTCCAACATAGACTTCGTGGCTTAGTAAGGGATGCCCTTTTCTCTACCCTGCAACCTCTCTCCCACAGAAGAGACGTTGCGAGCCTATCCTTGTTTTATCGTTATTTCCATGGCAAGTGCTCGTCTGAACTCCAATCTCTGGTCCCCCCTCGCCAATCTTTCACGAAAAACACCCGTCTAGCTGAATCCACTGTGAAAAATTCCCCCCACTCTATATCTGTGCCTAAATCAAAACGCGGATTCCATGAACAAAGCTCCTTTCTTAGAACTGCACGCCTGTTGAACTCTGTTCCGTCTGCCTGCTTCCCACCGGACTACAACTTGGATGTCTTCAAGTCTAATGTTAACAAATTCCTAAGAAACAACCTCCTTAAGTAAACACTTCATCAAATCTCCACACTAACGTAATGTACTTGCAATTACCCTTATCCCTGAGTGGCTTCCGGGTCTTGATAAGAGGTGATCAGTGTGTAAAAAAAAAGAATTAATTGTATATATATTATATAGAAAATATATACTGTTTATATTATACATAATTTATATATATATATATAAAACATAGCATATATATATATATGCTATATATATGCTATATATATATATATATATATATATATATATATATATATATATATATATATAAAATATTCAATACATTGTATATTTTAAAAACCCGCCCAATATATGTCAAGCTATGTCACGGTAACATATATTGAGCGAGTTTTTAACAGTATTTTATCCAGTTTTTTATTTATACCACCTTTTCCCAAACTTACCGTGTTAAAGAGGGAGTCAGACGCCATCTTGAATTTTCCAATACATCGGTAAACACTGTATGGTTTTCGAGCCGAATAAACATGTTGCATTGAATAAAAATACGAAAAATATATCCAGTTTGGTAGAAAAGTAACTTATCTTGCCGTTGATAACATTTATTTGTTATATATTTGTTTTTGACAACTTTTTCGCATCTATGTGTACAGTAATACAAACCCAAAACATTCATTTTGATTTTTAAAAAATTCATTTTGATTAAAAAAATAGTTTAATTTTAATATTTGTTTATTGTCTTAACTCATATCAAATGTTTTGCTTGTGTTCTGCTTCAAATATTCATAATGTTACATGCATAATTTTCATTTAATTATATTAAATAAACTTCAAGTTTACTACAAATCAAATCATGTTCCTTCACTTTTTTAAAATGTAATTTATAAGTAATTAAAGAACGCATTCTAATCTTTAAAGTCTATAATACAACGAAATATTCAATTGCTTATAATACATAAACAAACAACTTGTGTTTTTTTTAAATTATTTTTTTATTATTAATATTAGATGAGTTTCAGTATAAATCATCGTGTTCTTTATTTCAATCCAATTTAGAAGTTTTGTAACGCTGTCTGTAAAAATTACTGTTGATTATTGACAGTCTAAGAGTTCCACATATCTTGCTTGTTGGGCGATTACGTCATTTTTTCAGCTGGCCGGCCATCTTTATAACGAAGGCCACGCCACCATCCCCCCCCCCCACCAAAAGGGGAAGCCTGGCATTTTCTCACCCGAAAGGGGGGAGCTTGGCAGTTTCTCCGACCAAAGGAGGGAGCCGGTGTCCCCCCTCAAGGGTGGGGGGCGAAGAGGCCAGGAGGAGGTGACTTTTTTCTTTGGGGGGGGGGGGGAGAAGCCTCCAGGCACCCTCCTCCCTGAAGGTGGGGTTGGGGATTATCTCTCCCTGACGGGGGGAGGCCGGCACCAAGCATGTAAATCCAGAGGGCTGACTTTTTTGTTACCCCTCGGGGTGGGAAGGAGGCCGATCACGAATGCAACGCCGGGAAACCCCTGCTAGTATTATATGTAATATATACATAAAATATATTATATATACATAGTTGTGGTTTTCAGTTCACAGTAACCACAATGTTATAATTTTGTACCTATTATATTCCTTATATATATGATAAATATATATCTCATATATATTATAAAATATATTATATATATTTTATACTATATAAAATATTTCATAGATCTTGTATTATATAGGTAATATATATAATTTTATTTATATTATATATCGTATGTTATATATATTCTTTATTTTATATTATATTTATTATATATTATATTATATATATCATATATATTACATCCATTATATATAATATAATATATATTATATATATTTTATTACAGATAATATATATATTATATATTTTATATCACATTTATATTATATATACAATATATGTTATATATATATTATGTATATTATGAATAAAAATGTATTATATATCATATGTATTATATATATCATATAAATTATATATTATCCTATTATATATATATTAGATATATTATAGTTTATATATATATACATATATATTATGTTTATTATACATATATATTAGATATTTATATTATATATGTTATATATATATATAGATAAAATATAGAATTATTATATATATTCACAGGTTATGTATATATATTATATATAATATATACATATTCTATATATCATCTGTATATTATATACATATTATATATGATATATATAATTTATATTATATATATAATATATATATTATATAATTCACATATATTATACATATTATATATATATATATTTTGTGACATATATGTTTTTATATTAAATGTATATTATATATATATTATATATAACATATATTACATACATATTATATATATTTTATATATTTATATTATACATTATACATGCACTTTATATATTATATATATTATATATTATATATATAATACATGCATTTTATGTATATATTATATATATATATCATATATATAATATTATATATATATTACATATCTATATTATATATATGCATTATATTTATTGCATGTATATATTATATAATATATATTACATATATACTATCTATATCATATTATATATATTATTATATATATAAAGTATATATCATATATATATATATCACATACATAGTATATATCCATTACATGTGTATGTATATGTATATGCCTGTATATCTATATACATATGTGTATGTATGTATATATAAACATATATATATAATTTTATATATATATATATATATATATATATATATATATATATATATATATATATATATATATTTAAACCTCAGATTGTGCGGGATTACATAATGGTCAGCAGATATTCCACACACTCATACTGTAATGTTATTGACATCGGTGTAATATTTCAATCGACCTGATTAATTGCCTCGTCCGTTTGGGTACCCATTGCAGTTCACTAGGAAAAAAAATAACATGCGTCGAAGCAGTGAGTTCGTCCAGAATAGAATATAATACAAAGGGTATTGTAGTTTAGCTTCGTTTGTTATATAAATTACTTTTCTTCATAACGTCGTTTACAATTTTTAAATGTACAAGTCGTGAATTAAATTTAATGTTGTTCTAAATACAAACCTTTATTTAAAACGCAACACTGCTATATCAAACAGCATAATAGTGCTTTTATATGTATGGATTTTATTCTCCTGCTGATGTAGTTTTTTTAATCTACGTTGAAATGAAAAATCCAAGTATCATGATGCAGTCATGATGTAAATAGAAAAATTCATTTTGAACGCGCTTGTCTCATACCAAATTCTCTAAATATGATGTTATATACTGAGGTTTTCGGTTTGTGGGATAATAGCAGTTCTGAAAAATTACTCATGAGGTTTGGCTGTATAAGGTATTTACGCTTATCCAAATGATATTTTCTTCTTTCATCGTATATTTTGTGATATCTATTATCTATCTTTTTCAGAGACATCTATTTGGATACAATACCTTTCTAAGAACCCTGTCAGATAATAAAATTTATTTGTGTTAAATTTCATATATATTGGCCCCGCTATAGTGGATTCCTAGGGAATGAGCTTACAGACGGAGACAAAGTTGCTTTTATTGGATACTAGCAGGCTACCCGACGTTTCTCGGGATTTTGCATCTTTTCAAAGATATTGTTTCATCGCGCCGTTTTGCCGCTTTAAAACTAAACTCGAGCATATTCATCCATTATCTTCATTGCGTGTACCTATATTATTCTTATATTTTCTAAGTATATTACAAATCGCTTTTTTTCTTTCACTAGTAATGCTATTTCTCGAGTACCACTGCTCACATTCTCGGATATCTATGAGAAGTTCTGTCCGTCAGTTCCTCTTAAGTTGATGGACGCATGTGACGAGTATCCGTTGTTTTGTTATTTTGGTGTAACCCTTTTTAACATTTATTCTATACCATCTTCATATCCCTTCGGCTTTCTTCGTCATGCCGAAGAGATTCAAATGTCCGTTCCCGCTGTGTGGGTAACCCTCAGCAAATCGATGCCGATATATCATTCAGTTGTCCTCTTCATCAATATACCTTTTTCCATCACTGTTGTCCCTCAGTAAAACACACACTCATACACAAACACACACACACATAGATGTACATATACACACATATGTGTGCAAATATATGTGTATGTGTTTGCATATATATACATATATATGTACCTATATATATATGCGTGTGTGTGTGTGTGTGTGTTCTTAATTTTTTGCAGCCCTCGGCGTCCTGGTTACCTGCCAAGATCCAAGATAGATTGCAGGAAACCAGCTCGCCTCCTTTGCTCAATTACGCTGTCATCACCAATCCAATAAATCTTGGTCCCGTTTACCTGGGTCGAACACCCTGACGCCCTTACATACTAGACGAGAAGAATTTGACACAAAGAAAAGTGGTTTTGTTAGGCTGTGATTTAAAAAAAAACATCCAGTTCTTCGAATGCCTGAGTTTACACTCTCCGATTGTTAGTCGGTGTGCCGGTCGCTCGATTAGTCACACTTTTATCTAGTATGTTGCGCTTTTATTTTACAAGCTCTGTTCGTTGCTAAACGCACCCATTGATTAGTCGCAACGCTTTCATGAGATAGTAAAATGTTAAGTATTATTTTTCCATAATTTTGCCCATCCTATAGACCATAACATTTCCTCAATATTTTTATCGTCACATTAAATGTGTACAACATAAAAGCAGGCTTCGGTTCTACAATCTTTCTTTCTATTTTCCCCCATGTTTTTATTTAAAATTGGAGTCGCTCTAGACAAGCAATGACACCACTTGCTGCTAGGTGCTAGAAACAACCATACTTTTAAACCTAGCTATTAGAGGTGTAGATTTCGACTAAAAAACACACCAATTCTTTCTTCTTTGTCATGGAATGTAATCGCTAAACTGTAGAATAAAATAATAAGGTTAGCGTTAGGAGAATGGCGGAAATATTTACTGGTTCTTTCTCCCTTACGAGGGCAGTATTAGACATAAGTTTAGGTTTTAATATAGGGAAGATACAGTTTCATAAAAGGGAGCCTAGCGTATTGAAATAAAAAACATTAACTCAATCAAGAGAGAAGTATTTTTCTGTGCTAGAGAACAGAAGAGATACGTGTGAGGTATCAGAACAAGGGAACGGATTTATTTCATTGCTCATAGGTGGATATCATTTGTGGATGGTTGTGGATATTGTTGGTTGGGTACAGATTATTTGCATAATCCCGACAAATATTTTTATGATGTTATTCTTAAATTCTTTGAAAATAACACGAAACCTCCTTTATGAATTCGTTACGGTCTAAAAAGCAGACGTTTTCATTGATTTTTAAAACGAAAAGATTTTTCACTTTTTATCTGATATGGATTATTTTTCTCATATTTTATGTAATTCTCACAACGTTTCGACTGATGTAACCTCCAGTCTTGTGTTGATGCATCTTTCCGAACGCGATAATCTATATGCCGGAACCGACTGTCCAAAGACATTACAAATTAAGCGTTTTGTTTAATAAACTGGGGTAAAGTGCTTTCTAACAATCAGCGATCACCAGTCTGTAATGTGAAATAAGTAAATATAATGTTATGAATCGCTATTAGGTTATATAGAAATTTTCTTCTAGACGAATCATCACTGATCAAGGTCAGAAGTCCACTCGAGTATAAGTTTTAAGGAATGTATGATAGTAGTTTATTAATCGTTACTAGGGTTGAATTAGGTAGAATTTGGATTATTTATATGGGCGGCTCAACAAGAACTTGTTTATATAGGATTTGAAGACTACCATATTAAATCGATCGGAATCCAGACCAGTGGAACGGTTTTCGCCAGGCGGGCATTTCTGGTAAAGAAGCTTTGTTCACAGGAATCGCGTTTCCATTAAGACACAGATAAAAGGTGGGGGAAATTGTTTGTCGGTAGTCAAATGTTATTTTTCTGAAAGGTATGCAAGGCAGACCACATATTAGAGGTCCGGCGAGCACTTGAAATGAAAATAGTGATAGCGCATATACAGGCTCGTAACGAGAGAGGTTGCGGGGAAAAGGAAAATGTATCACTTACCAGGGTTTGAAACTGGGTTTTAACTCTATCAAAAGACAATCATTTAGAACTGATTTTGATTTATACTTTCATCGGTTTTGCCATATGTTCATGGATTTCCGAGTTCTATAATATGCGTTTAAATAAGATTAATGTTTATATCATCCGACACATTGGAGTAAGAGCAGTTGTTCATGTAAATGATTTTAGTATTTTTCGTATTTTTATGCTCTCTAATGCATGGATCTGCATTAATTATTCTAGATTACGTTCAAAAGTTGTAAAAAAAAGACCACGCTCTATAGAAAAAAAGGAAGTGTTTAATCGCCCTCATGCATTTTAAATTATTGAAAGATTAGTCCTCACCAAACAAACAAATCAGCTTGTAAATGTGGCAATTATAAAGTATACATGTAATAGTATTCATCGAAAAAAATGCGAAAACTCAGAAGTTATACAGTCCGGGAAATTGTGAGGTCAGGTGGTTCAGTAACCCTAATAATCTAGAATATCCAAAGGAAAGTGTCTGTAAATATCTAGGTATTCATCTCTTGGTGAAACTATGAATATAGGAAATAAACTCCACCAAATTTTCACTACGAATAACGCACCCTTAATATCAATACAAAATATAGCAAAGTAAAGAAAAACATCGTCCTGCTGTTTGATACACCACATATAACCCTGGAAAACTTCTCTAAAAGCATACGTGGAGTAGGGTACGATCTTACACTCATATATATATATATATATATATATATATATATATATATATATATATATATATATATATATCATAGTTACTATATATTTTTAATTGTTACTAAAACCATTTAAATACCTCCAGACACTAGGATTTCATCTTTTTGGGAATGATTAGGTAATGGAATTACGATTACAGCCGGTCGGGAAAATCTAGCCCTACTACGAAGCTATCTATGACTCCATTAACAAGAAACAAACCGCAAAGCCAACGTTAACCATGAGAAATACAGTTAAAATAAATATTTATCTACTGCGTGAATGTCAGGAGAGTCGAGAGTGATCTTATGATTATAACATTATGATCTGCGCATGCGTATGACCGACATATTACATTTCAACTTGAAGCGCTCAAATGTTTCTCTCTCTCGCTCTCTCTCTCTCTCTCTCTCTCTCTCTCTCTATATATATATATATATATATATACATATATATGTATATATATGTATAAATGTGTGTATATATATGCATATATATATGTATATATCTGTGTATATATATGTATATGTATATATATTTATATATATGTATATATATGTATATATATTTATATATATATATATGTATATATATTTATATATATAGAGAGAGAAAGTGAAAGATTGATAGATACGTATATATATTAATGTACGTGATCGTATGTTTATTTATTAAAAGTATCAATATATAAGATAAAAGAGTACTCTAATGTAAAATTTACCATCCCATTAGGGGGATTCAAAGACATGCACTTGCGCTAATAACAATGCTATGAATGTAAAACTATTTTAAAATTTGAAATGTATCTTACTAGAAGGAAGGCACGACATTGCCTTGAATTAAATGATAATCAACGAATGTTTCACACTCCTATTTTTATCCTCATCGAAATCATCCATTTTAGTATCAAATTAATCATATTTATTGCCTGCTTTAGCTAAAGGTTAAGGCATTGCTATACAAGGCTTATCTAAAAACACTGACAGATAGGTGAAGAATATTTGTGAGATATTTCATAAAAATGAGCCAAACCATTTCCGAGTCCATAGGAAACGAACCCTTTCGTGCACACACGCACACACACCCACACAGAGGTCCGTTTATATAATAGCATAGCGTTTGAAAGTCAGTTTCAGAAATGCTATAATATTATTGTTAGAGAGTCGTCATTTATATATGTCTTATATTCCTATAATTTTTAATGACATTAACGAATGTTTTTCTTTTACTATGCAATCACGTGTTAGTATCGAATTTTGCTATACTTTTCCTTATTGGTTTTTCCTTTTTTACAGTCCTTATTGCCGTTCATTTGTCTACATCATGTGTTCTATCTCTGTTTATATATATACAGGCTTTTATATATAAACATACATTATATATATATATATATATATATATATATATATATATATATATATATATATATATATAGTAATTTATAAAATATATATGGCGATTAAGCTACACTGAATATTCATCGTTTCATCCAACTATAGGATTCGTCAGGCTTATGCGCGAATTCTGTCGTTGCTTCTTGTTTTTATATACGTTGAGGATTTCTAGTTGGCCAATCAGCTTTCTAGTCTCCACCGCGCCCCTTCCTATCAGCCAATGGGCATGCATTTTATCAAACAAAGGATCTGTTTTAGAACTAGGTTAGTGGTTTTAGGTGGCCGTTCTCCTTTTGTTTTCTTTTTTTTCTACATATAAATCTACCTATGTGTACAAAATAATGCACATATATATACATATATACATATATATATACATATATGTGTGTGATCGTTTATGTATATTCATGTTTATTTAATTTATTTATTTGTTTGTTTTCTATTGTTATTGTTAGTTTTAGAGCTATTTTGTATCGCTATCCTAGAGTAAGTTTTATTTTGTGAACACAGTTGTTTGCTATTTCCCGCCTACAGTTTAATATATTTTGAGGTTCTTTAAAGTACAGTATAGAACATTTTTCATAGAGACATAATTTACATGGGTCGTCTAATTTTATAATTACTTTTTTATAAATTACTAACTATCTTTACCTACGTATTGAGCACTTTTGAAGTAAATACTTAAAGTTTACGCATAAATCTATACTTTCGTATATTAAATTTATGTGAATAAATGAAGTAGTTATATATATATATATATATATATACTTATATATAAGTTTTGTTATAAACGCTTGTCTCTACATGTGTGCATATATGAATGTCCGTGTTTAAACCGATGCTTATCTAGTGTTGCGTGTATCATGTTCCGGCTTTCTTGTATAACTTTATTGCGAGTGTAAATATAATGCTTGTATATATGAGCATCCCGCGTCGTCTAGTGTGTACTCATGTATATATAATACGTAAGAAAATACACCATATAATTTTCTCATCTTATATTTTCTTATCTTGACGTTGTAAAAAATATGATATGCATGCTCGATTATGAAAAAGCTTAAATAATTGATTTAATTCATTTTGACTTCGATGTTATTGGTATAAATATATAAAAGCTTTGGTTGAAAAATATTTAAAAGGTATATATATATATATATATATATATATATATATATATATATATATATATATATATATATATATATATATATAAAAGAAAACTTGTATGTGTGTGCGTGGATTCCCTACAATGCTACTCTGGTAATTTTTGGTCTAATGACTCGAGACTTGATATAGTGGGTATTGAGACTTGGAGAAATCTATTAAACTAGTTTTCGGCCAGACATTTTGCTGTAATGGGTAAAAGTACAACGATTTTTTCCTGGAAAAAAAACCTAACAAACTCCTTCGCCAATTTTGGGTCTAAACACCTGGAATTTTAAATGTCGGTGAAAATAAACAAAACAAATTGTTTGGTCTAAACATTTGAAATTTTTCATAAAAGGTGTTCATGCATGGGAGAAGTTTTGAGGATGAAGAGTGTTTGATAAGCTAGCATTTCTTGGAAATAAGCTAAGGAAATAGGAAGTTGTATCACAATGAAGGATATTAGCAAATAGACTGAGACCACTACAAAAACTAGGCGAAAGCCCAGCTTCTGGCATCTACGCGGTTTGTCTCTTCTAACTATTAGCTATTTGGTTGAAAAGAGTATGTTGTGTTATTGATATACATAATAGCGTGCAGTTTAAATGATAATATATGTGGAAAAATTAAGTAAAAATCGCATTTATTCATGTTGAACATTACAAAACTCTTATTCACACTAAAATTTTACACTCTATAAATCGATAATAATTTCAATATATTAAACTCATTTCACTTTTTCCTACATATAATAATTCGAAAATAGTTAGCACACACCTACGAAAGTTTAACACACACGCGCGCATATTCGTATATTATGGTTTTGTTGTATACTTTCTCCCCTTTTCCGGTTGTTTTTTTTTAAATATGTCAGATCGGATCAGCGGCCCAGCACGATATGAACCAGACGCGCGGAACTGATTCAGACACTGGCATCCATCTGATCCACTCACGAAGAGCTAGCCGTGACAAAACAAAATGGCACTGATTCGAAATAAAGAGATATTTGGATTTCATTTTTTTGTGTGTATTTTGCTTGTGTCCGTGATGGCTCACAGTAGGAACATTATTTAATATACTATGAAGTATAACACGTGACCTGATCGAAACACTAAGACTGTCACTTTGACTTAGTGTTGTCAGTAAAACATACACACAAACACACCCATATATATATATGTATATATATATATATGTGTGTGTGTGTGTATGTGTGTGCGATCGTGTGTTTGTGTGTATATGTTTATTACATGATAAATAATTGCTATAAATACATATATATATGCATACGTAATAATACACAAACACACGCACATATGTATGTGTGTGTGCGTGTGTGTGTGCGTGTGTGTGTGTGTGTGTGTTTGTGTTCCACAACAGCTGAAACCCTTTGTAATTTATCTGAGCTCTCGCGAGAGTGAAACAGTGGACAGAAGCAAATGGAAGAAAATGGATTGTCTAACGAACAGCGAATTTGAACGTAATCGTCTTCGTCATAGGGACACGCTTCATTCATATCTGAAAGCAAAGCACTAGAAAAATCGACCCCCAAAAAATGTGTCTGCAACTGTGGTTTCTAAGCACGTAGCAAAGCAGGGTTATGCGTTCAATCGAGAAGACATCTTTGACCGATAAGTTCAACAACAGCCAGAAACTGTGGCAGACATCTGCAGACTTGCACCTGTTGTGTAAAAGAAGTAAGGAGCGGCTAGAAAATACCATACTGGACCCACATTCACGTTTCGATGAGAAAATCTACAATACATATATATATATATATATATATATATATATATATATATATATATATATATATATATATACAGAGAGAGACAGACAGACAGACAGACAGACGGAGAGAGAGAGACAGAGAGACAGAGAGTGAGAGATGTATACATATGTACATGTATATATATGTGCATAGGTATATAAATATATATGTGCATATGGGTGTATCTGTATAGATGTGTGTATATGTATATATATATGTGTGTGTGTATATGTATATGTAAGTGCATATGTATTAATATGTGTATATGTATATATATATATATGTGTTTATATATATGTATGTGTATATATGTGCATATGCATATATATGTGTGTATATGTATATATACATGTATATGGATGTATACAAGTATATGTAAATATGTGCATATGTTTAAATGTGTATATCTGTACATCTGTACATATACATACACATATATGTTTATGTATATACATATATGTGTATCTATTCATATATGCGTATATATGTAAAGATATGTATATATATATATATGCATCTATGTATATATATATATATATGTATATATGCATGCGTATATAAATAAATATGTATATATTTGTATATATACATATGTGTGTGTATATATATATATATATATATGTGTGAATATATATGTATATATACGTACGTGTATACTTAGGTGTATATATGTATATATATATACGTATATAGATGTATATATATATATATATGTGCTTATATGCATGCGTATATATATATGTGTATATTATAGTATGTATGTATTATGCGTATATATATATATATATATATATATATATATATATTATATTATGTATTATTATATTACCCGTGCTTCTTACTAATACGTTAACCTTAGACTATCCTTCCAACTCCCCCTTCTCTTTACAAAAAAAACGGATATTCGGAATTAAGTTAAACTCATAATAACTTTAATTTAGCGTATCGCCACTCATGGCGAATCTTCCCTCCTCGAAATATGAAAAGGTGTTTAATCTTTTCAGGTCTTGTACCTTATTTTCTTGCCGTATGATATTTAATATGAGTGGAACGGTCTGCACATCGTAGCAAGATATGACGGTATTTACATAAAACAGTTAAATAAATATAATTTGCTCTCTTATGATAAAACACTACCTACAACCTTTGCGGAAATTCGATTATTTTCAATTTTTGGATATCTTCCCACGTGAAAACTATATATATATATATATATATATATATATATATATATATATATATATATATATACATATGTATATATATATATATATATATATATATATATATATAAAGTAATGTATATATATATAAAGTAATGTATAAAATATATATGGAGATTAAGCTACACTGAATATTGCGCGTTTCATCCACTCTAGGAGTTTTCAGGCTTATGCGCGAATTTTGTGGTTGTCTGTCGTTTTTATAAACGCACCTTCTATTGAGATTTTAGTAAGCCAATCAGCTTTCTCGTATCCACCGCACCCTTCCTATCAGCCAATGGGCATGAATTTATAGGACAAAGGCCCATTTGACCTCTGCTTTACATGATTCTTTGTGTGTGGACTATTTAGCCTGGATATCTAGTGTCTTGGCCTGTTTTAAATCTAGGTTAGGTTTTTTTTAATGTTAGTTTATATACATATATATATATATGTATATATGTACATATATATGTATGATAGTTTTTGTATATGCATGTTTATTCATTTTATTTATTTATTTGTTTATTTTCTATTGTTTTTGTTAGTTTTAAAACTATTTTGTATCTCTATCCTATGAAAATGGTATATATATATATATATATATATATATATATATATATATATATATATACATATATATAATGGGAGGAATTAATAATTGTGAAAGTTTTCATAGAGGAGAACATAAGAAAATCCATATTTTAATTATTTCTCGATTACGATTGTCCATGAAAAATTGGATGTTGTAAGTTTCCCCCTTATGAAACTTGTTAATTTCAAAATTATTAATCATTCACCTTTTTCATATATAGCTTCAGGTAACAACACATAATGAGCTTATCATAACTGCAATACTCCTTGTTTTTATAGACCTTGTCTATAATATATATATATATATATATATATATATATATTATAGACCTTGTCTATAATATATATATATATATATATATATATATATATATATATACATATATATATATTAAGAGAATTAGAACTACAGTCTAAAGAGCGTATTTTAATGAATTAGCAAATGCATTAATACAATTAATTAAAACAGCGTTCGTTGTAATGTATATATATATATATATATATATATATATATAATAAACTCGATAGGCATATATATCCTCGAGCTATTTTAATATTGAGTAAAATGGCTGATAATTTATAATTAAAATTAACAATTAAAAATCGGTTTCACAATGAAGAAAAAACAAAATCAATATATTGTACGATCGTTTCGGGTACGATGTTTTATTGAGACAGACAATAAGTCTTTGACAATAATAAAGTAAGTTTAAGAGGGGATATTTTTAATATTTCTAATAAAAATGTATATACCATTAATCGCCCGCCTTTAAAGCCCGTTAGTATCATCATCAATGCATTTATTGGGATGTTAAATTTAGTTAATGTACATATATTTGTATTAGAAATATTAAAGATACTCTTTTCCTTACTTTTCCACCCGATTTTATTTATTTTATTTTATCTTACTTTGTTTTTCAACATAAAAATAGGTAACTGGTTTTCTTTATAATTTATATATTTTCCAGATATATCTGCTTACTAAAAAGATGCTACTTTTATTTTTGGTGTGGTTAAACCTCCATAAACTATTTTTGCTAATTAGAAGGCTTTTTTTTATAAAATCAAATGATAAAATTATTGGCTAAGACATTGTCTGTCTCAATAAAAACATCATTTCCGAAACGATCGTACAATATATATACATATATATATATATATATATATATATATATATATATATATATTGTTTGTTCTTCCTTGTGAAACCGATTTTTAATTTTTAATTTTAAATTATCAATCATTTTACTCAATGTATACATGATCAATCATTTTACTCAATATATATACATATGTATATATATAAGTATATATATATATATATATAAGTATATATATATATATATTCAGATTATATGAGTTAGTAGCTTGAATCCGTGTTAAATAAAAAAAGTAGTTAACAGCTCAGCAGAAACATCCTCCTGCAATATGGTTTATGTTCTTGCTAGATCTACCGCCTATGTGCTAACGGATATATCTCATGGGATTAGCGAATCTCTCTACAAAGGCCTCTTTTCTCGGGCAATTACTCTTGGCATATCCAAAGCCTTTGTTATGGTATGGCATAAAGGCCTATTTCATAAGATTTCAATCTAGGTTATAGCTGGAAATGTCTTCTCAGTTATTTAATAATTTCTTTCTAATCCGTTCATAAGCGTCCTGGTTGATGGGCAGAAATCGGAAGCTCTCACTATTAACTCTTGAGTTCCTCAACACTCGTCTTGATCTACACCAATGATCTCCCAAAACACATACTTAGACCATTCGTAGGCATTTATGCTGACAACACTACAATCTATACAACACACCAAAGGAAATAAATTACAAATTTCTCTCTGATTCTCTCTGTTCTAATCTTGATAACATAATACAAAGGGGTAAGAGGTGGGTGGTTACTTTTATGTATCTAAACCAAGCTTCTATCTTTGAATCATCAACGCTCTAACCCTCATATGGCATTGAATTGGATGGCCCTCGTCTTGGGGAGATTCCATGTTTCGACAAACTTCTGGGCTAGACTTTTACTCCTGATCTGAAATGGAACACGTACATCAAATCTCTTGCTAAGGTCGCTGGGAAAATGGTGGATATCTCACTGCTGATGCAATTCTCTATATATATAAAAGCCAAGTATGTCAAATGATGGAGTACCCTTGTCATATCAAGAAGCAGCTTATGCTGCCTTGACAAATTTCAAAAGAGACTTCGTAGCTTAGAGGGGATGCCCTTTTCTCTTTCTTGCAACCTCTTTCCCGCAGAAGAGAGGTTGAGCCCCTGTCTCTCGTTATCCTTATTTCCATGGCAAGTATGCGTCTGCGCTCCAATCTATGTTCTCACCTCGCCAATCTTTTATAAAGAACACTCGTCTATCTGAAACCGCTGTCAATGATTTCCCCTACTCTTTATCTGTGCTTAACCCAAAACGTAGATTCCATGACCAAAGCTTCTTTCTCAGAACTGCACGCCTGTCGAACTCTCTTCTATTAGAATGTTTCCAAGCTGAGTGCAAGTTGATTATCTTCAAGTCCAACGTAAACAAAATCTTGATGAACCGTCTCATTAAATACTCGAATTTATCAAATGTCTACAACTAACGATTACTAATAAATTGTCCCATTCGCTACTGTACACTCAATAACCCCTATCTTCGAGTGGCCTCCGGGCCTTGATAAGTGGTGACCCCTTTGTAAAAAAAAAAAAATGAACATTTTACATTTTGATGAAAGTATTTTTTTTCATATCAGCTCGCCTTACAAAATATTTTGTTAGTAGAGAAATTGCGTTGGGCTCGTTAGATGGATCTCAAGAGAAATACACAGGAATCATCTTTTCCGGTGAACGCAACATGCATAAGAGAAGAACAATGCTGCCCAAATATACAAATATATATAGAGGGAGGGAGGGAGGGAGGGAGGGAAATAGATAGTTAGATAGATAGATAGATAGATAGATAGATAGATAGATAGATAGACATATAATATTTCGTCACCATCAAAGGCAATTTGTTCTTTATCATCTCTTATATATCGAGTGATATTCTCGGTAAGTCAAATCTATCTCGATGACACAAAAATCAGTTTAACAGTAACAAGCTATAACAGAAAACAGTTTGATTTTTATTAGAATATTATATAATGCACACGTGTAAAGTGTTGGAGCTTATGTAAGAAAACATAGGCATATTCTGCATTCTTTAGATTAGTAGTGCACACATATTAAATTGGTAACCATACAAACGGACAGACACATGCAACATGTGAATATTGGTACAGCAAGTATTTTTTTTTTTTTTTTGGTTTCAGTAAACATAAACAGATGCTCTTAATTTGTATTTGAGCGAATAAGATAAATGCTTTAAAGTAATTCAACAACTAAATCGCACGAACTCACCTTAATACGCACTAGCTAAGGCCTGCCCCATGTACAACTCTTAAAATAAATATTTCTACTTCATTTCACATGACGTTTAGTATAAGCTTATTAACATCTTGTTTATATCCACGGGAAAGAATTTATCTCAACGAAACTATATATTTACATATTTCTTCACTCTTTTGCCACTATTTTCGCATAAGCACTTATTATCGCGCTTCAGTTTTTCACCGACACACACAGAAACAAGCAAACATAGATTTACAGTAGAACCCCAGGTTACAGTGGTACTAGGATTTTTTTCATGTGGAATACGATGTTTTTCCGGCCCCTGGTTACGGTATATGTCCGCCTACGGAGTTATTTATAAATACCTGTGTATACTGTACTGTATTTTGTGACTAATTTTTCATGTATACCGAGGGTTTACTGTAATTGTATGCATACATCTCATTTTAAACCATCATATATATTTTCCATGTTATTTTATTTTGTTTTACATGTGTTTCGTCTAATGCCGTACGAATCCCAACAACTCATCCATGACAGATTATATTTCGCCTGGACAAAAACAACCAATTTCAGATTTTTTTGGTTTATTTTTTGGGGATTAAAGAGAATAAACGTTGATGAAAATAAAAAGAGCTTCTTAAAGATGATATGATTCATAAAAAACACACACACACACACATATATAATTGGAATCTTTACGGAGAGAAAACTACAGGTTTTTTTAGTATTACGAGGATCCAGTAATGTTATAGTGCTATGGTTTATCTCATATATATATATATATATATATATATATATATATATATATATATATATATATATATATATATATATGTATATATATTGTGTACTGGTATTCATATTACAACACTTTTTTCTATTCATTCTTTAAACAGAACATACGATGAATTACATTTATCTTCAAAAGATCTAGCTAATTTTCGTATTCTTTTAAACACGCATTTTGATTAATTTCATATTAGTTTTTTCGGTTTTCTTATGGAATGATCATCTTTACTTTACTCTTAGGTGTAATTATATACATGCAGATATTGTCAATGATTGAATACTTGCGTAATATCTTTGTAAAAACATACAGTAAACACAACTCCAATTCTATATACATTTACGTATGAGTATAACTTTTTGTTTAAAAAAAAATGTTTCTGCCTAATTCCTCCGTGACATTTTGGTCTAAAGACATGAAATTATGATTATTCGAACCCTTGCTCAACTTTAACCCTCATTAGCTTCCTTGCTCTGTTCGCCAAAATATTTGAGTGCATATTTAATCAAGCTCTTGTCTACCACCTTACAGTAGGTAAACTTCTGTCCAATCACCAACATTGATATAGGCAAGTCCGTTCTACTGCAGATATTCTAACTGTAATCTCTGAACGTATATACTATACACTAGATAACGCAGCGGAGGGGGTGGCAGTAGCTGCAGATATATCTTAGGTTTTTGTCAGGATATGGCACGATGGTCTTCTCAGTAAAATCAGATCCTATCGTATCACTGGAAAAATATTTGAAAATTTAATCTTTTGGTTGTCCTAGATAGCCGTACGTATTAACAATCTGGTATAAATGCGGGTGTACCTCCGGGGTGGATCCTTGGCTCTTTATCATTCCTGATATTCATAAATGAGCTCCCTTGTAAAATATTATCTGAAATGAGTATATTTGCTAACGACACTAGGCTCTATGACAGTTACGATGGGAAAAACAAATTAACACATATCCAAGGCAATGGCGGAAATAATAGAGCGCAAATTTAGGTAAATGTTGTAAAAAATAAATGGTAGCGTTCAATGCTGCCAAGACTAGTAAGTTTCCTTTAATAATTACAAGAAACCTTCTCAACCACAAATACCTATGGCTAAAGATACATTACTCGAAAGTACTTCGTTCAGACACTTTGGCTTAATGTTCATTGGAACATGAGTTGGAACAGATACATCGTGCGCATTGCTAAGGCTGCTTCAAAGAAGGTAGACTCTCTCTACCGTGCTAGAAATATACTTACGCCTGAAAGTATCCTGTACCCCTACAAGGTCACCTTTTCCCTGTGTATGGAGTATTTTTGTCACAGTTGGGCTGGGGCATCTGCTACTAGTCTCTCACTCCTGAACTTGGTTCAAAAGAGATTCGATAACCTGATAGGTCCTGAACTATCATCTAAGCTTCAGCCTCTGTCGCATCGACGAAATGTTTTATTCTTCTGCCCTGTTTACAAGTAATTTAATGGTGAATGCTCATGTGAATACTGGCGGGAGGCTGAAACTCCCGAAGTGCCGGGGGAAGTCGGGCAGATATGATTTTATTTTATTCTTTAATTATCATCGGTGTGCCCGGGCGACAGCGAAAAATGCTGCTGAGAAAAAAGGTAAGTTTTATGATTTTCATTTTTATGAAAATAAAAAACAATGTCATTTTTTGAAATTTGTACTCCGAAACCGGAATGACTCAGGGTTCTAGATTGAGGATGTTTATAATTCAATTGTAGTGCAGGGACCCAGGTGTTCACGGGAACGAACTCATGGAGCCATGAGACCATTTACGAATCAATAGGTGCACTCACGGGGGGGTGCACCTTCCCTGGGCTGAGTATATAAATAGAGCGCACAGTCGAAAGCATCAGTTGGAGTTAGTTTTTTTTCAGTTGGAGTCAGTCAGTGGTTGCGGATTTGAGACAAAGCAACTTGTAGAGAATCGCCCCACGTTCTTCTCTATTCCCACATCAACCTCATCGCTATATCGAAAAGAGAATGAAATTTACTTAGAGACTCAGTGGAGTTTGACGATTGAACATTTAACTGTAAACAGTAGTACATATTTTGTCACACAACGAAATTACATTTAGTTACTGACGACCGGGAAACGACTCTTACGTAACAAGGGATCCTATCATATTTGGTGACCTGAGACCAGGGTAGCCAGTCAAATTTTCGACAAGGGTAGTCAGTGACACGTGGATGGGTCATCGTTGGTCCTTTTGTGAAGAATAGAATTACTTATAAGTAAACATAATATTACTCAAATGAAAAAAAATTCTGTGATTTATTTTAATTTAATTTTGGCCGATTTTAAATACACCTTTCATATATCTATCTCCAAAAGTAAAAGCAGTTATAATATTACATCATGGAAAAAATAGGGAAACAAACGTTTTGTCCTCAATTTCTCCCATCTTTGGTATATTTTATTTTTCTCAATTACCCTGTTCATTCTCCTGAGGAAGTTCTTCGAAGATGGGGACGAAACCTTTAGAATTTTATCAAATATTCACAGCCTTTTATTCTCTTTTTACATAGCTATCTATCTATTAATATATCTATCTATCTATCTATCTCTATCTATCTATCCATCTACACAGACATACACATGCATATATATGCGTACACCTATCTCTTTATCTATCTTTATATATATATATATATATACATATATATGTATGCACATACATACATAGTTGTATGCATATAGGGCGATATAAAACACGTCAGTACAAGGAAATACATATATATGTGTGTGTGTGTGTGTGTGTGTGTGTGTGTGTGTGTGTCCGTTGGTGCTTGCGTGTGTATGAGTATGTTGACGTATATAATGCATTCTACTATGTTTTAGCATTCATCAATATTGTTTCCTCCGAGGAAAGGTTTGATGGAGTTTCACGCCGGGATGCTGAACCGGAGCAATATGATTGATATCATCTGATGTCACCCCCTAACACAAGCGCTTACCTTTGCGTTAGTCTCCACACTCCCCTATTTTCTGTTTCCTTACGTCCGATAGCAAAACGAATACTTAAACTCTATCTTTTACACTGACGGGCATTGTACTAATCATTTCTTGAAGCCGTCTCATTTAATTCTCTTTTGCTCTCTGCACTCATGCATAAGATGGGACATTCTTCTCCTTAGGTACATAAACGAACATGAAGAAATATTAACAAAAAATACATTGACATTTGCTAATTATTTTGATAACATATAATGTGTCGTATGTAACTTATGTAGATGGAAGCTCCGGTTCAGTTTTAGAAAACAATGTATACCCCCTGTAAATGTAGCTGACCGTATAATTATGAGACAAGGGTTTCGCAATCACCAACAACACACCTCCTGTATCGGCACAGAGTGAACCCAGTGACAAGGAGTTCTCCAGGACGACTGGAAATAATGTCCAGATAAGCGGAGAACATATGCAGCACGTGGAACTCTTAAATGGTCATTCATTTTAGTACTGACTAGGTTCAAACTTGCTCAACTTCGGTAATGTAACGTGTGTGTATGTGTGTTTATATGCCTGATAAAAACTTCCATCATCTTCAGCTTACAGGTTGGAAATCGGTACAATCTGTAAGCAGAATGCCTCGGATATATAATATGTAAAAATTGGTAAAATGGTAAATTATTTAGTTTAGGAAATTAAGTATTGTTTAGTTAAAATAGGCCTTACTAAACAATTTCAGCAACCGTGCATTCGTAAAGCTTTGTTTTTTAAATTTGGTTATATAGCAGAACTCTCCCATTATGTTGCAATTAGCGCTGTTGTACAGTGGATTAGGATCATAAACATTTTTTAGACGTTCGAGTACACCAACCGTTTGTGATTTTTCTTTTAAATATGATTCTTTTGTAATTTCGGCGGAAAAATTATATTAAAAAAATCGTTATTTCGATTTTTCTTATCAGATATTTAAATCAACTGAGGGTTATGCACTTTTTAAAAGAAACAAAAATTCCAATTTTATTACGATTCTTTAATTATTACAAACAACTAAAACAAACTTTCATTTACATTTGTTAACATTTTTGCTTTTGTATTTTAACAGAACTAAAAGATTTTTTAGATGTTTTATTTTTGTACGTTATTCAAGGGTTACGTAAATCTCATTATTTTTGCATGCATATGTGAGTTTTTGTGTGTGTGTGTGTTAGTATGTCTGCTTAACCTCTGCATCCGAACCGATTTAAACCGGACATCTCTAAAAGAGCAATGCCCCAGATGCATAATATATGTATATTATAAAAAAAATCATTATGTGGGGGTCAACTAGACAACTTTTTGAACGAGGGTCATTTTTCCCGTCGCTGTTTTCGCCAGTCACACACGTGTATTAAATTAAAACTCTGTTTAAAATCTTATTTTGCAACCCCCATGCCGTCATAAGGAAAAGTCGCAAATGTGCTTTCCTCCTACTTTGAAATTTGCCTTTTAAAGACTAAGGTCAATTCAGTAGGCATCTCCTGCAATTGCGATAATTATCTTTCGTCTTGTTTGATCCTTTCATTAAGTTGTTTCACGCGCTGTCTCGAGCGATTTCTATAAAATGTGATTGGTAACACAAAATCGTCACCAGTGATTAATAGAGATGGCTGACGCAAGCTTTGGGCATTGCAGAGGTCAATCGTCGGAGACAAAACAGAATGAAACTGAAGAATTACCTCAAGTTTTCGAGAAGAAGGAACACTTTTTCAGATCAGTCTCTTCGGGAAAACATGCGGACAAAATTATGTCGATGATGTAGAACACTCGTAATCAAGGTGAATGATATTTTGATGTCATCGCATCAGAAACTCACTCATTTCTTTCTGTTTGCCAGTTAAGTATAAAAAGTAAATTAAGATAACATTAGTCGCTCTGTCCTAAACCCGTTCTCTCCATATAAACTCCTACAGATAACAGGGCTTACATTTTCTTGTGTCTTTCCTGAACAAAAAGATGTGATTCGTTTTGCTAAACAGGTGCGACGATCAACCGCCACACATGAAACGACGTGAAGAGAAACAACGATGATGAAGATAACAACAAACCAGGTATAAAAGTCCGCGTATCTGATTAAAAATATATTATTTAAGTGGTACTCCTGCAGTATTTTACCCACCGATTTCACGATCTTAGCCGAGCGTTGACGAACGCTTTCGGCGTTAACGCCGACGAAAGCCGAGAATTCGGAGCTACGGTGCAAGAACGCTAAAAGTATGTGAATAGCAACAACATTACAAGGAAAAGATATTACACACACAACAAAATGGATAAAATTAATACAAAATATTTGGATAAAATAAATCACAAACACTTACCGTAAGTTTTTTTAAAGTAAAATAAATTTATTTTGTTGAATATTTTTTTTTTTGGTTCATTTTGTTTTCCGATAGCTTTTTTTTTTTGGTGGGGGGGTAAGCAACAGTAATAAACACTTCAATGCTTTTTTTTGTGTTTTTAACAAAACGTTATTAAACAGTAACAACAATGTTTTTTTTGTTGTTTTTTTTCAGTAATGTTTGTAGGGGGGGGACAACAATTACTGTTTATCTTTAGTTCCGACTGTAGAGGCAAAGTAGGGAGCAAAGGGTTTTCAGAGGATGTGGAAAGAAGCTCCTTCCCAACCGGGTAGCCTTCCGCGATTTGATTTATTATGGAGACACAAGGGTTGTGTCCAAATTTTTGTCTCCACATAAATTCGCATAAATATGTTTCCAACAACTCCCGGTTTTTTTGGGTTTTTTTTATCGCTAAATTAAATAGCTGAAATGAAAGGCTGTGTATTTTTACTTTGAACAATAAAATAACTGAAATGAAACGCTATGTGTGTAATTCTAATGAAAATTATTCGTCTGCTGCGCGTTCGTTTGAAGCGCCCTGATTGGCTGATAGAGTATCGTACCGCTCGCCATGTTCCGGCATTTTCCGACGGATGTCGATCAACGCTCGGCTAAGATCGTGAAATCGGTGGGTAAAATACTGCAGGAGTACCATTTAAGTTATTGATTATTCATTCATCAAAATATTATACGTGTACCAACTGGAATTTTTACCAGTAATCTAACAATGTCCGAGAACCAACACGTTGTATGCTTAGACGCAAAGGAGATAAATAATAGAAAATACATTTAATTTGCTTTTCTATTTGTAACAATTACATTAATTTTCTCATTGTTACCCCCGTGAAATCACCCACGGGATGTCAAACTTTTTTTCGTTCCAGGTTCTAAGTCTGTTTCGTGATAATTCCCCTTTTCCGCAGTCTTTTTTTCTTTACAGTTGGCGTACTTTCCCAGGCATTTAAATATAGCTGCGCACGATGTAAAAATAACGTGGGCATTATCCATTTTCTCAATTTCTTTGTACATAAATAAACAAAATTCAGATTCCTAAAAGCATCGAGATGTGTTAAGTATTCAATCTTACTATGAACTAAATTTTATGTGTCTGTTACTGGACATTGGCTATAAAACAAACAGGTGTCTTTAAAAAAAGATCTGACAATCAAATTGCTAATTCATTCGAAGGTTAACTGTCGATTTGACGCGTTTTTTATTTTTATAATTCTCCACTTTTCGCATGCGTTGACGAAGGCCACATATGTAGATACATTTCGTAAAACATTCAATTCGTTTTTTGGGTTTTTTTTGTGTAATTTATCATATAGCGTTGAGTGTCCGCTTAGAAATCATGGAAAATAATCAAACTGTTGTTGACCGGACATTGACTTTGTTTCATATATATATATATATATATATATATATATATATATATATATATATATATATATATATATATATATACAGATGTATATACATATGCTACTTTTCTGTGTGAGTTCGTTCCTTATAGATTCCGAAATGCCAAAACAGATTGTCTTTAAAACTTACAGAATTTTAGTGTACAAGTTTGGAAGTAATCTTAATAAGTTATCGTCCCAGAATACCCCGATGATTACCGAAAATGGATAATCGAAACCGTTATTTTTAATTATTTATCATCGGTAAAGCCATTTTTTCTATGTCGCCGCTTAGATAAAATGATAGTAAATCCGGCCGTAAAAATTCTACTGTGGCTAAGTTGATTTTTTTTTTGTTTTGCATGACGGGGTCTGTAGGTTCAAACTCCGCACGTAAATTTCATATTTTTTTTCATTAACTGCAAAGAATTTTAAGGCTAGACCATTTAGTTTGTTTTATTTATCGCACGACATGGACTGTATATTCAAACCTCATACGTACATTTCTTAATACTATTTTTCGTTAACTGGACAGAAGTTTATGGGAAATAATTTTATAAGAGAAACAGTATGTTATCTAGAGTGCAATGTAGAATACCGTATATTTTGGACTAAGTTACTGCATTGATTCATGTGAAGCCTCCTACCGGGTGATTTCACGGATTTCGATAGCAATAAAGATATATGTATGTGAAATATTCGTTGATCATCTTCAATCCCGGGCCATATAAATGTTAATGTATCGCCTAATTTTCGAATCCTTATTTAAGAACAGAGTTATGTAAAGTTTCTACTGGGATCCCTAAGCCAGTTAAAAAATAATTTTTTAAAAAAATATATCCTATTTGTGGAGCTCCTAAATTCCTTTATTTCCCGATGATTGATTTTTTGTAAAAAAATATTTTTTTAGAATTTGGTATCTATATTTATATTATGTTCGTAACAACCTTGTAAGGATGTTACGGTTAGTTTTAGTTTCGTATTAGTGGCACGTAATGCTTATAGATTATCGTTTTATAGGAACAAGGATATTATACCATTTCAGGTTTAGACTTTCTCTTTTTTCTTTCTATTAAAAAAAATGCTACATTGCCAACAGTGGGATTATTCATAAAGTCTAAAGAAATGCTGGTTTTTGAAAAATTTAAAACAATATAATGCTTGAAACTCTCGAACTGGACATTGAAACAATTGTAACATAAAATAAAATAACCGTTCCGTTTCATCAACACCTTGTCTTGAAGTCTTGATTTTGCACACACAGTATATTAATACTCAATTATGAAATGTGATAATTTTGTAGCTTTATCCTTAAGTCAACCTTTTTTGGCTTAAAAACTATTGGTATATGAAAATTTACTGAATTACACGAACTCAGTATATTACATATAAGCCTAAATATATATATATATATATATATATATATATATATATATATATATATATATATCAATGAATTTATGTATGTATATATATATATGTATGCATATATATGTGTGTATATATGCACGTATGTATGTGTATGTGTATATGTATGTATACATATGTATATATATATGTATATATATGTCTATGTGTATATATGCGTGCATATATGTGTATATATATATGTGTATGCATGTATATATATGTATGTATATATATAGAGATGTATGTGTATGTTTGTATGCATAAATATATGTATATATATATATATATATATATGTAAATATGTATGTTTATATGGATGTATATATGTATGTATATACATATGTTTATATATGTATGGTGATGTAAATGTATGTATATGTATGTATATATATATATATGTATAGATGTATATATATGTATATGTATTATATATATGCATGTAGATATGTGTATATATATATGGAGGTATATACATGTATATATGTGTGCATATAAGCATGCATATTTACGTATGTATTTAAATATATAAATATATATACGTATGTATATATTTATATGTGCATATATATGTATGTATATATATATATATCAATTCCTGTGTGTGTATATATATATTAGTGTATGTATACATACGTATGTATATATATGTGTGTGTGTAATTATATAAATATGGATGTATGTATAAGCATAGCTGTATGTGTATGTATATGGGTGTATGTATATATATATATATATATATATATATATATATATATATATATATTAATATTTCTATATATGTACGGATGGTGTTACATATACTTATATATATATATATAAATATACATATAAATATATACACATACACACACACACACACATATATATATATATATATATATATATATATATATATATATATATATATATATATATATATATACATATGTATATAAGGGGAAGTCGAATTCGGAACCACGGTTACTTCTACCTGTTGAAACATGTAAACTAACCTAAAATGTAAATGCGTAAAATACTTTTTTCTAGAATTTACCGTTTTATTAGCAAATTAATTTAAACATTGAAAGAATCGCATATGTTCTTTTTACATCGGTGTAAAGTGAGAAAAGTAATAGGGCAAATTATGACCGGGGTTGAAAAAATCTGAAGCAAATATTTTAAATAATATATATATATATATATATATATATATACATATATATATATATATATATATATATATATATATATATATATATATATATATATATATATATATAAAGCTGAACGTCTCTGTGTTTGCGTGTGTCTGGTCACGAATAGGCTCCTATATTGTTGACTATTTAAAAAAAAAACTGATGACATATAATGATAGAAAATGTATCGAGGATCTAGAATGGGTATGTTTGATCTGGCAGAACGGTGGTTCATTAAAATTGTTGGGTCTGCGTTCGCGACTGACTCCCAAATTATGGAAATAAAAATGAAAAAAAAACAGGTTTACAGGTGTTTTTATATAGATGTACATAATAATACTTTGATAAGTATGTTTCAACTTTAATAGGGATGCTATATAAAATTTGTGGGGTCTGCGTTGTAGCCTGTACTCCAGGTAAATATGGCAAAAAATTTAACAAAGACTTTTCATATCTATTAGCGTATGTATACTTTGATAATTATGTTTTAGTTTGAAGAAATACCGTAGAAAAATATTAGTGGGTGTTTTTTCGCGCCTGACCTCCATAGAATGTAAATATATCACAAAGGGTAACAAGTTTTTTTAAAAGGGGTGAGGGTCCACAATAACACCTTATCTTTAATCTTTATTCACGGTAGCTTTTATTTATTTTTTTGTAGCTGAACGATATTGTGTCGAAAAAATTCACCTCATAAATTCACGTTCTTATTAAAGTGAAAGTCCCCCAATCCGAAATTAGACAAAAAATAGTTGAAACTTTAGACTTTCTCAACAGAAATTTTGCACAACTTTTTTTTTCTTCTCGATTTGCACGGAGCACTCTTCAGAAAATAGATAAATAATAAAATATAAGAACGTTACTTGTTATCGTGTCAAAAGAAGGAAAAATCCTGCTCACGTGAGTAAGTGTATTTTTAAAAACATTTACATAACTTTGTTATTTTTATTTATATATCTGTTTAAGCTTTTTTTTTTTCTCAGTGTACTAGAAGGAATTCAATTGATACAACACTTTCTGCGTGTTATTTACATTACAATAGTACAACCCTGAATCCGACGGCACTATACTACACCGTAAAACTGCAACGAAGCTGTTCTGCTTGAAAAGGGCGCCATTCTTTTTCATTTACATTAATATCGATTCTTTGCTTTAAAAAAAAAACTAAAATAGTTACATGTTTACATTTTAATATCCCATTTTGCTGTTTCGGATTATTTTACTAAAGTAAGTAAAGCTTCGTTATTTTTCAAAACTGATTTTGTTTCTTTGCTTTTCGATATTTCGTCGATATTATTTATTAAGAGTGTTTAGCAGAAAAGGCAACAAACGACTACTCGAAAATATAAATATACAAGAAATAAATGTTACCATAGTCAATAAAAGTAAAAGTGTTTTATGTTTTGAAATAGTTTTTAATGCTCTTTACTTGAAATAATTTCAGCGAACCGAAAGTAAAATGAAATTTGAGGCGATAACTACTTAAATGAGTTTTTATATAAACTGCACATGCCATAATCAAATATTCCTCATATAATATAAAACGGAAAACATTAAAATATGCTTATAAATATTCCTTACGTTTACGGAACTCTTTTAAATTGTCAACATAGAACGCTCAGATGCCCCTCTTCAAATCGAAAACGGGGCTCTTCATTTGAAAGTCGCTGCCATTTTGATTTTTTAAAAACCAGTTCGTGAATTAAAAAAAAATGGACAACTACTTGAAACTAAATACCAATGTACTTTTCTATATTAAAAGTTACTTTACCCGGCGTTTCCCGGGTGTTTGAAGGTGAGTGTTCTGTTAAATAAAAAAGAAACCTGGGGGGGAAGTTGGTAGGATCGAACCCGAAGCCCTAAGGCGAAGTTTGAAAATAAAATCGGCCAGCCAGAATTAGTTAGTGAAAGATGTTTGAATTTATTTAAGTAAGAACCAAATTGACAGGTACGCTCACGGAAGTCGTCGAGCGTTACGACGACGACAGCAAATGAGGTCAATAACCAGGTGGGTTTGTTATAAGCGAAGTAAAAAAAAGAAAACAAGTTCAAAATTAAACGGGGGAGGGGGAGATCAAAACATCGAAAAAACACAAAAAAAATAACGTAAGGCAAACGAACGATGTTAAATGTAAAATGAAAACAGGAAAACGAACACGTGAAAAATGGCTTAAATATGCCTGTTTCGATATTAAAATTTAAAAAAATCGGTGGGTACCCGGGTGTTTTTGGCTGTGTGGTCGGGGGTGGATAAGCGAAGTAAAAAAAAAAAAACAGAAAAACGAACGTTACGTGAAAAATGGCTTAAATAACACTGGTTCAATATTTAAATTTAAAAAATCGAAACGAAAAAAGAAAGCATATCACACAGCGATTCGACCCCAAACTGTTTAGATAACCAACCAACGCGCTAACCAACTGAGCTAGAGCGAGCGAGATGAAATTTAGTCAGTTTTTCAACTATTTAAAGTAAATCAGGTCATGGCATCATCTGGGGCATGCGTAGAAGCGGTCGTCGTCACGAGAGGGCTGTTTTTTTAACCCTCCCCCTTTGTCGATAATTGTCGATTTCGGGGGTTAAAGAATGAACGATTTTGGCCAATGTTTCGATATTTTTCGAGCGAAGGATGGAGCTTCAATATGATACCGAGTTTCTTAATTTTTGTTCTGTCAGTCGAAAGTTTTTAGCAGACACACAAACATACACACATACATACATACATACATACATTTTCTCTTTTATATGTATAGATAGATGGTAACATTTATTTCTTGTATATTTATGTATATATATATATATATTATATATATATATATATATATATATATATATATATATATATATATATATATATATATATATATACTATTTTCTCTTTGTAAGGAAACATCATGTGTTTGGTCACTCTTGGCTACGAATAGAAACAAAGTTGATATAAAAATATGTTTTCGAGGAAATTATCTTTACTTTACTCATATTTTGCTTGGGGTAAAATTTTTTAGTATCAAAACCTATCACTTTACAAACCCCTCCTTTTTAAAACCCTATCATAATTTCATCAATCACTTTCCATTTTCTGTAGGGAGGTTTTTAACCCGGTCACCGACGGGTACTTCTACTAATATATATATATATATTTATATATATATATATATATATATATATATATATATATATATAAGAAAAATTAAAAGGTAAATATCTATATATTTTTTTAAAGCAAATTTATTATGTAAATTCAAAAATATATATTTTTCTTTACTTATTTCTATCTCTAACCCATATTAATTTTCTTATAAATTTTAAATCCATACCTTTCATTTCAATTTTTCAGATTCATCTGCCTTACTTTTAATGCTAGGTTTATTAATGGTGTCTTTTAAATTCAATAAAAACCCTCCAAAATTTGCTGATGAGGAGACCTTGCTTACCAAAAAACTATATATAATTATTCTACATAACTTGATGTATACCACAATAAAAAGCATTGTTTTCCGAAACGATCGTGCAGATAATTGATTTTGTTGTTGTTCCTTCTTATGAAACGGATTTTTAATTTAATTAAAATTTGATTTTTAAATTTTAAATTATAAATCACATTACTTAATATATATATATATATATATATATATATATATATATATATATATATATATGAACAAATGATTAAGAAAACATGTTAAAAGACATCTTGAAAAAGAGTTAAAAACATATTTAATTTTTAAAAAAAGGAAGCACAAGATAAGTGGATAGTCCTTAATGCGCGGAGTTTCGAAGAAATACACTCCTTCTCATCAGAGGGCAGGAATTAGCAAAATGCGGGATCGGATTTTGCATATAAAAGTATTAAATGAAACTACAAGGAAGTCACAGATCTTACTTGGTTAAAAAAGGGCGAGGTAAGTAGAATAGGAAGTAAAATAAAAATGATAAAAGTTTATTTTGATTACCTTCGTAACCTATTGTAATTTATATATATATATATATATATATATATATATATATATATATATATATATATATATATATATATATATATATATATATATATATATATATATATATATATATATATATATAAAGGAACAAACCGTATTATGTGTTCATCAACGTTCTGTCTTTAGTTCGAGACTTCCTCCGGATGAATGAGATTAAGAAACAAAAAAAAAACACCAGTACATAATATTTGAAAATGTTTCACGTGCAAAGTGTGCCGCTGTTCTATTTCAGAAAAAAAAACGAAAAAGACGTTGGAAATTTGCGCTGTTAAAGAGAGGGAAATTTTAGTGACGTCATATAATCGTTAATGTAAATTTTAAAAGATATGAACGCAGTTAAGACTCTTACTGGAAAGAAATATATCTGTTGAAATTCAAATATAGATTTGTAACAGTAATAAAGTACTCTCAAACACCGAAATTGAAGTTTCGGAATAAATTCGCAACTGGCATACATTCAAATATTACCAACGACACAGTTTTGAAGAATTACAAATATGAAGATACGGATTTTCAAAAAGGTTTCATACAGGGGGTTATTTCTGTTGCAGTCACTCATCCATATGAAACTGTACTTCCTAAGAGATACATAGATGCTTTGAAACACCTAGCGAATAACAAGAAATTTATTAAGATCATCAGCTGATAAAGGTGGTGGCATAGTATTAATGGAAAAAGATGAATATCTGGAAAAAGTTTCCACATTGTTGGCTGGCTACGACATTTACACTTTTTTTTTTTTTTTTACATAGGCATCACCACATTATCAAGGCCCAGAGGCCACTCAATGATAAGGGTTAAAGAGTGTACAGTAGAAATTGGTCAATATAGTAATAATTAGTAATGAAAATTTGGTAAATTTGATAACTTATATGGAACGGCTCATCAAGAACTAATTAACCTTAGACTTGAACACAACCATATTGTAGTCAGCCGGAAAGCAGGAAAACGGAAGACAATTCCACAGGCGTGCAGTTCTAAGAAAGAAGCTTTGTTCATGGAATCTACGTTTAGGTTTAGGTACAGATAAAGAGTGGGGGAAATTATTGATAGTGTTTACAGCTAGACGAGTGTTTCTTGTGAAAGTTTGGCGAGGGGGGACCATAGATTGAAGCTCAGTTGAACACTTTCCATGAAAATAACGATACATCAGAGACAAACTCGCAACATCTCTTCTGTGAGATAGAGGTTGCAGGGAGGAGAAAAGGACATCTCCTACGAGGCTACGAAGTCTATTTTGAACTCTATCAAGGCAGGACAAGTCCTTTCTAGTAGCTCCTGCCCAGATGTGGCAACAGTATTCCATCCTTGGACGTACCTGGTTCTTATATAGATAGAGAATAGCATCAGCAGTGAGATATCTACCGGATAGATAGAAAGATCCCACCATTTTTCCAGCGGCCTTGGCAGCAGATTTGATATACGTGTTCCATTTAAGATCAGAAGTAATGGTCAAGCTCAGAAGCTTGTCAAAACTTGAGGCCTCCTGGAGACGAGAGCCATTCATTTCAATTGATGACAAATGTGGATTAGAATGTTGATGATGTAAAGAGAGAAGCTTGGTTTTAGATGCAGTAAAAGTAACCAGCCACTCCTTTCCCCATTGTACTACGTGCTCAATATCAGAGGAGAGAGAATTGGAGAGAACTTGGTCGTTTACTGTCTTAGATGTGCTACCATAAATGGTAGTGTCGTCAGCATAAATGTCTACAAATGATGTAAGGATATGATTTGGAAGATCATTAATGTAGATCAGGAAAAGAGTTGGGCCCAGGATGGATCCCTGAGGGACACCGGCATTAATACTGTGAGCTTCTGATTTTTGCCCCTCAACTACTACTCTTATGAACCTATCAGAAAGAAATGATTTAATAATTGAGAAGACTTTTCCAGCTATACCATAGCTAGCGATCTTATGAAGTAAACCTTTATGCCATACCCTATCAAAGGCTTTAGATATGTCAAGAGCAATTGCCCTAGAAAGATTGCCACCGTCGAGAGATTTGCTAATCCTATGCGATATAACTGTAAGGACATCTGCTGTAGATCTAACAGAACGGAAACCATATTGAATGTCACTAAGAAGGTTATTTTTGTTGAGATGGTTGATTACTTCTGTATTTAACACAGATTCTAGCAACTTACTCATGACGCACAGGAGACTTATTGGCCTGTACTGAGAGGGGGATGAGCGATCACCTGAATTCTTAAATACAGGGCATTCTGATGAGATTTTCCAGGGAGATGGGAAACTATTCTCCTTAAGACAACGTTTAAACAGTTTTGTAAGTATGGGCGCTAGTTCAGGTTGAAGTTTTTTGAGTACTATAATTGGAATACCGTCAGGGCCAGTTGCTTTACTCGAATCAAGGTTTTGGATTAGCTTCGCAACATCACGTACAGATATACGAATATCACATAGCGTGTTTTCTGATACAGGAGGAAATATTGGGGGTTGGCGGTCTTGGTCACAAAGGGTAGAATTAGCTGCAAAGTTCTTGACAAAGAGTTTGGCTTTGTCTGATGCTGACGAGATTACCTCAGGTCCATTGATAATAGTTGGGATGGAGCACACGCTTCTGTTCAGGATTCTGTTTGCTATTTGCCAAAACTGGTGGGAACCAAGCCGCTGCTCAGCTACTTTGGACTTAACAGATTGAGCATACAACTCTCTTGCGTTCCTTATTACTTTCTTACAATGGTTGCTGGCAGTCCTGAAAACGGCTTTAGTTTCCATACATCTATTACGTTTGAAGCAGTGGAAAAAGTGATTTCTGTGCGCAATGGCAGCAGCACATTCTGGAGAGAACCATGGCTGGCTGTTAGGTTTTTGCTGAAACATTTTAGAGGGTATAAAATAGTCAATACCTACAATTAACCATTCAGTCAGGTCTAATACTATAGAGGGCACATTCTTTTTAAACATGGAATGCAGAGGTAGATCAGATATAAATGTACGGAAGCTATCCCAGTCAGCCTTAATGTATCGATATACTGTACGATGAAGAGGTACGTTTGGGGACTTATTACATTTCATTTTTATCTTAATTGATACAACAGAGTGGTCGGAAGATCCAAGAGGCGACAGAACAGACACTGAACATAGTTCAGGGCAAGTTGTGAGAAAAAGGTCTAGTAGGCTCGCATACTGGCCGTCATTATCGGGCACACGGGTAGGTTCCTGAACAATCTGAGTGAGGTCATAGGCAATGGAGAAATCATGACAGAACCGCCCCTCATCATCGGTCTTGTTTGAGTAGGTCAACCATTCGACGTTGTCAACATTGAAGTCTCCACATACGTGAATGTTAGCTGAAGGATAAGTAGAAAGGACTTGGTCAATTTTCTCACATATGCTTTGAAAGATAGTAACTCCGCTGTTGTGGGGGCGATAGAGAGTAAATATAAATGCAGTAGTGTGAGCTAAAGCAACCCAGAAGCACATATAGGGTAAGTTAGGATCTTCCCTGGAGATGTCCCTCCCACATGGAAAGCTATCTTTAATATAGGCACATATTCCATGCCCATGGCGATCTTGGGGGTCTGATTTAGAAGTTAAGTTAGAGTATCCTGTAATTGCAAACTCATCTAGGGAAATAGCCTGTCCAATGCCAGTTTCACTTAAAAATAAAAGGTCTGGTTTAGTCTCCTGTAATTAGGTTTCAACCTCTGGAAGGTTAGAACGAAGACCCCTGATGTTGGAGAAGGAGACATGGTAGTAGGGGTCAACGTTGAAAGTTCGAGAACCGGGTTAAATCGTGTATTTTTTCTTGAAACTTGTCATGATGAAATTTTTGAATTTGTGGACTAGGTCGTCAGATTTACTTAGAGCAGGACAGAGAGGGGAAACTAAGAGAAAAAGAAACGAAGAATTTTTTTTGTAGCACATGATAAGGTAAAGCCGTAACAATTACCCACTAATATGGCATCGAGAGGCCCCACCAGAAGCTACTGCATGGTCCAGATTCCATTCACCAAATGGCAATACAGCAGCCCCAGTACTTTGCACCTGCTGATAGGACAGCCTCCTTAGTGGTTAATCCAAGGTTCGGGTCCCTGACTATCAGGCGGATAACGTCAGCCCAGACAAAACGTTTACCTCCAGCACCCTTACTAGTGACATGATTACAAGGATAGACATAGAAAAAGAAAATTTCGACCAACTCTGCCAACTGTTCGCGCAAAATACTGCCAACCTAGAAAACAGCTTTTTCTTCTCCCTTTGTCAGAAAAATCACTCATTAAAAAATGAGGACTGAGGGACAAATAAGAAGAAGCGAGAGTAACAGGAGCTGCCGATAACGCATCCACAATGCGTTTTCTACTCTCCATTAAAAAAAAAAAACAAAAAAAAACTATTAAGTATTATACTTAATAAAAGTCCAACGGACGTGTTTAAGGGAAAGTATGGTGATAGATTCCCCTCTCACGAACTAAAAAAATGAGTACAATTAGGTAATCTATTTTTGCAATCAACTCGGTAGATAAATAAACATTTATGGACGAGAAAAAAAGCTAGCATTTAATACAACAGAAATACATAAATTAAATACTGAAATAAAATGTAGTTATTAATATTTGAATCTAAAAATAAAAAGTGCGAATTAGTAGAGAAAATCACTTATCACAACAACGCTTCCGTCTCCAAACTGCAAACTAGTGAAGAATTTAACTTTTAATAGCGTTCAGAAGATTTTTTTTTTAATTAACCGTTAAGAGAAAGCGTGATTTTATTCTGAACTTTAACTAGTCACGTTTTAAGAAACTTATGATATACAAGAAAAGTAGATGGGGGGGTTCTTCCGAAGTTAGTTGGTGACGTTATAAGTAATTGTGAGATAAGATGGGAGCCAGAAATTAGGGGTGGGGACTGAAAATGATAATATAATGGATTGATTATACAATATTTAAGATCAACTTGGTAGATAAACATTTATGGACGAGAAAAAAAAGGCTAGCATTTAATGCAACAGAAATACATATACTGAAATAAAATGTAGTTATTAATATTAGAATCTAAAAATAAAAAGTGCAAATTAGTAGAGAAAATCACTTATCACAACAACGCTTCCGTCTCCAAACTGCAAACTAGTGAAGAATTTAACTTTTAATAGCGTTCAGAAGATTTTTAAACTGATTTAAAGACAATGAACCGAAGTATTGAGAATTTCAACCAATCTTATTAAAAAACTTATAAAATACGATAAAACTTGGTTTTCATACATTGAATACCACCCCAATGTTCCAGCACTATCTTGCCTCCCCAAAACTCACAAACCAGATATCCCTATGAACCCTATAATATTTGGCATCGATATGAAAGATCGGGGGTTAAATTTTAAATTCTGATAACACAACATATAGACACATATATTCGAATTTAGAATTTATCGTTTGACAAAAGGAATATATAGAAGGGATTGTGTTAATTTCCTTAATCCATGGATTTTCATCAGAGGTAATGAAATGCGGTTATCAAAATGTTCAGCTGTGAATGGACGCCTATTTGCTTTATGCTCTATTCTTACAGATTGAGCTCCTCCTTTTTGGCTAGGATCGCCTTGAAGTATTACTTAAAATAATATCTATCAGGATTTTCGCCTGAATTCTATCAGCGTCTTATCTCGCTTATATATATATATATATATATATATATATATATATATATATATATATGTATATATATGTGTGTGTGTGTGTGTTTGTGTGTATATATACATAGAGATTATGTATATATATATGTATATATATATATATATATACATATATATATATAGATATGTATGAATAAAAAAAATCAATACGAAAAATACATAAATGTTTATATATTTTCTGAAGTTATTTCCTATGCGTTGACTTGTAGGAATACAAAAAGTATTATGAAACAAACAAGAAAGTTTGTTTTTTTAAGCACATAATTTTCGACCGATCCTTCGGTCTCCTCAGTGTGAATTATGAAAATGTGAATGTAGGGCGGACAGGATTAGCCCCATGAGGGGCACGGGTATTGCCAGTAAAGTTAAGATCTATATGGATATGGCCTTTCCAAAATTTCTGACTTGGAATGGTCATGAACTTGTGTGCCCTCTACACGTCAACGCATAGAAAATAAAGACAAAAGATATAAACATTATATGGAATACATGTGGATACAACATGCAATGCGGGCATATATATATATATATATATATATATGTGTGTGTGTGTATGTATATATATAAAGATATATATGTGTGCGTATGTATATATAAATATATATGTGTTTGTATACATAGCCAAATATATGTGTATATATACATATATATATACCTATATGATTGTGTGTATGTATATATATATATATATATAGATATGATTGTGTATATATATAGAGAGAGAGAAATACGAGTGTATATAAATATATATATATATATATATATATATTTATATATATATGTATGCATACACACATACATACATATATTGTTTAATTTTTCTTGGAAGTTTCTACCTACTATTAACTTTGAGCGAATTAAAATAAACAAGATAATTTTGATGACCTGATAAAAATATGTAAAATGTGATAATTTCAGGACCTTCTGCTCCCAACAGAATTAAAATAGCACATCACTCGGGGGAAGACTAATTTTCGGCGGGAAGGACTTTCCGTATATTGATGTATTTCTAAACGGTCTTCATAAAAAGAAATAAAGAGTAAAAGGAAAGTCAAAGGATACTTTTTTTTCTTGATTCGTATATATATATATATATATATATATATATATATATATATATATATATATATATATATATATATAAAATATATATATATTCTTCACTGTTTTCCCTTTTTTAATGTGTTATCAATTCTTAATCTTGTGTTAAAATAATGGCCGAAGGTCCAAACAATTCCCAAGATGTTTCGGACGGGGTTTCTGGCCGTTTAACCGTGTGGGTAATTTATAAAGAGGTTAAGTGTTTTTAGGAGAGCAATATTCATATTGTGTGAGTGTGTTCTTTGGGAACGATTATCAAAAACATGTGTAGGTTTCCGTACTTGTTTTAACTCTCGCATGATAAGAATACATGAGGTTACCCATCTTGACCTCGAGGCTCATCTTTCACTCAACGGGCGGTACAGGAATTATAATCATATTTCTGCTTTTTGTATTTTATAGTAAAACACGTACATTTTGAGAGAAACTATACACACATACAAACAAAGGCATACACACAGATAAATACATTCATCTACAGACTGTTTCGTTGTATTATCATTTTTTGGATGTTGCTAGACAATCATCTCAGCCGATAGTGCTTACAACGAATCCACTGGGATAAGTTACGCTAGTAGTGGTATATCAATGCTTTATAACAAAGACACTGAGTTCCACTCCAACAGTGCTCTATTTGTTCATCTAAATGAGCTTTGCATTAGATTAAAAGAAGTAGCAGGTATGGATAGATGTTTTTGACGTATTATATGAATTAAATTAAATCTAAATTTGTTGCAGATTTTTTAAAATCTAAACCTTTTCTCTCTCAAGATTGTTAAAAGCTTTTCACGTTTAGATGTTATTCCGAAAATCAACTGGTGCATTGCGTTTTTGCGCGATTTTCACAGATTGTTAATTGTAATGCAAGATAATTGAATGGTTTTTCAATTCTTTCATAATGTTTGTAAATGACATATCCAAGCTTCCGAGTATAAAAAAACCGTTCTTTTTTTCTTTCGACTTGAAATACAATCACTTGAATTCTATACATTTAGTTTCTTAATATCTAAACTCAGATGGGAAGCTGGTAATGGAAGCTTTAAAAAGCGCTTACATATTGTTTTAAATGATAACATTTTAAGTTCAAGCTTTAAATAACTAAACGTTTCAGTTTCAATCATCAAAAATAAAACAATCCCGCGTGTGAGTCACCTGGCATTCATCTGTAAGGTTCTGTTGTGAGTGGCTATTACACGACACAAGAAGTGTGTAAATATCTTCACTTGCGAACTGTAAAAAGTTGAATATCGAACGCAGAAGCAAATCCTGACAACGTATACGAGAAAGAACATTTAGAAAAAAGTCATACAGCATCCATTATCAGTATCCAATACCTACAGTGTATACCTAGAAAATGGATCATGAAACCGGAGATAGTCCTATGGGACAAGAAGCAATTTAGTAGAAGTAAGTGTCCCCAATGGTGCTGGGTGAAACAGAGCTGAAAGGGAAAATATAAGGAAATACCAAGGTCTTATGTATGACACGAAAAGAAACTGGAATCTTTAGAAGATGGCTATATATTTAGTTATTATAACAGCTACTGGACTCGGGAAAACGAATATAAAAAAAAAAACTACCTGGCAAATATACCGATGAACCAAGTGCAAAAGCGATTCTTAGAATTGCGCTTAAAGTGACGGTCAGAATCTTTAAATGATCTCTCAGATAGAATGTCTTAGTTAGTGAGTGAATATTTGCAATCCGCTAGGATGCTCCATTTCCAGATTGAACAAACTGATATAAAAATTTAAAAAAATAGGGAGGAAACTGAGGTAAAGTTCACATATATGGCGACTTTCATTTTGATTGAGTTTACAGATTTTTATCACTTATTTACATTTTTAAAGAATCATGATTATTTGGTACATATCAGAGCAGGTCTTACATTAAGGTCTATATTTAACTCAAAATCTCAAACATTTAAGAGTTACGAAGATGGAGGTGGTACCATTAAAATGGGCGGCTTTTTGTGCATCATAATTTATTTCTACATAGTCACCGCTATTATCAATGCACTCTTCTCAGCCTCTATTGAAGTGCCGGGTAAAAAAGTCCATCTATATATTTGTCGCAACCCTCCTAACTGTGTTGACATCAACTGCATCGGCTTCGCACGTGTTAAACAGGCACCACTGAATGATGATCCGTTCAAGTTTTCTACGTGGAGGAATTCTCTACTTCTGAAGTAGAGATGCATCATTGAGTCTTACACCGTCAATACCTGCAAGATAGAAATTAAACTTTAACGTAATAACATGGATACATACGTTCAGGCATCATAAGCATGCTATTTGCGCTCGTTTCTTCTCAAATAAGACGAAATAAAAAATAGAAGCATTGGCTTTGGAAGGTCCATCGTACGTATACGAATCTTTGATTCCCGTTGGAGGTTGTTATGATTTTTCTTTTTGTTGGTTTGGAAATCTTCATCACCGAAGACTGGCTGGATTTTTCCTTTGATTAAAAAGAAAACTAAAATTACATATTTGTCAATCAATACTGTATGATTCAGTGTTTAAAAATATAAACCTTCATATCCGATTTCGTTAAGAACATTGTGTAACACAGCGCGGATGCACGTGTGTAAATGCATAAGAAGTGACGTCATCAGTGGGGAAAATACTATAAAAAAGAAAAATATCGGGAGAGATAGAATAGCAATCGAGATCTCGTGAGAGACGCGGATAACGCTCGTGATTTCGTGTGAGGTGGGAAACATATTTTAGGAGATCATGTGAGTGAAGCCACGGCTTTAACAATAAGGAAATGAAGCATCTTGCTGCAACGAACAAGCCAGTTTCATTCATTTCTTATATTTTGTCTTCTTATATTCAATTTCCATCCCAAACAAGGCACAGTGCCACTTTGAAGTAGGACGTTACTATCGGGGGCAGAGATATTATGAAGGGAGATGTATGCTCATATTACACTTGGACTTCTGCAGTACAGTTGGGAAAGCAGAATCTCGGAAGCGATTTCCAAAGTCTAGCAATTCTGGGGAAGAAACTATCAGAGTAGAAAGCTTTCTTTCACCTACGCACCTCTACTGTGTAGGGGTGGGGTTTTGCTGCTTGTCGAGTTTTTCGGGGGTATTTACGTGGAGGGAGTATGTGCTACTAGCTCGTCAGAGTATTCACATTTACTTCCTTGCAGCGGCCTTGGCAATGCTCTACACGTATCTGTTCCAACTCATGTTCTCTGTAAACGTTAGGCCGAGAAGTTTAAAAGAAATACTTTCATGTAATGAGTTTTTGAACATTGCTATCGGTGGCAGAGAAGGTTTCTTGTAATTATTGAAGGTAACGAGCTTAGTCTCCGCAGCATTGAATGTGACTATCAATTTTTCTCCTCATTCCGCTACAGATTAGAGGCCTCCCTCTAGTGTTTCTGCGATTTCCATAGATATGTCTTCATTTTTTTCCTCTCATACCTATTATAGAGTGTGGTGTCATCAGCAAATATACCCATCTCAGAGAAATTTTTATCTGGGAGGTCATTTACGAATACTAGGAAAAATAAAGTTCCAAGGATTGATCCCTGAGGCACCCCTGCATTTATATCATATTGTTTAGATGTACTACTATCGAAGACAACCTGGATTATTCTTTTACTTAAGAAGGATTTAACTATGCAAAGCATTCTTACAGTGATACCATATGATCTGAGTTTCCTGGGAAAACCATCGTGCAGAAAGCTTTAGATATATCTACTTTGCGACTGAAACTGGACACAAAGTTTGTTAGCTTGCATACATCGTAATAATTGGATCTGCCAAGCCCTGGACACCTTTATTATACTGCAACATTTATAATAAAAATTAAAATATATTTCAAAATATTTTCAATTAAACAACTATGAGATTTCTCGTTTTCAGAAGAATATTATTTGTCTGAAGACCAAGAAAGTTTTTTTTGGAATTCATACAAAACTGGAGCAGATTCTGCTCCTTTATCTTTATTTCATGAAGTCGCGTTTTTTCTCTCCTTTACAGAGAGAAAACACGATATATATATATATATATATATATATATATATATATATATATATATATATATATATATATATATATATATATATATTGCTTTAGTTTTTATCTCACTACCGTGAATTAGGTTAAATATAATAATAATCGAGAGAACATTGTCTTTATAATAATAAATGCGTAATCTCCATTTATTAAAGTATCATACTTAAGCGTATTTTATGACTGGGTAATGCCAGGCGGCCTGCTACATTTAATTATATTTTGCTGACAATGGCATTCACACTTACATAAAAAGTAACGGATACAGTTTTCAATGAAAGTAGTCGTTTCAGACGTTTAATTCTTTCAAAGAGAATATTATATTTAATACTGAATATTACACACCGTCGTAGAATTTTGAAGAAGTCGCGCGAGTGGAAATTATATTACTCACGAGAATTGATATGCCTTTATTTGAATATTCTTCTAAAATTATTAAATGCTTTTTTGTTTTCTCACTTTTCAGGATATTTCTCCTTTATGGACTCGTCCTATTTCCTATCCCCTAAGTGTTTTAATTTAGTGCAACACATGTCAATATGCCTGCCACTATTCGACTTCCAAGTTGTACGTCACTTTTCATTAATCAGCTTTTTATGCTTTTTGTGGACGCAATTTATTTTCCGGCGTTTTTGTATCGTGACGATGATAATATCGCCCCATCATTAAATGAAGACACATGACATGTATGGGGTCGCGCAAAGGGTAATTTCATAACAAAAACAAACCCCAAAAAACAAAAGAGCGTTCTTTTGCTTTCCGGAAATAACATTTTTTGAAAAATGCAGTAGTGTCAACGTACGAGAGGTCGTAAACCAAAAATTCAACATCAGATAACTCAGACCAAATTCAGTTGAATGTTAATATATACCGAACTGTATAGATTTTAACTGCTAAAAACTTTCTATGCATCTATATATATCTATACTGCCTACATTAGATTGGAGCACAATTCTAGGGAAGTTAATTCCTGAAAACATAGTCAATAAAATGAATTTTAAAATTCGTTTTCATACATGTATACAATCAAATCAAGGCACATTGTCACCAAAACCTAAAATGATTTTTTTTTTTATCAAGGGCTTGATTTATAGAGATATCAAAAGCATAGCCTAGTGGTAGCGAAATGTTTGTTTAGTTTACATTAACATGTTTACATGTTACTACGATTGGGACCAAATATATAATGGACTAGCTAAGCAGTGAAAAATATGAAGCGATCACAATCGAAATTTCATACATTGTAGTATCCTTACACTCAAGGTGGTTGTATACTGCTAGATGACCAGTTAGTCGTTAGTTATGTCTAAGTGTTGCAAGCTCCTCGCAGCAGCTTTTATACAATGAAGCTGCCGCTTATCAAGGCACATAGGCCACTCGAGGGTGAGGGTTAATGGATGTTATAATTTAGAATCTTTCATGGCGTATATTATGAAAATTTTGGATTATTAAATGGTTACGGCTCAACAAGATCTTGTTTATATTGGGAGTGGAGGCTACCATATTGTAATTGGTTGGGAAGCAGGTTAATGGAACAGTATTAAACATGTGGCTAGTTCTAGAAAAGAAGCTTTCTGCATTTCATTTGCGTTTAGAAGTAGGCACAGATAGAAAGTGAGTAAATTTTTGATAGTGGTTTTAGTTAGATATATTTTGCGAAAAGGTGGTAAAAGGAGACTATAGATCGGATCTCAGACGAAGACTTGCAATTGAAATAATGGTAGAGCAGTGAAAGGCTCGCAACGTCTCTTCTGTGGGAAAAAAGTTGCGGGTTAGAGGAAAATTATCGCTTACTAGGTTTCGAAGCCGATTTTAAACTATATCAAAGCAAAATAGAGCAAATCTTGCCCAGATGTGGCAGCAGTATTCCATTTGGGGATGTATTTGACTCTTGGTCATATAAATACTTATTCGAGCGATAAAATGACCCCTTCATTATTCCAGCGATATTGGCAACAGATTTGATGCATGCATTCGATTATAGATCAGGAGTAACGGGAAGTCTCAGAAGCTTGCAAAGACATAGTGTTTCTCCTAGATGAAAGCCATTTATTTCAATTTGGGTCTGATAGATATCAGAACGATTATCATCAAAAGAGAGAAGCTTGGCGTTTTTATCCATTAAAATCTACCAGTAACCCTTTTCCGCAGTGCTCAGGATCTAAAGAGAATGACTCACAAAGATATTGGTCATTGTTGGTCTTTGAAGTGTTGCCAGATATTGTGGTGTCATCTGCATATATATATCTCCGAATGACCGATTAAAAGCTTACTCTATCTTTGAATATACTTTAGGGTAGGCCGGTGTAATTTGGGTCATCTGTGTAATTTGAGTCACTAGGAAAAACACTGATTTTCTCCTAAACTGTTCAATTTGACATCACCGTGCCGCCATTATGGATTGAATCAGCCATTTTTCCGATGAAATCAGTCATTTTCTGATGAAATCATCAGAATAGTTGCAAGTTGAGCTGCAAGGAAGTGCTGTTGCTCAGGTAAGTCAATTTTGAGTAAATTATTAAACCTTTCATAAAATTGCCAGGAAAATCATTAAGATGTGTAGGGAAAAGAAATTTGCAATTAGAAATGATAAGAAAGCTTGGTTTAATAAGAAAATTAAGTGCCTGATAATTTTATTAGTAAAAAATTATAAATAAATTTACCGGGGTAATTTGGGTCACCTTTCTTTCTACTGATACCTACATGTGGGAAAGCTATGCACACTGTGTTGGTATGTGGTTCTGCGTCTGGAATATATCTTCCTCCTTTGGTAGTTTACAAGGACTGAACCTGTATGGGTCTTGGTGTGAAAATGATCCAAAAGGTACACAGTACAGTCACTCACAAAGCGCTTGGATGTCGGACACCATATTTGAGAACTGGTTTAAGAACTCGTTCGTTCCTCTTGTAGCAAATCTGGAAAAGCCAGTTATTTTGCTATTTGATGGTCATGGATCACACTTAACCTACATTACTGTGCCATGGACAACTTAATAATTATAATTTGCATTTCACCTAGTACCAGCCATACACTACAGCCCCTTGATGTTGGTGTCTTCTTTCCGTTGAAAAACCACTGGCGGAAAATCTTGTTGCGATTTTACCGAGAAAGTCGAATGCAGTCAGTAGAAAATCGTTCTTTTCCATCGCTACTGAAACAACTGTGGGAACAAGTATCGTCTGTTCACTTAGTAAATGGTTTCAGAAAGGCCGGTCGTTGGCCTTTTAATGCAGCAGCTGTCACTGTTGAGAAATGTGTCACCAAAGTCGAGGATGCTATCGAAACTGAAACAGGTCCAGGCACTCCCAAAACGGCTCTAAGACGAGAAATCATCAATGCCATTGCCCCACCACCATCAGAAGAGACCACAAAAGCATTGGAGAATGCAAAGAAAAAGCAAAGACGAGTACAGGCCAAAGATGGCGAAGTACTTACAACCCCAGCTGAGCTGCAGCGTTTACAGGATGAAGCGGATGTAAATGTCTACAACCAGAAAGCAAAGAAAGAAAAGTCAAGAAGAGAGTTGTTAAAGGAAATGGAAGAGGAAGATGGTGAAGAAGAAATTGAAAGCGAGGTTGACGAAGACAGTACCGCTTGTTTTGTTTGTGGTCAACTTTGGAGAATGTCCAAAAAAGGACAATGCCTGATTTGTGACTTGTGCGATCAGCATGTTTGCCCAAAATGTGCACCATGTGGCATTGGCTATGATGATGATTTTTACTGGAAAACGTGTATTAGTTAAGTTAATATTTCAATAAAACATCATGCACTGTTTATTTTTTCATGCTTTCATAGTATAATGTCGTATAGCAAGAGGTATTTCTTTTTTCTTGAGTTATTATTTATTGACCCAAATCACCCGGTCAATGGTTTAAATCTACCACTGAAATGGAGCATATTGCAAGTGCTAAACATCAATATAGAGTATAAAAAATATTACTGGTATTTTAACATTAGAACACTAGAACCCTACTTGCATAGTTCAACCCTTTCTTTCCCATAAATGCATAGAAATTTTAAAAAATAATGTTTTTCGAAGTTTAAATTACCAGAAATTTGACCCAAATTACCCCGGCGTACCATGTGTAAAATTTCTAATGTTTAGACCAAAAGTTGGCTGAATAAATTTGGAACGACCGCAGAGGTCAAATTTCTTTAAAACTTTACCCCAATTCTGATGCCTTTACATTTATATTTTGGGCTCAAATCAAATTAAAAGATTTGATCAATGTCTTAGTAACCTCCATATTAAATTTCAAGTATTTAGACCCAAAATTAGCGGAAGAGTTTTGCAGTTTTCAAATGTCTAATTGTTGAACATTAGCACCTTGACAACCAATTTTCTGACCGAAAACCGATTAATATATATATATGTATGTATGTATGTATATGTATAATATTCAATGTAGAATTAGCTCTGCAATGCGATATAAGAAATCTTCATGAATTACAATGCAATAAAATGTATTTTACAGCCCGATAAATAGGGCTCCCCCACTCTGCTAATCTATTCAATTATAAAACTCTGTGCACTTTGCTTGCTGATGAAAGGGATAAGCGCTGACTTTATATATGTTTAAAAATATATTGCTATGATTTAAATAGGTAAATTAGAGAAAAATTCAAACATAAAACGAATAATCTTAGAATTAAGATTATTTTTTTACAAATCAGCAAGTCATCCGGATCTTATTAGTAGTGGGCCTCGTTTTAATAGAACATTTTTAATAACTGCAAATTGTTCATGTAGATTTTGAAAGAAAAGTTGGATTTTACCGGGCCTCACTATTAATAATACAAATAATAGTGGAAATTTAATAATCTATGTAAAAGGAGAATAATAAAATATATAAATAAAAAATGAATCAAGTATTCAGAACTTTAATGAAAAAAACCCCAAAACACTTTCGACTAAAAAATGAATTTTATATGTTTCAATCTTAGTAACAACGAAAATATACAAATAAGAAAGTATTTAAAAATGTGAAATCAGAATAAGATTAAAAGAATATTGGCTTCTGATAAAGATCCCTGATAACCAGACTGTAGAGACGAAAGTTATCTTCAACGTTTGAAGATCAACAAATACATTTTAGTATATTAATGGAAAGTAAGGAGAAAATAACACAGGCCCATATATATATATATATATAAATATATATATATATATGGGGGTGTATGAGAGAGAGAGAGAGAGAGAGAGAGAGAGAGAATAAAAATAAAATAAAAATACCAGTGATGGTTGGCGTTATGTAGTTTTGAGAAATGAACAACCGAAAGAACTTATAAAATGGAGATAAACGTTTCGTCCTTATTTCACGCGTCATCCTCAGGATATTAAAAGAAAAATGCAGAAGAAGAAAACGATCATAGACCATACGTGGGTGAAAAGAAAACTACTTAACTCATTATGATGTGCCTTTTTTTAATGTTAATTTTTTCGGCATTTTACATCTTTTATGTTGCTATTGTAATGTATTGTAGTTTTGAGTTAATCACTGCAATCTCTATATTGATACAGGGGCGATTATTATTTAATATATTTTGAACTTAATATAATACCGTGTACTATTTAATATAATTTGCCTTTATATATGATGTATTCATAAAAAGGATGTTGCAGTTTGTTGAAGCATTGTCATAGTGTAAAAGGAGTTGTGCTTGAAGGCTACATCAAAGTGGTGCGTAGGAAATTATATTACGTTTATTTACCAACATAATATGTCGTTAAGGTAGGTGATGTCTCAAATTTTCGGGATTAGTATCTCTTCTTCAGGGAAGATTTTCCTTATTCTGTTTTATTTCTTTTATTTATTTCTGTCACATCAATTTCCAGGATTAAATTTTTGTAGATACTATGTAGTGTTCCGAATTGTTTTAGTTTTTTATGTATATAAATGATTCGTTTTTTGCGTATTACGCTGAAAGTGTGTACTTAGCAGGGTTAATGGCTGCTGTATAATTGCGGTGTAATATCCCTGTTATGTAAAGAAAATGGTCTAATGGAGGGCATTCTACTTGGCCTTTGATTAGTTTCCCTGCCAAAATGTACACGTCAATATATATACGCGTACATGCCACGCATATGTGCGTACACACATGAATACATGCGCATCCGCAAATGTACACATTTGGACCTATATATCGATGTATATTCATACATTAGTGTCTTTTTATAATAAAATCTATTTATATTGTTACATTTTATTTGTTGGTATATTTATTTATTTTATTAATTTATTTCTTTATTCTATTTGTTTATTTATCTGTTTATACATACAGCTTTATTTTTCTTTCTATTACATCTAACATTCTCATTAATATATATATATATATCCATGTATATACATATATATTTATATATATATATATATATATATATATATATATATATATATATATATATACATTTGTAGTAATAAATGGCGTAACACTATCATTCGATTGCTATTACAAGAAGTGAGAGCAGGTCCAGAGTGTTGTTAGTGTTTATGTGTTTATATAAGGAGACTGCAGCTTAGTCCTGTCCTGTTATTTATTTTTGCGTTTATGTTTTTATTACTAGTGTTTTCCTCAGACTCAGATTTATCTTGGTTTCTTTCTGTGGCTAATATTTTTGTTAGTATATCTTTGTTAGTCTAGGGGTTGTTAGATAGGTGTTTATGGACCAACAGAGCGTGCATTGTATTTGATATACTGAATACGTACGTCATTGCCAGTCTGGAAAAAAGTGCATTGTGAATTGTGTGGACTATATAGAAAACTAGATTCTGGAGGAAGAAAACATCGCTCGTTTTAAATAGTACCGGCCATATTTGTTCCAAAAGAATATGAAGTGCATCATACCGGTTTAAAAATATTAACGCTTATACGACGTAATAAAAATAAAACCTTGCTATCTTTCAAAATGCAAGCCACCCCCCTTTTTTTAATTTTGAATGACATTTTTAGTTTCTGAAATGGTACAAGGTCATACATTTCATTACAACAAAAATATATTTTAAATATTTGCACTGGTGTTTTGTTTTCTTAATCCAGAGGAAGTCGCGAAATAAATGGAACCGCAGATTAACATATAACATGGTTGGTTCCTTTTCTTTCCCTCACACACACACACACACACACACACACACACACACACACACACACACACACACACACACACACACACATATATATATATATATATATATATATATATATATATATATATATACAGGGTTCATAATATATCCAAATATACTCACAAATATTATATGCGTGAAAAATATTAGGCATATATACATATACTTCGTCCCATATATAAATATATATATATATATATATATATATATATACATATGTATTTACATATACATATATATCTACATATTCATATATATGTGTGCGTGTGTGTATGTGTGCGTGTGTGTATGTGTGTGTGTGTGTGTGTGTGTGTGTGTGTGTGTGTGTGTGTGTGTGTGTGTGTGTATTAAGGAAAGGTCAGGGTTGCGTATCTTACAAAGATAAGGAATATACTGGAATAATAAATGAATGAAAAAAGATATGGTTCGAAGAATAATAAAATATATCCTGACAAAAAAAAAAAAGAAAGAAAATGTGTTCTTGATAAAAACTAAATTAATCCAAGACTTTGGGGGCTTCTGTTCTATTTTATTTAGGTATCATTATGATTTGTTGTTTTTGTTTTATTTTTCTAAAAGAACGGGACGAAAATAGAGAAAGACAATAAGAAAGAGCGAGAGAGAGGGATAGAGAGAGAGAGAGAGAGAGAGAGAGAGGGGGAGAGGGAGAGAGAGCAAGCGACAGATAAGCCCGGAACAGGTTGAAGTACAAACAGCTGCGAAGAATTGAATTCTTTCTTGATAAAGGAATTAAGTACCACCGGTCGAGAATGACGGCTAGTGGTAAATAAAAGAAAAACGATGCCCGCTCCTGATAATGGATGTACGAATTTGGCAGGGTTGGAGGAAGGATAATAAATGGGGGGGGGGCGAAGAGGTCGTTTTTAGGATTACTGTTGTTGCAGTGATGGCTGTGTCAGAAGTTGGGGTATTCCGTGATGGTATTAATGCGAAAGATGGCAACCTCTTAAATGAAGAAGGTGGTTTTCAAGAGTTTGGCGTTTGTATTCTCATATTAAATTTACCCTAAACAAGGCACATTTCCATTGAGTCAGTATGGGCGACTGTCATAACTTTACACACGTTTACACACGTGTTAATATGTAGACATTGTCGTTGGAAAACAAGATAAGGAATAACTCGACGCAGTTTTGTTGTTGTTATTGTTGTTGTTGTTGAAACAATCATAGCATATATTTCCAGGTACTTTCCCACATGATTTGTCTTTGGACAAATCTGTCGCTCTCACTTATGCAACACGTCTATCACTGTCTTTCTACGTAAGTATCGGTTTGCACGGACGTTTTTCCTTTTATACTGTTTTTCTTTTTTTCTTGCCGTGATGTAACCTCGCAGAGTGCTCGCTTACTTGCAGAGAACTTACATACTGGCGTCCGTGCTCTGTGACACTGTGAATTAAGCAAGACATTTATAGTGTTAAAAATATGCAAGTTTCTGCACGATAAAGTAAACTAGATACTAAAAGAGAATTCCAAAGAGAAGTGGCTCAAAGAAAGACGCTATTAGAGTAAAGAGCAATCGGGAATCTGGGTATGTCAACAATAAATTGGTCAGGTTTATGTATGTTGACTTTGGCACAATTTTAAAAAAGTTAATTATACTACATTCTGTGAAAGATCTTTTAAATCAAGCGAAGGAATGAGGCGATAGGGTAGAAGCTCTAATTTATGGATAGTGTAAGACATATTAGAATATAGATTATTACTTGGACATTGTCTCAGGCACAGTTTCCCAAAGTGGGCATAATGGAACCCTGTAGCATCTGTAAGTATTGCAGAGGGACACCGGAAGTCCTTACTTAAAGAGAATCAAATGCTTTATATGGAAAAATTAAATGGCTTCAGACATTTAATTATTGATCTTTTTTACTAGAAACATAGATTCGACATAATTAAAGGTATAATAGGTTTCAGGATTGTTCATGAAAAAGTACATGAAAATATAATAAAGCAAAGGCAGCAATTTTGATAATCAAATACAAAAATTGTTTGTAAACACGAAAATATAGTAAAATTCCGGACAAGACCAACTAATGAACAAGTATTAGATTTTGATGCATTTTCCCATAACTTATCTTTGTTAGAAAACAGTTTTTTTGTATGAAACTACTAAAACTAAATATAAAAGTAGGCTGAATGCCCAAAAATCAAAACAAATTATATGAAAGTACAAGTTAGTTTGATCATGTCCAATTTGAAAAGCTTTGCAATTCTATACAACAACTGTGCTTTAGTCATTAGATGTTGTTTCATTAGCACTTTCTTTATATCGGCTTCCATTGTTATTTTTTATGACTTAACAAGTTTTTGGTATTATATACTGTACAGCTCTTTCTGTTATTTACTAGCATGATGTTTGGCGCTTAATTTAAGAAGAACTACGATAAAATCGGTGTTTAGTTGTGCTTTTTTAAATCTATTCATTTTCATTGTCGATATCATTCACAGTTTATCTTCATACGTATCCATTGTGAGCATTCATTAACTGGTATATATTTCCAAGGCTCATATTACTATTATCCTAAAGAAACAAATCAGCCAATGCTTTTATATTTACCCCCTTTTGCTTAAAGTCAAGGAACCCACAAATCCTTAGTTAGTGTTAAATAAGTGTTAAATTGTTCAATTTATTTTGTTCATATATATATATATATACATACATATATATATATATATATATATATATATATATATATATATATATATATATATATATATATATATATATATATATATATATATATATATATATATAACGGATTTAAATAGCACTGGGGAAAATGCCATTATTAAAATTGAGGACTTTCTTTTTTTTGACGTTTAATCAAGAAACACTACAAAGTCTAAAATCAATCTCCAAAACATGTAGTTCAAAATTATTTGAACTTAATGAAGGGGGAAAAAACGTAAAAAAGGGGGGGGGTTAAAAAGAATTAAATAAACGGAAGACGTCTTTCGGCCGATACTTTTCAACAGTAACATCGGCAATTTGAGAGCAAAAAGAATATATATATATATATATATCGAGGTTTAAAGACTAAAATTAGCGAATGAGGGGGTGAAATTAATGAGGATTGGAGAAACAGAGAAGCATTCTCAAACCACACCCATAAGTTCAAGATTATGGGTGTGTTCTTTTTGCCTACACAGAGTTGGCTTCCGTAGAATAATTGTAACTGCTTCGATAATTTTCAAATGTATTCTCGAGCGGGCTCTGTGTAAAATGGAGAATGTTCTATCCGAATAAACTCCAGTGCAGACTTGACACTTTAATAAGTGTTCACAAATGGCCGAACTATGAGTATGTAAACGCCCGGATGTTGGCCATTGTTTGTGCCTACGTATCGAAGGGGGGACATGTTGGGAAATTCTCAATATATATATATATGTATAGGGGCACGCGTGAAAAGTTTGTACAATCAGGTTGAGGAGACCCAACTTCTTTGTAATACACTTACTGAATGTTTGGTTGGGTGGTTTGAAGTTTGAATTTTACCGGACATCTTGCTTTAAACGTATCAATCCTCGATGAAAAAGATATCGAATTTTAAGAAAAGAATGTATTATCTTTAAGAAAAAATAGAATGTTAGACTTCAATGCCAATTGTCACCTACATCAACATTCAAGTAGAAAATGGATGTTATTTAATAAGGATCTAGCTATGCCTTTTGACTCGTACTTATACCAAGTAAAGAGCATGCTGTCATCAGTATACACACAACTGACGCAATTTCATAAGGATAACTTAGCACGCCAAAATAGTACGGAAAAGTAGACGCACACACATATAATTTCCTCTTAGTTTTAGGATGAATGTAGAGTTACCAGGAGACATTATTTTACATCATCCCGACAAGGTTTAAGTCTTTAGATAATTGTGAACGAAAGATTTAATCTATTAACTTTTTTTAGAGCGGGCATCTGTTGTACGTAGATTATGTTTGTGTTCTTGTCATTCTCTTTACTAGAGTAGTTTTAACATAGTGAGCTCTTGTAAACAGGTAGACAATAAAAATCAAGTATATGTTAAGCTGATCATTTATCGAATTGTAGCTTTCGTTGCTGCCTAGAAGTTAGAGCTGATCTACCGACCTTTGGAAACAGCAGCGATACAAATCAAACTTATACGCTTAACCTATCAGAAGACGGGCGACACAAATTATTCGCATGAAAGTGACAAATACGTGGCTGCAATTTGACGATATAGCGTGAACGAGATATTGTAAAACGGATTTTAGTTTACTAGTAAAGAAACAATGTGAATGTGTTCATGTGTTTATACATATGCACTTGATTAATAGCAAACTGAATAACGCAGATGTCGAACAATATGCGAAGCCTTTCTACTTCTTAAAGTAATTCTAGTTTTAGAAACCGAATATTCCTGTTCGAGTATCCATCTCTGACAAAGTTGTCGTCTAGTACCAAACAGACTTCCTTCTACTAGTGCTTTTGTGCTAATACCTAAGAAATCAACGCACTGGTTATATATCAGTTTATATCTTCTGCACCTTCTGGAGTAGTTATAGTTTCTTTTGTTTTTGTTTTTTTTTTCAAGGTAATGTTATGCATTTTGGTAAGAATAAACTAACGTTTTTGAGTCGCGTTTAAAAAACTTGTGCACACTTCTATACAAGTAAAATGGTTTCATAGCAGTTGAAATAAATAAATAAAAAGTATAATATTAAAAAGATTAGATAGACAAAATTTCTCTCAGATATTCAACAATCAATTGTTAAAAGTTACGTATTCACCGGTAGTAGAATCCTAAAAGATGCCGGCTTGGCTTAAGTGATAACTTTTGTCGTATTAAGAGAGAGAAAGAGATATATAGCCAGAAAGATAAATAGAAAGAGTGAGCATGGAATATTTTCTTGTGGGTGTGGTGTTTGAAAAGAAAGAAAATTAACATGAGAGTCGCTTAATTACGTATAATGCAAAAAAGCGTATCCATCCTAGTCGGGAATTTTGAACAAATAAACACACACACACACACACACACACACACACACACACACACACACACACACACATATATATATATATATATATATATATATATATATATATATATATACACATGTATATATATACACTAGCAACAGTACCCGTCGTTGACTGAGTTACAAAATAGGCTAACGAAACTGGGCTCTGATTTATGAAAATATGATAGGTTATGAAAAGGAAGGGTTGTAAAGAGATAGCTTCGAATTTGGGGGTATATAAACCAAAGCAAAATATTATTGAAGTAAAAATAAAATAGATAAACCCCATAATTTATTATATCATACCTGTTCACACTGAAACACTTATCTAAATATTCTGTCGATCTATATTAAAAAACACATTGTTAAACTTTGTCAAGCGCGAAGCAGCCCACAATTTTATTATACCATTCCTATTTAAGTTAAAACATACTTATCAAATTATTATTCTGTCCATCTATATCAAAAACACTTGTAAACGTTTTTTTTTTAATTTTTTAATTTTTTTATTTCCATACTTTGTGGATCAAGCGCGTACGCAGACCTCACAATTTTAATGAATCATCATTATGCCAGATCAAACATTCCAATTCCTGTGTCTCGATAAATCTTCTATCATTATATGTGATCATTTTTCTGTAATATTTTTTTTAATATTTAAGGAACGAGTTATAAAAATCCATGAAACGTTAAGAAACTGCTTACCATAGTATTCAGCTTCGTCATTAAGAAAATAAAAGTATTTAAAGCAGTGTTAGCGATACTATGGCAAAGATAGGAATATCTGTTTATTTCAGTGTGTCAAGTTATTAACGAGGTTGAAAAAACACAATATACCAAAAACTTGTTTATTGAAATAATTTGCAAATATTAAATGAACTAGGAAATGTCCTTAGAGAACAATAACTATATAGTAATTTCTACGTTGACATAATTAGTAGAGAATATGCAATTCTTTTTTATGAATGACCTGTTAAAGATGTTGGTCTACAGAATTAATCAAATTTGTGATTCCGTCCACAGTTATTCCTCGCGCTATCTCTTGGAGAACACCCCACAAGTCATCTTAGATTGACGTCCACTTGCATAGAGGTGTCGCTTCATGATACTCCAAATGTTCTCAACTGAGTTAAAATCTGGTGAATTCGCAGACCACTCCATCTTCCGTAGCCCAGAGAACCGTAGTTGTTGCAAAAATTATTTGCTATTGTTTGCTGCATGCGAGGGAGCATTAACCTGCATAAAAATAATGCTTCTTCTGAGCGTCAACCTTTGCTACTTCAGCTATAGTTCGAAGTGCACCTTCAGAACATCTATGCATGCATTTGACGTCATTTTTAGCCTTCTGGGACTCTCCATTGGCTTACTAAATACGTCAGATAATCCCAGAGCAAATCATTATCACACCACCAACTTGTTGGTGCCTTAAACGCTGAGGACGATGTCGTCCATTTAGGACCCATCCCTTGCTCCAGCCATCTGGGCTATCAAGAGTGGCGCGCACTTCATCTGTGTGATAAACTTTAGAAAACAATCCATTTTCATGTTGTCCTCTGCCCATTGCAATCGGTTTTGTATGTGATGTTCCATTACTGGAGGTTTTGTCACAGGCTTAACAGACTTTGTCACGTCTTTTATAACGCACCATCGAGTACATTTGGGATATTCTCCAATTTGGCTTGGTCAAATATTTTTCGACTTGTCTACCCAGGGTTCTTAACGACTTCACCTTTAATTTTAAATAGAAAACGGCGTGAAACAACTCTCGATTTCCCTTTATAAGCTCTGTTACGTAACTTTGTAAGGTTCTATGCAAAGTTCTTCACAGTTTGATAGTACCTCCCTATCATTTTCGATATTTCGAGGGTAGTATTACCTTTTGCTAGCTGTTCTGCAATAGTCCTCTTTTCAGAACTACTTAAACCAAATCTACGATCCATTTTATTGACGAAAGAAACTGCCTTGTTAATAATTTGACACACCTCAAATCCGTGGACTCAGCAATTACGATGTCAAGTTGTTTACATTGCGAAAAACAGTACGAAAATGTCACAGTATGAGCAGCTCAGCATTCCGAACGTTTCCGAAGCTTTTGACACGAAACTAACGGTAAGTTACTGAAACTGGTAAAAAATGTTATCTCGTTAATAATTTGACACGCAGTATATATATATATATATATATATATATATATATGTATATACATATATACATATATATATATATGTATATATGTATATACATACATATATATATATATATATATATACAGCATGTCAAATTATTAACGAGATAACATTTTATATATATATATAGGAATATAACTTATAAAGACCAGTAGACCGTTCTAGCATAAAGGGTTTAATGATGATTTGTAATATTCCAACTTCGGTATAACTTAATTGTCCATGAGGACGGGTCAACAAAACCTTTTTTTCACATTTGACTTGCAAAGGACCGTGTTATTGTTAACCAAGAGTCTGCCCCACGGTACCTTGTTCCACAGACGGACAGTTCTAGTCAAGAAACTATTCATAGAATATTCTATTAGTTGTAGGCATCGATAGAGAGTAAGGAAAATTGAGGTTTGTTATAATTAAACAAGTATTGTTCACAAACCTGTTACAGTTGGGAACAACTGATTGAAGCTCACTTGCGAACCTACGATGAGAAGAATGATATGCAATAAAAATCCGTTTTAAACTTGGGCAAATGCCACAGCAACTGACAGAATGATCTAGACTGCTTTTAGACAATCTTGCATTAATCGATCATGAGTTTCTGAATGCCATAAAATATTCAAGGAAGGCAGGGAGTCTGGGATGGCTGATGAAAGGTGTGGGACGAGTAAGGATGTCAGAACGCACGATTTGAATAGGAAAAAATATAGAATTTTATGGATTGACGACGCTTTAAGAAACAATAACTGCGCAGTTTTATGTCAGTGTCGAAACTGTACACACAATTATTCGAGAAGAACTAAAGATGCAGCGGATTTGCGCGAAGTTTGTCTCATGTTGGACAGAGATGATCACAAACTATTTGACCAAGATAGACATCAAGACAGATCCCCACTCTTGCTATAGTCTTGACTTTGATCCCTGTGGCTTTTAGTTATACCTTAGGGAAACGTAAGAGGCTGTCGTTATGGGAAAATTAAGGAGGTGAAACGAGTTGTGACGAAGGTCATTGACACATTCACACAAGATGACTTCCATGGAGCATTCCACAAGTTGTGGCAAGGGTACAAGTGCATTTAAGCCGGAGGAGACTATATTGAAGGGGACTAGTTTTGATGTGTGTACTATTAATAAAACTCTCCATGAGGAAAACGTCTTGAATCATCTGGAAGGCATCTTATACAGTAACTATTTTGGCTTCAAATACTATGCCAATTTAAATTAGTCATCACTATTGACTGCAATATAGTATCCTCATATCAAAGTTTTATTGAAAGATATTTCATACAAAAAGACAGAAGACACTCGGGATGATGTCCTTATGTGTGTATACATTAACCAGAAGCCAAATATTTTTTTCTGATAAAATCTTTCAAGCTGTCGAACAAACTATGTAATGTGGTAATCTGCTGTTAATAAGAACTAGTAGGAGTTTTAAACGTACGCGCCAAGTGCGTAATGAGGTTAGATAACTCACGTTTAAGAACAATGTCTTGAATTATATATCTCTGATTTCTTGTTAGATTTTACAAATATATTGATTAAAACTATTGCCATTCAGATTGCTTTTCAAAGTGTAGCGTTTGCTTCCTACCATCAAAACTTTATCATTAACCCAGCATCATATAGCGCATACACCAACAATAAACCCAGCACCATACTTGTAGCATGAGGTTTATGAGGTTCGTTTTCAAAAGTAAGATATTTTCTAAAAACTTTGAAGGGCTACAGAGAAGGGAGTGGTACTATTACAACGAGCGACCTTGTTTGCCTTAAGATATATAGTTAAAATTATATGTTTCTTCATAATCAACACTACACTAAACGCTCTTTTGACGGCAGTTTGTGATGCCTCGGCTGTAAAAATGCTGAGCAGGTTTTGTAACCCACATCTCTGTTGCGTGAAACTGCGAAACCTCTCTCCTAATTGTGCTGACGTCAATTACATCAGTTTTGTAACCGTTCAATAAGGGCTAGAGAATGGTGATCAGTTCATTTTTTTTCTATATGGAATAATTCAATGACACATCTCTATTCTGACGCACGTCCATGACAGGGGTTTCTTTCTTAGAGTCTTACACCGACAATATCTGCAAAAAAAAAAAAACTTGCAATTCACTCTCATTATTTTGGCGAAAGAGAAAATTAGGAGACATTACTTTTATAACGTCCTTTGTATTTTGATATTAGTATATTTGGTTTAACTGCTTGCCGAGAGAATAGTCTACTACACTAGAATCAAATTAGGGTCACTTATAAACAGATTATCAGGATCCAAAACACCTGTAAATGAAAACAGCATGCTCTTTTTTTCTGATGAGTACAAATATATTATTTTGACAATGTATCTTACGTTTTATTTGATCACTAAGCCAGTTTCTATTCGACATATGCGGGATGTCTGCCGATGTGAGCACTTCCGCTAAAATTTTAAAATGATTGCCCCAGTAACTCGATTCACATGGCATAATTTTTCTTTAAAGTGTGCGTCCTTTGTGGCTGTTAGTGCGTGTTACAGACTTCACTGTAATTTTGCGTTCAGTCAACCGAGCCATTTATGATCAGTTCTTTAGAGTTTGACTAAGTGCAAATCAGTGGGAGATCACTTATATTATAACACGCGTTAGTCGACCAGAAAATTTGGCCAATATGTGTCTGTCAATAGAAAGCTAAATAAAATCAATGAATGAAGTAAGAGAAACTGAAATGATTTACTTCTAAAATTTTGCTTTGGTTGTAGTAGTCAATAGGAAGGCCCCAACGGATTAAATATCATGATTATTGGTCTCCGATTTATCGGAGAGGGGACTATGTTTTCAGTGGCCTCCGTCCATGCGTCCGCGTGTTCGTCATTTTAGACGATGTTCAGATAACCGTCCATTAGTTTTTTTTCCGAAATTTTGCCAAAAATTGCATTGCATGAAATAGATGTTCACAGTCAAAAAGAAGTTTCTTTTTGCGAAAATTCCCGTTGTTAAAACAAATGCCCCAAAAATGGCCAATAAATAACACGTGTTGCCCCATAACTTTTGATCCATCCATGTGATTTTTCTGAATCTTGGCCAAAATGTGGAGCCGGTTGTCATTAATGTAAATCCAGTATCTCTGGTATGGTTCGCGTCCGAGAGGTCTCTTAGTGCTAAAAACGCCCCTTTTGTGGCTCTTTTTTCATATGTCTAAACAAAAACTTGATATGCTTGACTATATAGTAGTTTTTCACGGAATTCAACTCAACTGTGCATGTGTTAAGCGCTGAAACTACACCGTTATCCATTTACACTAGGATTCGGTGTCCCCAGGGGATTAAAAAGAGTTCAAAAACGACCCAAAATGACACCTTTTGTCATAGTGTTTGATCCTTAGTTAAATTTTTCTGAAACTTAAGCAAAATATGAAGCCTATTATTCTTAATATAAATTCAGTATGGGTGACCCTGGCAAAATTCTGGTTTGCATCTCTCTGGGACTTTGAAGGCTAAAAAAATGGCTTTTTGGAGTTCTTTTTTCATAATACTCCAGAACTTGATATGTCTATATAGTGGTTTTCTGTGGTGATGAATTCAAATATACATGTCTTAAGGAGGGAAACTGCACCGTTTTTCCCATTTCACTGGGATTGAACATTCCCAGGAGCTCCAAGGTTTCACAAATACTCCCAAAATAAATCTATTTTTTGTCGTATCAAATTAGGTATCCTTGTGTTAGTTTCATCCTTTAGTATGTAATAGAATACGATGTTCTTTTATCAGGAATGGCTTCGGTCCGAACATGCAGTATTCGTATTCATATACATAACTTTTGTCCCATGCATAGATTTTTCTGAAACTTGACGAAAATGTAAAAGCAACGTTGGCCCGTCACACTCCTCACATTCATCATTTCTTCACTATTTTTGTGGCGTCATCTCACATACAGCACCAGATTGGGGGCCAGGCACGCGCGGCTTGTAACGTATTATTTTTCATATCATTATATTATCAAGTTTTTTTCTTATAAGTGCTAAGCTGAATTATTACAGTTGATCGCTCACTAGCAATAAATGTAGTATTTATGGGAGGGAATGTTTTTAGAAGTTTACAGAAAACTCTCGTTTATTTTTATCATTATTGAAAATTAATGTATGTTCTCTTAACAGATGTTAGCCAATAAGTGATTTTCAATCACTTTCTCTATACATTGAGCAACAATAAGTCCCATCAAGTTTTTTGTATATACCCTGTCTGTTTAGTTTATGTTCGAGTTATATTATCCCTGCTGGTCTTAGCACCATCCTAAAAATATCATTTATTTAGTAAAGAAAAGATTTGTTCCATCGTTGGATATTTTTTTTTGCATGGTGTTATATAAAACTATCAATTATTGAATAATTTATGCAAATAAAATTTTGACACATGAGAAAAGATTAAAGAATAAAAATGATCCACGAATTACTCACCTTCGATTCATCAGAAACAGCTGATCATTACCGAGAGTCATGTAAATTAGGAACAGAATAGGACAAAATAAATTCAACAGCAAATATACTGACATTTTCTTTCCGACTTTTGGTCCGATTTATATTTTTTAGCACATCTATTCTTTTTTTCACGAACCTGTAGTTAGTGATTGGCACCTGGCTACTAGGGTTCGATTCTGCGGCCAGGAATTGCCCCAGTATTTCGGCTGTACTAATCTACTTCCACATATGTACGTTGTCAGGCCTTGCTTTTGTTCCAATCTCTTCTTGTCGTTTTTTCATGTTTTAGCAAGACTTAGTTATCCTACAATAACCGGTAATCTAGGAATTCTAGAAATATTCCATTTTCGTTTCAACTCGTCGACATGCTCCCTGAATTTTCAAAATATATACCTTCACACTAAGATCTGTTGAGACTACGAAATCTTTGTTTTTCGAATCTTGTTGGCTATTATCAGATTAGGTATTCTTGTGTGAATTTCTCCTTTTAGTATTTAATAGAATATTAATTTTTTATCAGGAATCGCTTCGTTCGAACATGTATTATTCGGCTTCACATCCACTTGTAAGCTCTCCTCTCTCTCCCACTCTCCACACACAGCATATATCAGTAAAGAAAGAAAATGCCGATCAAGAACTATATAGTAATATTTTTATTATTCAATTTTCATCCCAAACAAGGCCAGTGCCACTTTAAAGTAGGGGGTTACTATCGGGGACATAAGTTGCAGTGGCCATATGAAATGAGATGAGCAGCAAGATGTCCGTTCACATTAAACTTGAACTGCTGCATGTCAGTACAGTTGTAAAGCAGAATCCCGGAAGGCGGTCCAGGGTCTAGCAGTTCCCGGGAATAAACGTTTGGTGTAGATATAATATATTCAAAACACCCTGCCCTTGACTACGTAAACAAAACAAGAATCAGTCGACCAGGCGTTTATTGGTGTGATGGCAATGATTTTGAAATTTCTCAACTCTTAAGTGCTTAAAATGAGTTGCATCATAAGATGTTTCTGACTCTCATGAAGGTCGAGAGTCCCTCCGACAGTCACTTAAAGCAAACAATGGTATTCTCCAAAAGCGACTCCGCCAAATGAAGAATCAGTGGTGGGCTAAACTCACCAACCAACTCCAGATGGCTTTTGATTGCAAAAACCTCAAACGCATGTACCATTTGCTTAAAAAAGCTTTTTAAAAAACACTTTTACATCTCCCCTACTCTCAAGTGATGAAATTGCCCTGATAACGGATCCTCTTACATGGGGGTTATAAACTTGTTCATGAAATTCTTCATCTTATCACTGATGCCTGCAGGGGTGTTCCCGTCCATCAGGATTGGGTTGATGCAATTCTTATATCACTGTACAAGGGAAAGGGGCCCAAGACCAGCTGTGGAAGTTATCGTGGGATAAGTTTTTGGAAGCAGTTGGCAAAGTATTTTCCAGAGTTCTACTCAATAGATTGTTAAAGTATATTTGTCCATCCGTCATTCCAGAAATTCAAAATTTCTTTCGTCCGGGCAGAGGAACCACGGATATGATCTTCTCTGCTCGGCAGTTGCAGGAGAAATGTACTGAGCACTGCGCTCCGCTTTATCAGGTTTTTGTTGATTTGACTAAGGCTTTTGATACGGTGAACAGAAGTTGCATATGGATAATTCTGGGGAGGTTTGGATGCCCACCTCAATTCATACGATTACTACGGGGGCTCCAAACTAATATGAAGGCTCGACTGAACTTCAACGGATGCCTGTCGGAACCCATATCGGGTAACAATGGTGTGAAGCAGGGTGATATCCTAGCCACTACCCTTTTTTTCAATTTATTTTGCAACTATGTTATAGCATGCCTTTAGGGAATGTTCTCTAGGTGTTTGCTTGCGTTTCAGAACCACGGGTAGGGTCTTTGATCTTCGTCGTTTTCATACTTCTACAAGGACCTTTCAGCATCTGGTTCGTGAATTGCTTTATGCGGATGACGCCGATTTCGTGGCCCATGGTGAGAGTGATATGCAGTGTATCATGGATCTGTTTTCGTGGTCCTGTGCGTCCTTTGGGCTTACTATTAGTCTTAAGAAGACTAAGGTCATGTTCACACCTCCACCCGGTAGTTTGTATGTGGAACCAAATATTTTTGTCAACAACCAGAGACTTGTCGTGGTTGACACATTTGTGTATTTGGGTAGTACTCTCGCTTAGGTCAACTATAGGATACAGCATGCCACTAAGGCTTTTGGCGGCTTAGAGAAGCGAGTATGGTCTTACAGGGGTATAACTATTCATACAAAGATCAGTGTCTATCAATCTTGTAATTTACCATCCCTGTATACGCTTCTGAGGCTTGGACAACTTATGGTAGACACATAAAAGTCAGGGAGAGAGTGCACCAGAAATTCCTGAGACACATTCTGGGCATCAGGTGGACCACTTTTATATCTGATGTGGATGTTCTCATGCGGGCTGATGTACCTTGTAACGAGAAGATTATACGCAATCAGACGAGGTGGGCTGGACATCTGACAAGGATGGACGACGATAGATTGCCAAAGCGCCTGTTCTATGGTGAAATTACACTAAGAAAGCGTCCACAACATAAACCGAGGAAACGCTTTAAGGATAACATCAAAGATAATCTTAAAGCTCTTGGTATTAACGTGTTCGGTTGGGAAAGTGTTTCCAATGATCGTAAAAAGTGGCGCTCCTTAGTCTATCATGGCTGTGATAGTTTTGAGGAGAAAAAAATATGACGTGCAAAAATGAAGCGGAATATCTGGAAGAAAAATCTGTCAGATATATCAGGTCTATCGGAGTATTTAATGCAGAATCACACCTGCGATTTATGCGGTAAAATGACTTTATCCGGAGCTAGGCTGGCTAGCCACAAGCGTTTACATGGAGATCAATCTTTCTTTGATGGGGTAAACTTTGCAGGGCACAGATGTTCTGTTTGCTCTGTGGTCTGTAAATCGAGTGGAGGCCTAAAGCGTCATATGAGCGTCCACAGTAGAGCAGCACCAGTTGGCATCCCTCAATCTCAGTTTAAATGTGACCTTTGCAACAAACTGTGTAAAAGCAAGGCTGGTCTGAAGAGCCATCTTCGTTCGCACAGAAAATAGGAATTGATGCATTCTTGATCACATCTCCACATGTATATATGTGTGTGTGTGTATAAATGTATATATGTGTACAGTATTATAATAATACATATATATATTTTTTTCAAAAATACATGAAAATAATTGAGTAATCAACAATAAATCAAGGGAAAGATGCTCTACTTCTGTCAAGAAGTGACAATCACCATATATATATATATATATATATATATATATATATATATATATATATATATATATATATATATTATATTTTATTACCGTTTTATCTGGTCCTGAATATGACCTTAACCTATATCCAGTGGTGAGGCCCCAGCTTGAGGAATTTGTGGAGTGCAGAGCAACCCTTTTATTGCCATTACTCCCAGGTCCACTCTGACCAAGATTGGTAGTACCTGTTAGGGTCCCAACTATGGGTTAAATAGAAACCGACTTGACAACAATAAACACATTCTATTAAAAAAAATCTTCAAAATCTTTGGATTCGGAATTAAATAACCTGAACACCGTTGATATGCCGTAAAACAAAAACAACCAGCCGTTTTATCTGCTTAGTAACACATGTTTCAGTTACCGAATCGTTTCAACGATCCAGCAACTTCGTCGTACATTAACATGAGTGGTTATTATGATTGGAAAAACGATATTAGAAAAAGGAAAAAGGGGGGATTTCATTTCTGATTTGATAACATATAAATTTTAAGATTTAATAATTAAACCTCGAAAAGGGTGAGTTGGGGTTTAAAAACTTCAGCAATATACGGATCGGGGTATAGGGAGAAGGGAGAGAGAGAAATATATAGAAATGTATTCGTATATTTGAGTTAACGTCCGACATTCTTATGTCTTTGTAAATAAAGGAAAAATAACGGCTGAAATTCCTAGCACTTTAGAAATAAAAGAAAATGCATGCATTCGGAAACGTAAGAATTTTATGTACTTGTGCTGTGTACGAACCATGCTGAAATAATCACGTTATTTAGAAAGACATTTGATACATAGGGAGGGGAATGTAAACTTTTCTGTTTAGTTTCACCTAAGAATTTGATAAAAATACCAAACAAGTGTAATTTAACTTTGAAACCCTATCTGAAATGGTACACGGTGCGTCCACTGCTAAAACACCGAATATTTATTTGACATTTATAATTGTTTATATAATCAGAAAAAAATAATTTAAAAAAAGATATATAGGTGTTTCCTCGTATATTTGAATTAATGTCTAAAATGTGTTTGTAAATATGTATTCGGAAGCGTACATTTTTTTAAAAATAATATTTGTTTGTCTAATCGATAAATGAATAATAAAAGATATATAGGTTTGTCTTCGTGTTTACAAATTCAAAATCGCGAGTAAAATTTACGTGTTATTTCTTTTTTTTACCATAAAGATTGGGGAAAAATTGGCACAATTGCAGAATTTGACCGGATTCCCGGGAATTCCCATCAAACATGGATTGGGTACGACCAGCAATTATCGGATTAAGCCGAGCGCTGCAACAGATGCAGACTAAATGCAAAACAAACAAAACCGAAAAAAACGAAAAACAAATGCAATGTATAAAAAAATAACAAAAACCTGCCGTAAAGTGACTGAAAATATTTTTTATCAACAAAAGTGTTTCCTTTTTTTCCGCGGACGTTGGCCAGATTATTCCCTCATTCATCAAATTCCAAAATTTTCAGGGTTTTTTTTACGTTTTTCTGTTAATATCATCGATTACAAACTTAAGTTTCGGATTATAATTTCTTTTAATGGGGGGTTAAGTTTTCTCGTTGTACTAAATTGAACAAGAAATTTGTGGCCACGACGGAAAAAAATCAACACTTTCTCATGTGACCGGATGTTAGGTCTTCCATTTTTGGAGTAGTAACCATTTCAAATATTTCTCTTCGTTTGGTAATGAGACGGTATTATTTCAAGCGAAAGAGGATGCTTTCCAGCGAGACGACGTGATAGATAGATAGATAGATAGATAGACTGATAGCTGAGAGAGAGAAAGAGGATAGATGCATAGATGAAAAAGGGAGGGGAGAAGAAGAGGGTAAAGAAATCTCCACGTTCAAAAAAACACCCCGATGTCTAACTCTGTCACGTGGAGAGGTATAGTAAAAAAGAAATCTGTCATTTTTAACCCTTCTATAATAATCCGTAACTTATGATTACACGCCATTTTTACATCCTTGCTAAAAATTTCGTGCTCAACTTAGTACAACGATTATTCAAAAAACTGAACTCTATGTGGAAAGTTACAGAATTTTTTTTCAATGTTTTTTTAATAGCCTGAAACTTAAGTCTATAATCGATGATATTAACAGGAGAAAAGGTTGTTTTTGTTTAAGTTAAAATCGTGAACTTTAGAGGGGGGACAATCGCGCCAACGTCCGCCCTTTTTTCTTCACGAAAGGATGAATGTCTTATTTTTTTACCCCTTAATTGTTAGGTTTAACATAAAACGTTTTACAGTAAAGTTTTTTCTGGAGTCAACAGAATTTTAAAAAATCATTGTCATAAGAAAATATGTAAAATGTGTTTATGAAAATCATTGTTTGTTACAGGAAAAGGAAATTTTTCAAGAATATTTAATTATATTTTTTTAAAGCGGTGCGTTGCTGGTGGGAGAACTTTTCTAGAGATGACGATATTTCCTTAGAAGCCTTTACTTAGGTTGATTGTTGGCCGGTCATTGACAGCAAAGAGGGAGGAGATGGGGTAGATGAAATGGAAGGAAACTCTCCAACCAGGTGAATGATAAAAAAAGAAGATAGTTTCAAATTCGCCAAAAAGTGTCAATGTTGCAAGACTGGAGTTTAGGTGGCAAAATAATACCGAACCTTGTATCACCTAAAAGGAAGTAAATTCCTGTAGTCACCGTTACGTTAACATGAAAACAATGTACACAATTTTTTAAAAGTCATTTTAAACAATGAATACCATTTTTAATGATAAACAATATTAACAAATATAGAAATATTAAATTATAAGAACATATAAAAATATAAGTTTAAACAATTAAATAGAACTTTATAATTTGAAGCAATGTAAGAAAATTGTTATTTTTTATTCAAAATTGAATCATGGGATTATAATTAAATCACGTGAGTAGTTATAAACGATACAAATTAATATTAAACACGCGTATTCTATTGCGAGTTATAAATTTTCACGTGTATTCTCTTTCATAACTATGACCACCACTTTTAATATAAACACATATATCTTTTGATATTCGAAAAACTACTTATTTTCATAAAATGTAAATGCGATATTCGTTATCACCTTTCCCCCCCAAAAAAAAAACTTTTAAAAGTCGTAATTTTAAAATGAAAACGAAAGGTGAAAACCAAGTAAAAATTTACCGTTCAAAATCATCAAATGTTCGGTAGTTATGTATTTTATGTACCGTGCTGAATTAATAACGTTATTGTTTCAAAAACTACTCTTAATATGGGGAAAGTGTTTTGTAACTATTCTTTGCTTCCACTTTAAAATTTAATGATAAAGAAAAGATATCATAAAACTTGAATTTCATCTAAAAAAACTACTGTAAAATAGCGCGGTACCAAAAATACCTAAATGTCAAACTTCTATTTACATTGTTTAAAATAAAAGATTTAAAAAATAGAGAAAGTTCTGTTTATAGTGTTTGAAATATGTTTATATTGCTGAACACTTTTCAAATATGTTTATATTGTGGGAAACTTTAAAAAAAATTATGTTTAAAATAAATAAAAAGTGTTTATTATTTTAAAATATTGTAAAATAAAAAAAAGTTATATATAGATTGTTTAAAAAAAAAAAAGTGTTTATTCGTTTTTTTAATTGTTTTCATATTGTCTATTTTAGAATCAGAAGTTATGCTTATTTAAAACTGTTAACTTCTGAAATACCGATATCAATGTTTAGAGGTGTCGAGATTGTTTTACCACCTAAACCCCAATCTTTTCGATAATGTCAGGCACGGGACTGAATTCATGCATTTTAGAAAAAAGAAATGAAAACAGCGGGGCAGACAATCTCATATTGTAAGAAGAAACTGTTATCAAAACAAATGAGGAGCAAGAATTGTAAACACGAATGATTTCTAAATCGGAGAGCCCCAAGCTCTTGGATTAAATAAATAAATAAATCAATAAATAAACAAACAAAAAAATACCCCGCATTATCCAAATAATAAAAACATTATATTAAAAAAAAAAAATCAAACAAACTTAAATTTAACGTTCCAACATTTGAACAATGCTCCGTTTAAACCAATGGTTGCTGATCGCGTCCGATCTATGCTTGACGGGAAGAGAATCACTGAGAATTTGACGCATGCGCATACAACGAAAATGTCGGCCACATGGAATAAGCATTTTACATATAAATTTGCCGATCTTTTTACATGATATACATGTATGTAAACAAAGATATTACTCGCTATAAACCATCCCTGTTGCATAACTATTATTTCCTAAGAATTTCTGTACTATGTGACCAGTAGTTTAAGAGTATAGCTGTTATATATTTACACTCGCATGTACTGTACTGTTTTATCTATATAGAATACACACACAAACACACACACACACATATATATATATATATATATATATATATATGCATATACATATTCAATAAGGATAAACATCAATTGAGGTGTAGGGTAATTGAGAACTCTTTATAACATGGTATTTCGAAGCCTAATGCTTGCCATCAGAAAAGGAGAGAATATTATTGGTAACATAATAAGGATGCACCCTCTAATGGTAGTTACATTACGAGGGAAATATAATATTAAGGATGTATTGGGGAATGGTAATGATCTTTGTGATATAGGAGGAATATAGATTCATTATTACTTACGGAAGTTATATGGCATATCTGTCATCGTTGGTTAAACATATGGTGAAAAAAAGAGATGTTGCAAGTTTGTCTCTGATGTATCGTTATTTTCATGGAAAGTATTCGACTGAGCTTCAGTCTATGGCCCGCCTCGCCAAACTTTCACAAGAAACACTCGTCTAGCTGAAAACATTCTCAATAATTCCCCCCACTCTTTATCTGTGCTTAACCTAAACGTAGATTCCATGAGCAAAGCTTCTTTCTTAGAACTGCACGCCTGTGGAATTGTCTTCCGTTTTCCTTCTTTCCGGCTGACTACAATATGGTTGTGTTCAAGTCTAACGTAAATAAGTTCTTGATGAGCCGTTCCATATAAGTTATCAAATTTACCGAATTTTCATTACTAATGATTACTAATGATTACTATATTGTCCAATTTCTACTGTACACTCTTTAACCCTTATCCTTCAGTGGTCTATTGACCTTGATAATGTGGTGATGCCTGTGTAAAAAAATAAAAATAATATTAAGATGTTAAATCTGATGGAGGTATTTTATATGAACATTTAAGTTAAATAAGATGAGGAATAAAGGAAGGGTAGAATAAAGCGATAAACATACAAAACAATTATGGTATGAATAGATATAAAAGACAACGATTATACAGTGGTAATAGATAGTTATTAAATATAGGGGAATAAAAATAGAGAAATAAAATATTAAAAGTGTACATGGAAAATAAATGCACAAATATAAAGATCTAAAATGCCAACTTACAGCAAGAGAAAATAGAAACAAAATAAAATGAAAGTATGACAACTGGAAAACTATATATTAGGAGAGAGGTTTGGGATGCAAGATGTGGAGATGTATTGCAAAGAGATTTTGGTCCTTGCTGAGTGCAAAGAAGTATCAATACTTTTATAAGAAAAAAAAACCCCAAAATAGAAGTTCTGTGAGAAGATCAGTCACAACCCAGGTTATCATTGCGATTCAAGGAAACGTGTTGGTCAGGGAGAATTTGCAATTTTTTAGGATATTTGAGCTGGGGTTAGATCATAATCAATGGACATTACCTCACTTTTTCGGGAGAAGAGATTTTGGGGCGGCAATTAATTAAATAATGTTGTTTTTTGCTGTTCAAAGACTGTCATGTCCGGAGTTGAAATATGCTGTTTCGCTGTTAATGTTGTAAATATTTTTGATGTGAGATTGCGAATCTTAAAATTACCCAATAAATTCCGGGAGTAGTTTAGGATTATATAGAGTCAATGTCAAACAAAAAAAAAATGTTTGGAACAAAATTTGACAGTTGGACACTGAAACGGATGAAATTTCGTGGTCGGACCCCTGCTTCAAAACACACAGACACAAACACACAGACACACACACAGCTATAGAAATGCAATAGCTGAATGATAGGAAAAGAAAAGATGGGTGAGGAATGGGGTAAAGACATTGCGTTGAATGTCAATAGTAAGGGGAGGCGATGGAACTTAAAGTTGAGGTCGGTTCTGTTAGGAGGAGGAGGAGGAGGAGGAAGAGAGGTTTTGTTGTAGGGATTATATTTTTTCCTTTATATTTCAAATGATGCTATTTATATTAAAACTATCTGTTGTGATTAATAATTGTGAAGATTATCTAATGTAATTAAATATATCTGAGGTTAGAGTGATCCAAGTTTATTAATTATTATATCGTCATTTTTTTTCTACACTGACACCTAAATAAGCTCCAATACAATTCGTTCCGCTTTGCATTATGCCGATAAGTCTCCTCTTAAAAAAAATGATTTTATTCTTTTTCTTTAACCCCCCCCTCCCCTATTTATATATGTAAGTTATGAAACAAATATAGATGTGGATTAAGCTACACAAAAGCTTAATCGTTTCGGTCTCGTAGTGAATCATAGACTTTAATACATCGAATTTGTTTTACCGTTTTACATATATAAGTGTGATTTTGTCTAACTGATCAGTCGACGATTGTCTGAGATAAGCTTTTTCTATTGGCTAATAGAACCATTATTATGTTGGGGATCGCAATTTATATGATTTGTCAGATAGCTCACTACACATCACGTACACATATATGACGATTCCCTCATAAAACACCGATGATTCCGTGTATTTCAATCGCCATGAATATAGTTTCAGAAGTTACTCCCTAATTGTACCCACATATTGAGAACTGTTGAAATTAATATAAGAAATGGATGCACAAAATATTATATACCCTTATCACCTTATAGTTAGTTACTTTAATCGCATACAGATAATATTTAAATATATAATATGCATAGACATATACATCTATACGCTTATAAATTTGTTCATTTGTTTTTTGCTATTGATATTCATATTAAACACACTTTTTTCTATTTATTTCAAAAGAAAATACAACTTTGTAATAGACGCGTCGTGGACTTGCTTCAGTTTGCAAATGATCTAGTTAATTTACATATTCTTTTAAACATTAATTTTAATTAATTTCTTAGTTTTTTTTTTCAATTTTCTCATTGGTTGTTCATCTTTAGTTACCTATTACGTATAATTATATTCATGCAAATATTCTACATGATTTATTCTTGCATAATATTTGCGTAAAAAGTTTATAGTAGACACTAAACTTTTTCTATATCAATTTATGCATGCGTATATATATATATATATATATATATATATATATATATATATATATATATATATATATATATATATTTGTTTAAAAATTGGTCTACCAAACTCCTGTCAGTTTTTGGTCTAGTGACATAAAACTTCACATATAAAGTATTACGAAAATGCATGCGTAACGAAATAGCTTTTCATTCCTGTTTTATTTTTCACCCTTACTGCAAATGTTTTCATATGTCAAGCATTAACGTTAAAGAAAAAAATAATCGACAGCTAAACGTTTTTGTTTCGATTCTCGATTGTGGTGCTCGATCAATTATATATTATTTTTAATTTATCTAACATCGGTAAAGACATTTTCTCCATGTCGTCTCGCTTAGCGACAATTATAGAACAACGGGCTGTGAAAATTCTACTGTGGGTAAGTTGGTAGCGTTTTTATTTTTTTTTTGCCGCGGTTTGTAGGTTCACACTTCTTATTTTTTTTCATTTACTAGTAAGATTTTTATAAGATGTGAAAATTTACGTATTTTTACAATGCAAAAGTAAACTATGTTTCTGTTGATGAGCACCTATTAAAAAAACAACTGATCCTGAAAAAATGCAGAACTGTCTATACACATCATTAGTAAAAATGTGCTCAGAGGTTTCTTATATGTCAGTTTTAACAAAACAGACACCCCTAACAACCAAGCACAAGTAGTAGGCCCGGCAACATAAGATAAAAAAATCCCATACAGTTGACTTATTGCAGAACAATAGAGCGACAACCCTATAAATTACGACGACGGATATCTAGTCGATGTTAATCCTCCGGTTTCTTTCGCATAGGGTTCAAGAAATCATGGCCCCCAAAACCTTGTCAAAGTAATTGATTTGGAACTGAAAGAATAGCTCTAAGGGGAACAAATCAGAGAAATTGAATTGTTGCTGGCATATTGCATCCACTGAGTGTGGGCTACGTTGATAATTAAGGTGTAAATATAACCGAAATTTTCAAAAATAATTTTACGATTTCAAAACACAAGTGAAGCATGCATGCCCCCACCTTGCGAGTGCATAGAAAACGAGACATAAAAGAGTGACTAACTTCAACCCCCCGTATTTAGCTTTATTTATTTAGCACCAAATTTCCGAGGGGACGTCAAATCATAGTGAAAATGAACAAACGATGCAGTTTTAGGCCTTAACATATGTAAATTTAAGTTCAGCACCATCCAAAAAAAATATTACCGCCCCCTCCCCATTAACCCCAACAGTCTGCAGGGCCTTAACATATTTATCTTTGAACTCAGCCTGATACAAAACTGCTAAATAGACATACACAGAAAATTTTGGACAAATATGGTAAAATAATTCCAAAAATGAAGTGTTACCCATTAAATATCCGATGGGGCACACCCAAGAGTTATAGCGAAGTATACGCAAAATTCTATAGAAATCAGTTAATTACAACATTTCAGAAAGTTTTATAAAAATCCAAGGCATCAATTTTTTTAAATAAACGCAAAAGTATCAATTTTAGCCATTTTAACTCGAACGTAACCCCTAGGGTTGGCAATCGGAGTTCCCAGGCAAATCGGTTCTGTTACTTTTTTATTCATATCATCTTTAATGTTTGTGCAAAACTTTAAAAAAAAGACAAGGCGTACTTATTGAGAGAAGTGCGGACAGACGAACGGACTAACTGGCGAGTGTTGTATTTACAGATCTATCCTACTGTTGTCGGCCCCCCCCCAAATGAAAATAGTGGAAATATGAAAGAAACAAATCAAAATAAACCAAAAAAAGTAATCAAGCCAAACCCCGAGAAAAGTATAGCCTCTTCCAATAATGTATATATATCTGCCTGAAAAGCAGGCTTGTTATTTTGTATTCATTTGGATTAGACTAAGTGGTTCGAAACAAGTTGAAAAATGAATAACATACCCTATTAATGCATTATTAAAATATCAACCCGTTATTAACAATCAACGATTTAAACTAGTCATAAATAATGTATAATGCAGAAGAGATAAATATAGTGTACTTGGAGTAAAAATATTTGACAATTTTCAATTAAGACTTTTCCCGTTTTCTTTTGTAATGGGTTTTTAATTGCAAGAATTCAAGACAACGAAGGCAAAAAGAACTGGTCATTTTTAGAACACGTTTGACAAAGGAAAGATTTAAAGCCATAAAATAGATACAACAAAAAATGTCTAGAATTGAAGTCAAGATGAAATTTAAAAAGAAATGCAACACACATGTTTCTAATGTTTAGAACGAGTGGATTTCAGAATATAAAATAATAAAAAAAAGGCTTACTTTAGATCCCGGAAAAAATTCCGTGAGACATTCAAATTTTTTCTACCGTAATATTTTATTTTGTAGTATAGCTGTTTTGTTGAAAGGTGAAGGAGCACCCGATAAGTCATCCAAGTCAGTTAATATTTACCCAGGGGAAAAACACCTAAAGCTTTGGCGCTTCTACACAATTGGAACGAGATGTCGGAAATCCTAATATTGAATTTTATATAAAAACAACGCTATCTACGAATTCCATGTATTTTAAAGATGATTATATTCTAAAATTACGAAAATCGAAAAGGTAGAAAATATAATTTAAAAAAACGATCGTGTATACTAAAGTAAGACTCAGGAATCACAAGGGGGGCAATCAAACAGTGCCAAAAATTGTATTTATTTTTTTTACGTTATCTAATTTTTAAACGAACAGGTATTTTAATATTACACAATTATGAAAAGATCTTAAATGAACCCTCGATTCAGAATCACTGTATATATGTTATGCTTATTTTGTTATTAGTTTTGCGTTAATAACATTAAAAAGTTAGAGTTACTTTCCTTGTTTATTGCTTCGTTTCGCCACATTTTATCAAACCAAGATGGCGGCAATTTAAACCTGCTTACACCATTAAAATATATATTTTTAATAATTCAGTAATATTCATGTAATCCCGACTACATAATTCGCAAGCTACCATTGTAACTTATTAGAATTTAACAAAACATCACTTGAAACTATTGTGTTTTTTTATCTGACAATTATATTTCTCGACTACAAAATCTTCTCCCAATTCTGTAGACGCACCAAACATCCTTTTATATACACACAGTTGAGTATGTGCTTATCTCTTTGTTGTGGTCTGTACATGATCCACTGCAACATTAATCCAGTGATCATTAAAAAATCATTGAATATATATTCTAGCTACGTAAATAGTAAACATTTTTCGTTCAAATGTAATGATCTTAGAAGATCTGATACTATGACTCACCCATTACACGCCTTCAAAAAAAAGCAAAACAAATATTTTTAGAGAAAATAAATACTTTAAACCTGGAAAAATTCAATCAGATGCAAAAACAAATTTTATCAGATGACACAACATCGACAATACCCAAACTAATTAACTTATCATTATAAAGATTGAACACCTATTATGAATTAATTGAGTATATTCCTTTTTCCTGTCCCTCTACGTGTATGCTTCTAATATATATATATATATATATATATATATATATATATATATATATATATATATATATATATATATATATATATATATATATATATATAATTTTTTTCTCGCAGGTCAAAAGAGCAATGACAATCAACAAACCGCAAGTCCAAAATGCGAGTTCCGACCTCATTTGGACTGCATCCGAAATCGGGATTCGAAACCCAAGCCTCTTGCATGCTAGAGGGAAGCATTCTACAAACTTAGCAAACATGCCACACACACACACACATACACACAAGAAAGCCTAATAACTTACAGGACAAGCAAACCTACAGTTAAATTAACCAATCTCATATTGACCAAGGGAAGCGGTCATCCAACCAGCTGTACCCCAAGCCGACGTTGCAAAATTAGGAATTTTATATTCATAAGGACGATGCCATCAGGACACGCTAACCTAGCGAGCAATCAGCAATAGAAACTTCAGAATGTGAAAGAGAATATCTATTTTTTCGATAGGCAGACAACTTCGCATGTTACAAGAGCTATGAGAGTCAACAAACCGGAAGTCCAAAATTCGATTTTTGTTCTCATTTGAACTCATCAGTTAGACATATGCGAACTCGGGATTCGAAACCCGAGCCTCTTGCACTCTACCAACTGAGCAAACATGCCCCCCCCACACACACAAAGAAAACCTAACTTACACAGATCAAGCAAACCGCGGCGAAAACCCGACAGCGGGATGAACCTACCTCATACCGAACAAGGACATTATTTCAGAGTAGATTCGGGAAGTAATCAATGGCCATTGTAAGCATGACATCTATGCTTAAAGGTTGTTACGATAACGCAAAATTACTTACAATAGTTTTTTTTTTTTTTTTACTGAAGAGCCAGTATATATCAAAATAATGAGTTGAATAAGATCACAGATTATTTAATCTTGTGGTATTAAGTCTTGCATGAGATTTTTGGGAGGTACTTTATTTTAAAAGGCAATCTCAGCCAAATAAGAATTGCTCAATATACTAGATAGAGCAAAATAAAATCCACAGTTTTTTTTTTTTAGTTTTAAATGTTATTCAGAAAAAATAAATTTTCTCAACAAAAAAAATATTATTTGAAGAAGGAAAACAATTCAAAATGTATGGATTTTCGATGTAGGCTCATACCCTTAGAAAAGAACTGGACTTTTCCTTCAATGAGGAGTTTTCAACCAATTCGGAGTCTAATAACATAACACAATTCTAGGGCATGCTATACCATTCGGATACCAATATCTCATATCGTTTTTTTTTTCAACTCTCATTTTCTTTCTCGATGCCCCTTAAAAATTAATTTTTAAAATATTAGCTATGCATGTGCCGAATAGCAAACCATTCAAAACCAGAATTTGATATACTACTAATTTATTTTTCTCTGAGTAGATGAGGTTACATCGAAAATCCATGAATTAAAAGAAATTAATTTTGATTGTATTTTTTTGCAACTAATATTTTTTTGTTTTAAACATTATATTTTTCTGAATATATATATATATATATACATAGTCATATATAGTTATATATATATTTATATTATAGTTGTATATAAATATTTATAATGAGCCATTCCCTTAAGTAATCCAACTTACAAAATTCTCACTACGACAGAGGACTACAATAGGAGGATCCCTTTGATCCTTATACACAAGTCGCCTCCGGGCCTTGATAAATGGTACCAATTTGTTATATATATATATATATATATATATATATATATATATATATATATATATGTATGTATATATATATGTATGTATATATATGTATGTATATATATATATATATATATATATATATATATATATATTTAGGTGACCCACTCCCCCCAAAAAAACAAAAGCTAAATGGAGGTTATCTAGAACATACGCTGTAGAACGAAGAAAAAAGGCCAAATACCCTAGTGTTTTCATGTGATGTTTTGAATATAATAAACTAGTTATGACCAAAGTTTCATTTCATTCGGACAAACCACTAACAAATGGGGCCTAATTAGAGTTGGGCCCGTTTTTTAGGGGTCACCCTATATATATATATATATATATATATACATACATATATATATATATGTTGTCATTTTTTTCTACGATACATACGTTTAAATAATGGCTTTACCTCGAAGCTCATTTTTATTTGCTTTGAAAGTAGCCCATAATTTATTTGGACGTATATAACATTCTACTGTTTTATTATTTTAAAAATTATTTTTTATTATTTTTGTTTATTCATTAGATTTCTGTTGCAAAATAATAAAAATAAATAATATGTATGTGTGTGTATATATCTGTGTGTGTTTATGTGCATATATATATATATATATATTATGTACGTGTGCGTGTGTTAATGTTCAAGGATAGGTAGATGTGCCTTCATCCATCCTACCTTTAAATTGTTTGTAGCATGAATACCTTCTTATTACTTTATGACTATAAAAAGGTTTTTGTTCACCTGCTGTTTTGTTTATGACAATAGACTTATTGATCCCACTTCTGGTGATTAATGACTTGTTTTATATTTCTTATTTTTCTTTGTGGACGTATAACCTATTATATCCATCCCTTCCTCGCATTGTTCCCCAGTATCAGAATGCCTGTACTCCAAAGGCCTCGTCACTTAACAACCACTGCTGGTCTCATATCAGCATCATACTTTTTCATCATTTTATCTTTGTATAAACCAAACAGCTAGGGATAGTCTGACGGACATTTCTCTTGATTTCACACTGGCCATTAATCAACTAGTGAGAAAATTAATAGTTGCTTTGGTTAACGATTTCTTTATTCATTTTTTTTTATTCATTATTTATTAAGGGCAGACGGCTACTTGAGGATATAGAATTTTTAGTTAAAGTGTGAATATTACCACGAAAGTATAAAAAAATAAATTAGTAGAGTGGGAAAATTATAAGGTTAAAAAGATAAAAATAAATAAATAATAATAATAATAATAATAATAATAATAATAATAATAATAATAATAATAATAATAATAATAATAATAATAATACGCCAAGATGGCTTTACTATTTATAACTTTTAGACATCCAAACAACCATGATCCAACTGACTGGAAAGCAGCCGCGTGTTGTTTTTAATGCAAGTTGGATGATCTAGAACAGATACGTTGTTCATGAAACTTCGATTTGGTATTTATTGTACAAGACTGACAATAATTAGCATAAATGAATACAGAATGGGCTCTCAAATAATAAATAAGAAATTTGCATTAATAAAAATATAACATTTAAGCGTATTTTACAACCGTCAATCGCTGTACTTATTTAAATAAGAACTCTTAACTTTCTTTAATGTATAGATATTATTGCTTAAAACAAGAAGGTGCTGGGCCCGTGGTGTAGGGAATCAAAGTATTTGGTAACTTAAGTTGTAAATTTACACTTTTCCTGGGGTTAGAATACTATCTTAGTACTAGCACCCAAAATACAATTGCAAATTTATTAAAATTTCATTCTAGGTATATATTTGATAGAACGAGAGCATGCTACTGCCGTGGATCAAATAAATTGTTCCGCTTAAAATTTGATGCTGATTCTCCGAGTTCGAGGAAAAGAAAATGTGTTCAACGACATACATCTGAAAAAAAGTCATAGGGTATATCGACAGGGAAGTGGTAGGAATAAGAATCAGAATGAGACCAGGTGTCAGAAGAATCTTAATAATACAAATCTACACAACAAATTTTACATATATACATGTAACCTCGTACTAGTGAATTTATATTAGTTACAGATGATTGTTCCTCTTTGCTTGCCTCATCACGAGGGCAACGTTAGACAATAGGTCGGGTTTTAATGTGGAAAAAAATCCAGCTTAAGCAAAATAAATTATCATAATCATGAAATATTTCTCTGCCATTGACTGAGGAAAGGAAAGGTGAGGAGTTCAGTTCGAGTTGAGTTGGAGAGAGAGAGAGAGAGAGAGAGAGTTAAACTAAACTCCTTCCTGAAATGGAAGTGCAGGAGAAAAGACAAAACGTAGTAATCTAACGCGGCAGCAATCTCATCATTCTCATTACCAGCTGGAAAATAAATGTATTCATATTGTTTGAAAGCCTTTTTCTTCGTTTGTCATCAACCGCAAGGTAATGTGTTTTTGTCTTCATCGAATCGTATAAGGAACTTCATATGAACCCGCTTCTAACGTGTTGACTGCATCCCTCTCATCACTAATCTATCCTCCTTCTGTGTTTAAAGCACTGTTCATTAACACTTCTCTGTTCAACTATATCAGCCCCCGTTGTATGTCGTCACGTCTCCATAATCTACACTCCCATACAACGTAGCATCAGAAAACTCGACGAAAAACATACATTTTTAATGCTTACACACGTTTTTATATCGTTGCTATTTGCTTCCTAGAGTGCTCCACTCTTTTCATAGCACCATTTCATAAAGCCGAATTGGTCAATCTTTATCAAATCGTACATTTTTTTAGAGCAAAATAAAAATAGATAACAGACAGTTACTTACCAATAAAGTAATACTTTGTTTTTATTGTTTAATGTACCGATGACTAAATCATGAACTTCCCTCCCTGCACACCTCATTAACTCATAAAAAGTTTTCCACAGACAGGTTAGATGGTCTAGAAGTTATATATTTCAAATTTTCCTTTGATAAAACGATGAAGCTGGTCACGGGGTGGAAATAGCATTGTGTGGCTCACCTTGTGTTGAGCCTAGCGGAAAGATGACAAATGATGTTCATGATCTGACCACCAGAAAGCAAGTGATATAGTATTCATTACCACCCCGTATGTGTGTGATATCTGGAAGTAATGTGAATAATTTAAACTATTAACAGGCAACCGACCTTCATCGCTTTCATTTTATTCATAGCTTGTTATTGATATACTCTGCTTTCTTTACACATTTCTTTAATCTATCTATCAATCTATCTATCTATCTATCTATCTATCATTCTATCTATCTATCTATTTATCTATCTATTTATCTATCTTCATCTTTTGCTCTCTTTCTCTCTATCTTTCCACATATATATATATATATATATATATATATATATATATATATATATATATATATATATATATATATATATATGAACAAATGATTAATAAAACATGTTAAAAACATCTGGAAAAAGAGTTAAATACATATTTAATTTTAAAAAGGAAGCACAAGATAAGTGGATAGTCCTTAATCCGCGGAGTTTCGAAGAAATACTCCCCTTCTCATCAGAGGGCAGGAATTAGCAAAATGCAGCATATATATATATATATATATATATATATATATATATATATATATATATATATATATATATATATATATATATATATAAGATTTTTTGTGGTACAAAAGTTAATAACAAAATATCCGAAGTCATGCTGAGTTGGGGAAAAATAATTGTTTAAGAGAGAAGCGAAAATTTGTTATTACACCCGATTTAAGAGTAAATTTTTATATTTAATATGTAGCGTTTATTAAAAAAAAAACCTCTGATGTTGGAGACAATTTACACATTTTTTTCTGTCTATTCTTCCATTTCCCCACCTTACGCTTGTAAAAATTAAAAAAACAAACTATTTTTAAACACTATTTACTTGGTTTTTAATCGTAACCCCCGATATTTTCTCGTGACAATTAATCGCTGAAAAACGTCTGGAGGTTTATTTTTTGTTATAATCGCTAATTCATAAATATATAAAGTTAATCGTAAATCTTTTTTTATTAACGAATTTTCGCTTTCCTGTTAAATAATTGTGTGTTTCCCAACTCGGAATGACTCCGGATATGTTGTTTATATATATATATATATATATATATATATATATATATATATATATATATATGTATATATATATATATATATATATATATACTTATATGAATATATATATATATATATATATATATATATATATATATATATATAAATATAATTCTTGGTTCGTTATAACCAAAGAAAACCATATTTCTACGTTAGCAATTAATTTGAAATTTTCAGACAACCTATCTTTAGAGTCGGGGGATGTTTTTATGTTAGAAAAATAAATTTACCTCGCGAATTATTAAAATATAAACTAAAAAAAAATATATTTTGGTAACGTTAGTGCGAACCTGTTTTGTTGATAAAACTAAACTGCCGGTTCGATTCATTTCACAGCCGCGAATTGACGAAGCGAAGTAAATGTCATTTTCTGTTTACTCGATAAGTAAAAAAAAACAACAAAAAAACATAATTCTTTTTTTATCTTCCAATTTTTTTTGTAATTTAAACATTTTTCTTTATTATATAAGGCAAAAAACAAGCTTGTCGCTTGCTTTTTGAGTTTTTTTTTTTCGATATAAAGATTGGTTGGTAAAAGTACAGTTTTTTTTTTACGGATTGGTAACTTGCTTACATAATATTTGGTGCTAATGCAAAGAGTGGTCCGCACTATTTTTTTAATCGTATTTCCAGGTTTAATTAAAGTTTTATTATGTTTTTTTATTCAATTGTAAGGTTAAAACATAGATTAGGTACAAACCACCCTCCCCTCCCCATGTTAAGTATGGCTTTTTAAATAATAACGTTATTATTTCAACACGGATCACTCTCTGCCTGAGTACTGTACTTTCACCTAACAATTTAATAAACAAAACATGGTACTCATGCAGAGAAAGTACCATAATAATATAATAATAGAATAATAACGTTATTTAGAAAGCTATTCTTAACATGGGGAGGAAGTTTTGTTACTATTCTATGCTTTCACCTAAAAATTTAATAAACAAAATATGGTACTTATGCAGAGAAGGTACCGTGCTGAAAAAAACGCTAGTAAGAAAGCCATTCTTAACATGGGAAAGGGAGAGTGTTCTGTAACTATTTTATATTTTCACCTAACAATTTAATAATCAAAATATAGTATTTATGCAGAGAAGGTACCGTGCTGAAATAATACCGTTATTTAGAAAGCTATTCTTAACATGGGGAGGGAGTTTTGCATCTATCCTATACTTTCACCTAACAAGTTAATAAACAAAAATAGATAGTACGTATGCATAGAAAATACCGTGCTGAAATAATGTTATTTAGAAAGACATTCTTAACATGGGGATGGTATTTTGTAACAATTCTGCCCTTTCACCGAACAATTTAAAAACAAAACAAGGTACTTATGCAGAGAAGCATCCCCGCTGAAATAATGACGTTATTATTTAGAAAGCCATTCTTAACATGGGGATAGGGGTGTTTTGTAACTATTCTGTACTTTCTGAGCTAATTCAGAGAGTGATCTTCGCTATTTTTAAATCGCATTTCCACGTTTAATTAAAGTTTTATGATATGCTTTTTATTAAATTGTAAGGTTAAAGTACAGAATAGGTACAAAACCCCCTTCCCATGTTAAGAATGGCTTTTTAAATAATAACGTTATTATTTCAGCACGGATCACTCTTGCATGAATACCGATTAATGTTTTGTTCTTTGCTTTTTTACCGTATATTTTTGTTTTTTTTTTCAAGAAAACCTTTTTTAACAAAAATTGAAAGTACACGTTTTTTCTTTATTTTTTTACATAAGTTGATTTTACGTAAGAAAATATGTATGCTTTTTCTTTATTAAAGAAATTATGTACTCGTGCACTTATTGATCCGTGCTGAAATAATAACGTTATTATTTAAAAAGCCATTCTTTACATGGGGAGAAGAGGGTGTTTTGTAACTATTCTGGATTTTCACCTAACAATTTAATAAACAAAAATTAAACTTAAGCAGACAAGGAACAGTACTGAAGCATTAACATTATTTAGAAAGCCATTCTTAACATGAGGATAGGGGTGTTTTGTAACTAATCTGTACTTTTGGTGCTAATACAGAGAGTGATCCGCGCTATTTTTTTAAATCGTATTTCCACGTTTTTTAATTAAACGTGGAAATACGCTTTAAAAAATAGCGCGGATATGATATGTTTTTTTTTATTCAATTGTAAGGTTAAAGTACAGATTAGGTATATCCCCCGCCTCTCCCCATGTTAAGAATGGCTGTTTAAATAATAACGTTATTATTTCAGCACGGATCACTCTTGCATGAATACCGATTAATGTTTTGTTCTTTGCTTTTTTACCGTATTTTTTGTTTTTTTTTCAAGAAAACCTTTTTAAAAAAGATTGAAAGTGCACGTTTTTTCTTTTTTTACAGAAGTTGTTTTTATATAAGAAAATATGAATGCTTTTAAAGAAATTGGGTACTCGTGCACTTATTGATCCGTGCTGAAATAATAACGTTATTTTTTAAAAAGCCATTCTTAACATTGGGAGAAGAGGGTATTTTGTACCTATTCTGTACTTTTACCTTACAACTGAATGAAAAAAAAACGGTAAATTTTTAGATTAGGTCCACCTCCACAATTTTCTTTTAAATGACGACTTTTGTAGGTTTTCGACTATGCTGAATACGGAAATCGCATTGAAATTTTGCAGAAATAAGTAGTTATCGAGATATTCAAAATTTGTATAATGCATTGTAATCTCTGGCAGCCGTCTTTTTTACACGGTTGCGCGCGTCATAAACAAATCTACGCGCATAACAAAGATGGCCGCCAAAGGATACAATGCATAAAACAACTATCTATATCTCGATAACTACTTATTTCTGCAAAATTTCAATGCAATTTCTGTATTCAGCATAGTGATAAACCTTTAATAGTCGTCATTTAAAAGCAAATTGTGGAGGTGGACCTAATCTAAAAAAAAATACCAAAAAAACATAAAACTTTTATTAAGCTTGGAAATACGATTTAAAAAAAAATAGCGCGGATCAGTAAGTGCATTAGCACCTATTAATCGACTCACGTGACCTTATTGCCAAATAAGGTCCGGCTACAATGTTTTTTTTGTATTTTTTTAAGTTAAATTTTTTTTCAAGTTAAATTCAACTTTCACAATATCTTTTTATTTTTTTTTATAATGACACAATATCTTTTTTAATAATAAATTGTTAGTTAAAAAATCACAGAATAGTTACAAATCACCATCCCCTCTCTAAGGTAAGAATGGCTGAAAAAATATTAGGTACTCATGTAGAGAGTTATCCGTGCTGAAATAATAACGTTGATATTTAAAAAGCCATTCTTAATATGGGGAGGGGAGGGTGTTTTGTATCTATTCTGTACTTTAACCTTACAATTGAATAAAAAAAACATATCATAAAACTTGAATTAAACTTGGAAATTCGATTTAAAAAATAGCGCGGATTAGTAAGTTCATTAGCACAAGAAATTGTTAGGTGAAATACAGACAAGTTTCTACCAAAAAAACCATTATTATTTTTTTTTTTTTTTTTTTTGCTATTCTTACCAAGGGTAGGGGATGATGTTTTGTCATTATTCTGTGCTTTCAACTAACAATTTATTAAAAACACAAAAGGTAAATTTTCACATTAAGTCCTCCTCCACAATTTATAACATCGGTAGGTTGGAGGGTGTTTATTCTGAAAGCCGTTCTTAACATGGGGAGAATGGTGCTATTTATTCCAAAATCCGTTTTTAAAAGACGAAAGACAGGTAAAAGGTTAAAACATGTGGTTAGGCATGGGTGTTGTTTATTCCTAAAGCCGTTCTTAATATGGGGAGGTTGGGAGTGTTTATTCATGACCGTCAGTGAATTATAGTGCATAGTACAGGTCTTTATCTCTCGAAAACTAATGTCCTCTGCAAATTTTAAATGAGATTTTCTTATTCAGCATAGTCGAACATTGTGAAGGTGGACCTAATGTAAAAAAAATACCCTCCCCCCAAAAAGATATCGTGAAATTTAAAGTTAAGCGCGGTAACAAAAATACAATTAGACAGAAAAATACACCTTTGGGTTTGTACTCGCACAAAGACTTGAAAAAGTTGTCAACAAAAACAAATATATAACAAGTAAATATTTTCAAAGGCAAGATAAGTTACTTTTCTACCTAATTGGATAATTTTTAGTGGTTTTATTGGGTTTGTACTACTGTACATATAGATTCGAAAAAGTTGTCAAAAATAAATGTATAACAAATATTATCAAAGGCAAGATATGTTACTTTATTACCGAAATGGATAATTTTTTTTTGTTTTTTTAATGCAAACTTTTTATCCGGCTCAAAAAACACAGCGTTTACTGTTATATTTGAAAATTACAAATGGCGGCAAACTGTGTTAACACATTAGGTTTGGGAAAATGAGCTAAAACTAAAAAAAAACTGTACAAAATACTGTTAAAACCACTGAATACATGCCTGCCTTTGTCACAGTAACATATATTGAGTGAGTTCCTGACAGTATTTTGTATAGTTTTTTTAGTTTTAACTCATTTTCCCAAAGTTAATGTGTTCAACAGTCTGCCGCCATTTGTATTTTTCAAATATACAGATAAACACTACAGTTTTCAAACCGATTAAACATTTTACACTAAATAAAAACACTAAAATCTTATCCAGTTAGGTAGAAAAGTAACTTATCTTACCTTTGATAACATTTATTTGTTATATTTATTTTTCAACAACTTTTTCCTTTCTGTGTTTAGTAATACAACCCCGTTTTATTTACTATAACGTTTAGTCGGCTCGAAGAACAGTGTTTATCAGTGTATTTGAAAAATACAAACGGTGATGGACACTGTTGATGATGTTAAGTTTGAGAAATGATTTAAAACTAAACAAGCTATACAAAATACTATCAGAAACCAACCGAATATGTCAGCCTATGTCACAATAACATATAATCAGTAGGTGTCTGACATTGTTTTGTGTAGTTTTGACTGATTTTCCCAAACGTAACGTATTCAACAGAGTCCGCAACCATTCGTCTTTTTAAAATACATAGATAAACACTGCGTTTTTGAGCCGATTAAACATTTTACATTAAATAAAAACACTAAAAAATTATGCAGTTAGATAGAAACGTAATTTACCTTACCTTTGCTTTCATTTATTCGTTTTTGAACAACTTTATCGAATCTGTGTATAGTAACACTCCCCTTTACCCAAATATTAATTAAAAACTCACATTTTGGAATACAATAAAAAAGAAAACTATTTAGCATTTCAATGGTTTAGCAACTTTCGGCTTAATCAACTGAATGTTGGTCGAGCCCAAGCCATGATTGATGGTAACTCCCGAGGATCCGAATCCAATTCTGCAAGAGTACCATATTTTTTTCATTTTCGCCTTTTTAAAACAACTTTTTGGAGTGGATTGCTGTACTAAAAATATAAGAAATATTCATTTTCTCTTTTTATTAGAATTTTCCATTACACGAAATTAAGCCACAGCAACGCGTGGCAGGGTACAGCTAGTTTATATATATATATATATATATATATATATATATATATATATATATGTATATATATACAGGGTGTTCGTAAAGTTACTATACAGTCTTACAAGTTACTATACAGACACCCTGTAATATATTAACAGTACAGTAAGATATCAATTAAGTTAATACAATAAAACAATAAGACTGTATAGTAACTTTACGGACACCCTGTATATATATATATATATATATATATATATATATATATATATATATATATATATATATATTGAGAGACGTGTGGAAATACCACAGCGGACACTTTCATAGCAATGTCTTGATGTTGGAATTCAGTGGATGTATAGCATACTATTATTGTAAATGTGTTGTTTAAAATTAAAAAATGTATTTATCTTAGTTTATCATGGCCAGTTCGTACTATACGCTTTAATATGATATTTTAAATGAATGCAAATTCCATATATATTATTATTGAGCCAATTTCGTATCGATTCTTATATTTTATATTATATTTTGATTGCAGAAATTCCCTTCTGGACCAACGTATCGTAACTTTGCAACAACAGGTGACATATAAAAAATTATAACATCAAACCTATTAGTCCATATCTTATGTAATTTCAAAACGCCTTTTTACATGCATTTAGCCGTAATAATAACACTCTATATTTATCCTAGGAGCAACATTATCACAATTGTAACTATCTTTAGAGGAAGTAGTTGCTAATTTACCTTCTAAATAACAAGTCCACCTACCTCCCATGTTCCGGAAGGATTTCTCCACTTTCGACAGATATTGGATTTCCCCATTATTAACCGGATCATACAGACATACCATGACCTTTCCATTATTCATTCAAAAATAATAAAGTATCTCATCTCACATTTCGCAAAATCTCATTAGCTTAGAACTATCATGTAATTCCTTTCAGAATCTAAATTTCTTTACAAAAACGAACGCTCGAGAAACTGTCAAAGACAGCGTTACGTTCTACAAGAAGCAGTCGTTTTAAACAAAATATGTTTTTATAAGCCAATATTTCTTTTTATTTATTATATTAAATATATCGTAGACCTTAATTTTTCTCATGGAGTTACGCCATCGAGCTAAATCTTTTGTTTACATAGATCGTACATTTATTAAGATTGTCGGACTGACTTCCTAGTCACAACGTTTCGGCCGTTTTGTATCGAACTGGGGAACCGTTTGTTAGGAGTCTCGAACCCAACCCTTTAATATTATTACGGGGGTGCCATGTTCGGGCTCCAGCTAGGCTCTGGGACATAGTTGCTGATTCTCTGCTTTCAATGTTACTTTTATCTGACTTCGTTCAGGATTGAACTCAGCGCCTTTGGGTAACTCGCAATTCTTAGTTGGTTTTTGTTAATGTTAAACCTATGTTGTTATTCAAGGTTCTCTCTCTCTCTATCAGAGGTGCCCAAATTGCAGTCAGCTCTACGGTTTGTCCAGTAGGTTATTATGTCCGAGAATGTGGGCGGTTTCTTTAAGTTTTCTCGCTTTCCAGTGGGTCTCTCTGTTTATTATTTTTACTTCATGCCATAGGGGGCGATGGTCCTCCCTCTCCATCCAGAGATGGTTGGTTATACCCGATTTTTCCGTCTCCCCTTTAGTTACCGCTTTTCGGTGTTCTTCCACCCTTACTTTGAGGGGGGCGGCATGATTCACCCTGCATGGGAGGGAGTATATGCAGTTCTTGGTCATGTTCTCCTCCATGCGGGGCTTCACTCGTACCAGGTGTCGTCTGAGTGTTGACTCGCTCTTGAATACCGTCCTTATGTTGTAGGAGGCACATATTCTCTGAATCTTTTCGGATATGCTTCGTGTGTATTGTAGGCAGACCATTGATGGTTTTTGGGTTTCATTCTCCTCTCTTATACTATTAACACGTCTGGTGGATAGTATGCTGTCGGGGTAGTTCTTACGACGGATGGTATTCTTCAACCTGACGATTTCTTGGTGGTATGTAATAGTGCCGCTACTTATTGTCTCCGCTCGATGTTGCAGGCAGCGTGCGATTCCATGTTTGATACTGTATGGGTGATGGAAGTTGAAGTTAAGGTATTGTCTGGTGAAGATAGGCTTGCGATATACGGATGTCTTAAACCCATGCTCTGTGCGTGATATGAGTATATCATGTGGCTAAGATACGTTGATGACACCATCAGGAAGACATCCAGGATCTCCTAGACCATGTGAACTCAATAAGACCATCGATACAGTTCACAATAGAGAAAGAAAAGATAACCAACTGGCCTTCCTTGACATATGGCCGAGTAGTCCTAGATGTTGCATCAAAGTTTACAATTACCCAAAGGGGCTGAGTTCAATCCTGAACGAAGGCAGTGAAAAATAACATTCAAAGCAGATAATCAGCAACTATGCTCCAGAGCTTAGCTGGAGTCTGAACACGGTATCCCCGTAATAATAATAAGGGGTTGGGTTCGAGACTCCTAACAAACGTTTCCCCAGTTCGATACAAAACACCTGATGAAGGCCGAAGGGCAAAACGGCCGAAACGTTGTGACTATAACAACCAAGATGAAGAAGTCAGTCCGACAATTTCAATAAATGAAAACACCTCATCTCAAAAATACAGACAATTACTATAGATCGTACATGTAAAACAATATTGTTTTCCACACATCGGAACATGCTGCTAAGCCATCATATCTATTTTTAGCTAAATAAATCTTTCATTTTTTTAAAGTTCGATTGACTTATATTTTTCTTCATACGCTAAATAATAGTCCTTATACAGTTACGCTTCCGTGTTAATAGGTGTTGTATTCATATAGCTCGTGCGTGTTCTTATTAAAACCTGTTCTCTGACTCATCAGCACAAGCTGATAAGCCATTGTTTCATCGTTTTTAGCGAAATAAATCTTTCTTTTTTTAAAGGACGATTGATTAATAGCCCTTATTTATACGCTAAATAGTTGTGTTTATACAGTTATGCTACCGTGCCGAATCATTTGTGTTTACATAGATCGTACATGTTATTATTAAATACTGTTTTTCGACACATCGACACATGCTGATAAGCCATTATTGCATTTTTTTTCTTAAGCTAGATAAATCTTTTTTTTTAATAAGGTACGCTTGATTCTTTCTTTATACGCTAAATAATTGTTGTAAACAGTTATGCTACATGCTAACTCTTTTGTGTGTACATAGATCTAAATGTTGTTATTGGATAATGTTTATTGATACATCGGCACATGCTGATAAGCCATTGTTTCATCTTTTTCATAAGTTTGATATTTTTTTTATGTATGATTGACGAAAATTCTTTCTTTATACGCTACATTTAAAATAAAACGGATTATGCGAATTATATAACCGAGATCCAGATTTTTACATAGTGAACTATATTTATTGATTCTAACATTTAAACATAACCAGTCATTTAACGTTAATATATTCAACATCTAATGTATGCTTTTGGAGCCTTAAACTGTCTATTCTTGAATATTTGCATAGGGTGTGCCTGTGCGTGTGTGTCCTTGTATGTATGCGTGTGTGCGTCTGTGTGTTTGCGTATGTTTGTGCGTGTGTTTTTGTGTGTGCGTACATGTGTGTTTGCGTGTGCGCGCGTCTATGTGTTTGTGTGTGTGTATGTGGGCTTTTGTGTGTGCGTTCGTGTGTTTGTGTTCACGAGTGTGTGTGCGTGCTTGTGCGTGCTTGTGTGTGTGATCGTTTGTGTGCACCTGTGCATGTGCGTGTATGCGTGTGTGGGTTTTGTGTGTGCGCCTCTGTGTGCGTGTTTGTGCGCGGCCGTGTTTATGTGTGTGTATGTGTGTGTATGTGTGTGTATGTGAGTGCATGTGTCTGTGCGATACAAATCAATCTAATACTTGCTTCAACCAATACTTGCGAAGCCGGGAGGTACAGCTAGTATGTTATAAAGATGTGATCTTTAAAAAAAAGGCAACGTGAACTGAAATCAAAATTAAAATTGTTAAGAATATATATATATATATATATATATATATATATATATATATATATATATATATATATATGCATGTATATATATATGCATGTATATATATATATATATCAAAAGAGAAATAATATTTTTATATACTAGGTATTAGATTTGATTTTGTACATTTCTACTATTGAAGTTTCGATTTTAGCGGTCAACCCTTTCGTTTTTATGCTGGGGTAAACTGCTGAACGTAGTGGAAACTCTAAATCATATCATCGTTTATTTACGCGGCACGAAAAGACATGCTGTTCAGATTGAAAGCGTTGTGCATGGGATCGATTTTTATGCAAAAAAAAAAAAAATGCTTTCACACCCATACAACCGCAAGTGCCAAAAATGACCGAACTTTCATAGCGAAGCGGCAAGCTATAAATATATGAGAGATGAGGAGCACGGCATAAATGACATACAACGGCGCGTAAACATACGAACGCGCACACACATATCGGTTTGTTCAGATCAAATACAAGTGATAAAGAATTCAAAATAAGCGTAACATCAAATAAAAAAAGCACATAAGACAATGTTGATGCCGAGACTCCTCGCTCATCTTATTTCGATTGCTTAGATTTCTTTCAATTTATCAGGTTGAGAAGAAAGTTCTTGCGGTGTTTACTTTTTAATTCTGATGAACATATCTCGGTCCCGCATATATATATATATATATATATATATATATATATATATATATATATATATATATATATATATATATATATATATATATATATATATATATATATATATATATATATTGATCGCAATAAACACCGTTGGAATGAACAAACATTTACCAGCGCAAAACAAGTGTAGTCATTCAAGTAACGTAAAAATCTTGCGTTCAAGTCGCAATGAACTGCCGAAGAGGTTTTTGATATCGCTTTGGTTTTTGAAGCATTTCTCACGCAGAAAGTTGTCCAGATGCTTGCAATGTGATAGTGGGTAGGTAAGAAGTCTTGCGAATATGGTCGTATGTTTCGAAGCACTATTCGTTCAACTTTTAAAGCACTATTGGTTCAACTTTTGCAGGGTCGATGAAGGAATGTACGTCCAACAGATTCAATACTCTCTTACCCGCGACGAAATTTCTTAAACCACCATTGCGTTGTGCGTTCAGTATTTGTTTCTGGGACAAAAGCATTGTTGATATCGAAGGTCGTCTCAGCGTAATTTGGGACTATTGAAATAAAAATGGTGAGAATTTACTTTTTGTCATCTTGTATTCAACGGTCTGAAAGAATTATACTCGTTTTAAAACCATTGTAATTTAAACGATTAGATAGAGCGAAACACTGTTTTTGAAATTGATACATAAAGTAAACAAAGCCGATAGCCATTCGTCGCGTTTTTACGTGTAATGAATGAATGCGTGAATGTAGGATTGACATAAAATTCTTAAAGATAAACTGAAATGACCGAAAAATGAGCTGAAATGACTTAAATAAATAAAAAGTAAATGACTTAGAATGACTTTAATGAACTTAAGGGTGAATTGAATGACCTTAAGAATGACTTGAATGCTTGAAAATAAATGGACTCCTTCAAAAACAACTTGAATGATCTGGAGAATGACTTGAATAGTTTTGAGACTTACTGGTTGTTGGAGTGAGTGATCATTTTACATTAAATTAATACAGAAAAGTGATCCCCCACTTTATATCATAACAAGCACAGCATGTAGTAAGAAAAGGGTATTTATTTGCTCCCCCACCGAGCAAATTAGGCACAAGGCCGATTTTTAATGTGAGGAGTGAAGGGGAAATGGGAAAACTGGTTGGTGACAATTGGTATGAAGGGTTTCCCCTACATTGACCAAGGTCTTATATGTGAGGTTTCCCCCATATATGGTCTTCGCTTGCAGTATCCCTCGGAACAGATACTACACTTTTATCTTGGCCAAAAGGCCAAGAAAAGCTATATTTATTTGCTCCCCCACCGAGCAAATTAGGCACAAGCCCGATTTTTAATGTGAGGAGTGAAGGGGAAATGGGGACCAACTCCCCAGGGAGTAGGGGAGCTGGATAATGACAATTGGTATGAAGGGTTGCCCCTATATTGGTCAAGGTTTTATATGTGGGGTTGGTATTAATTTGCTCCCCCACCGTGCAAATTCGGCACAAGAGCGATTTTTTAATTTGAGGAGTGAATGGGTAATGGGGAACAACTCTCCGAGGAGTAGGGGAGCTTGATAGTGAGAATTGCTATAAAGGGTTGCCCCTATATTGATCAAGGTCTTATATGTGGTGTTGGTATTAATTTGCTCCCCCACCGAGCAAATTAGGCACAAGGTCGATTTTTAATGTGAGGAGTAAAGGGGAAATGGAGACCTTTGTATCTTAACCAAAAAGGGCAAGCACAAAGTGTTACGGACAAACCGACATACCGACCGACAGGCCGACCGACAAACCGACCGACTGACCGACCGACTGATCGACGGACCGACGGAGTGACTTATAGAATCGCTTCCACGCGATTAAAAATATCAGAAAGAATACCCATTTGAAATCCAAATTTAAAATTCCTCAGAACTTTCTTCTCAACCTAATTATGCCATCTACCTTATTTCCTATTCTTTACTATAAACTGAATACTCATTATGAACAAAAATTTCTAATACGCTGATTGTCATGAATTTTTGTTTTTTCGCCATGTTTGCCATTAACTCGCTAACTATTATGTAACGTTATTCAAGTAAACCAAATCGTACATGACCGAAACGCAACAAAAATATAAGGTCAACATAAACTAGAAGCAGTGCGTTTATTTGTCTACTTCGTGATATTCGCGGGTGGAATTACTCCAGTTTTAAGTTAAGATTAAAACTAACAGAATATATAATCAACATATAATTTACCATAAAACAAGTGAAAAAGACATAGCAAATGATGCATTTCAGCATTTAACCCCCGCCCCACATTTAACTCCCAAATTCTCCAGAGGATGTTAAATCTTGGTGAAAATGAACAAACAGTGCTGTTTTAGGCATTAAAATATGTATATTTGAGTTCTGTACCATGCCAGAAAGGAAAGTCCATCATCTCCCCCTATTGAGCCCCAAAACTTCCCAAGGCCTTAACATATTTAAATTTGAGTTCAGCAACATGCAAAACTGCTAAATATACATGCACAGAAAATGTTGTACAAATATGTTAAAAAGTTCCCAAAAATGAAATGTTTTCATTAGCTCTAAAAGAGCCCATAGGGCTCACTGAAGAGTTTTCACAAAGTATAGACAAACAAAATTATATAGAAATAAGTTAGTTACAGTTATTCAAAAAGTGTTATAAAAATCCAAGGCACATACTTTTTTAGTAAGCGCAAAAGTCCCAATTTTAACACTTTTAAACCGAGAATCCCCCCCAAAGGCGTAACCGGAGTTTTCCCTGAAAATCATTTCGGTAACTTTTTACTTATATCATGTTTAATGATTGTGAAAATTTTCTAAAAATTCCAAGGCGTAGTTATTGAGAAATGTATGGACGGACGAACGGACGAACGGACACGGGTTAATTTACAGGTCACCTATGCCGTTGTATATTAGGTCAAATTCAATATTTTTCTTTTATTTACTGTGTGTGCTTATTACTATTCAAGTAACTAATGAGAGGAAAGGGCAAGGGTAGTAGCAGAACTAGTAAAACACTTTAATTGTAAATTTCCTTTTAGAAATTTGATAGGAAATTATATGCATACATATGTATACAATGGCCATATACAGAAAGCGCACAGTCATTATTTAAACGCAGATTTAAGCTAAATAGAATCTAACTAATTAAACAATCTATACCTTATTTGATTCTCCTTTCATTCTACTATAATTTTCCCTGTTCATATTTGACTTTAATTTAAGTTTCCATGTACTTACGTTAATTTAAAAAAAAATAACTTCAAATCGAAAAGGTGAAAAGATAATCCGTACAATGAAAAATATAATTTAAATGTAATTTTAGAATATTAATGCAACACAAACTCAAGAGAGACACAATGAACTTGTTAATATTTAGCAGCATAGCCTTTCTGCGATTTTATAGCCTACAATATGTTTTGCTATTAGAATTAGTCATCATCAATATTCCGGTTAAAGGGCAACCACCTTCTCTTTAATTTTTTTTCCAAAGTTCTTCCAGATTTGAAATTTTATGATTGCGTAGCTTTTACTCAATGTAATACCATACGTTTTTTTATAGGATTGAGTTCTGGAAAGTGTGCAAACCAATCCAAGAACGGAATATCATGCTCTCCGAAGAATCCTTTGATATTGCCAACTGTTGGAATGGGAGCACTATCCTTCATAAAGATGATATTATCATCCATATTTATGACAACATAGGGTAGAAAATGGCCAGGCAACATATTAATGTACTTGGTTAAATTAATTCGAACTTGCAAGCGACGTATAGGCCCTGGACAATTGGCACTAACAACGAACCGCAACAAAACTGAACTTCCACCACATTGCAGCATTGACACTGTTAACCTTGGATTAAATTTTTCATCCTTTCCTCGACGGACGTACTTTCGTTTATCACTGCCTAGCTTATTGAACTTCAATTCGTCATTAAAATCATTTTCAACTAATATGAAATTAAGGTCTTTATTGCACATGATGAAGTACAGATGTCGCTTTCTGTTCTTTACAGAATTCATTGGCTTGCATCTTGCAAAACAATCTCGCAAATTGAATTCCTTTAATCGGTTCTTAACTGGAGAAACAGGCCGCTCTTAAACGAGATTACACTGTTGTTGTATTTCAGGAGCCGTCTCAGACTTATGTATGAAACTGCGGATCTATATAGCATTGTCTTCCTCGTAAGAAATAACTCTAAGGCAACCAGATTAAGGGGAAGCACGACCACTGCCAGGGTTTTAATGAGATTACATATATTTTAACCTAAGTTTAAGCTCATTTTTTCTTTTTTATTACAGTTTCACCCCAAACAAGGCCCATTGCCACTTTGGTGTAGGTGGCTACTATCAGGGGCAACAACTACTGGGGTACTATGTAGGGATTTGGGCAGCAAGATGTCGGTTCACGTTACACTTAAACTTCTGCACGTCAGTGCTGTTGAGGAAGCAGGGACCTGGTCTAGCGGTTCTGGGGAATAAACTATTGGAGTAGAAAGATCTTTTACATCTAGGGATCTCTACAGTGTGGGGGTGGGATTTAGCAGCCTGTCGGGTTTGTCGAGGGTGCTCACGTCGTGGGGGCGCAAGTGATTGCCGTTCGTCAGAGCATTCACCACTAAAGAGGGATGCAACATTTCGTCGATGGGACAGAGGCTGAAGCTTAGATGCCAGTTCAGGGCCTATCAGGTTTGCGACTCTCTTTTGAACCTTGTCAAGGAGCGAGAGACTAGTAGCAGATGCACCAGCCCAAATGTGACAGTAATACGCCATACATGGACGAGTGGTGGCTTTATAGAGGTACAGGATACTTTAGGGTGTAAGTGGTTGTCTAGCACGGTAGAGAGAGCCCACCTTTCTTGCAGCGGCCCTGGCAATGCCTTCAATGTAATTGTTCCAACTCATGTTTCTGTGAACGTTAGGCCAAGGAGTTTGAAAGATGTACTCTCAGATAAAGAGTCGTGGGCCATTGCTATAGGTGGTAGAGAGGGTTGTAATTATTGAATGAAACTAGTTTAGTCTTGGCGGCATTGAACGTACCCAACCATTTTTGTGCCCATTCCACTACAGCTTGGAGGTCTTCCTCTAGTGTTTCTGCCATTTCTTTAGAAGTATTTTAATAGTGATACCGTATGATCTAATTTTCCTGAGGAGACCCTCATGCCATACCCTGTCAAAAGCCTTAGATATATCTAGAGCTACCGCTCTGCCCTCCCCCGCTTTGTCCAGTGAATGGTATATACGTTGAGAGATTACAGTTAGGATGTCTGCTGTGGAACTGGCTTGTATGAATCCATATTGTTGGTCAGTCAGAAGTGTAGCATCTGTAAGGTGATGGACTAAAGCATGGTTAATTAAGGTCTCAAATATTTTGGCAAAAAGTGTGAGAAGGCTAATGGGGCGATAATTTGATGGGTCAGTCATTTCGCCAGAATTCTTGAATACTGGTACAACAGAAGCAGTTTTCCAACAGCCTGGAAAGCAAGCTTCCTTAAGGCATTTGTTGTAGAGTTTAGAGAGAACTGAAGCTACTTCGGCTGAGCACTTTTTTAATAGCACAGCTGGGATGAGATCGGGCCCACATGCTTTTGAAGTGTCAAGGTTTTTTATGATGGCATGCACCTGAGCAGGGGTGATTTTCAGATCGTCTAGCGTGGCGTCTGTCCGCAAAGGAAAGTCAGGTCGGGGGTGGTTGGAAGGGTCCAGTGTGGAGTTTGTGGCGAACCGACTGGCAAGAATGTTAGCCTTGTCGGTTTCTGAGGAGATACCCTCGTGATTGTTGGATAGTGGGGGAATTGCTGATTACCCATTATTTAATACACTGTTGTAGATTTTCCAGAAGTCTCGAGTTCCTAGTTTTTGTGCTTCGATGCGTTTTTTTAGTGGTTTCCGTAAATTCTCTCTTAGCTGTCGCTATTTCTTTCTTAACGTTATTTCTAGCTTCTATATACTTCAGTCTGTTTGAACTGGACTTATGTCGGTTTAATCTGCGGTATGCATGCTGTTTGGGAGCAATGGCAGTTGCGCAAGTCGACGTAAACCATTGGGAGAGTGGGGGTTAAAATAACATTTCCGCATGGGAACATGCGCTTCGATTGCAGTGTTGAACCAGTCGGTGGTCTCGTTTGCACACTGTTCAGCAGGGAGAGAAAAAATATTTCTCCATGGGGCATCTGTGGTTAGTTTCCTGATGGCTTCCCAGTCAGACTTTTTATAATATCTCGTTGCTTTGAGCACTGGCCCTTTAGTTTTGGCTCTAGAGTTTAGGGCGATTTCAACCATTATCACTGCATGATCTGCATTCCCGAGTGGGATGTGGGCCTTCGTTATGCAGTCATTGGGAACTGTGCTCAAAAACAGATCTAGAAGTGATGCGTGTTTTTCTTCCTGGTCAGGCTACGGGTTGGAAACGTAACAATTTGTGATAGGAGTGAGATATAGTGAAGCTATGAGTTGTGCTGACCGCTGCCTCTGTGTAAGTAGAGAATAAAAGCCAGTTTTTGTGATGGGCATTAAAGCCACCAAATACATGTATTTGTGCGCTAGTGTCAAGGGACAGTGCCGTGTATATGCTGTCAGAGACTTTGTTTATTATGGTGCAGTCCTGAGTCGAGGGAGAGCGGTAGAGAAAATAAAATATTGTGTTGCATGTTTAGTCTAAAGCTCATAAAGTCTTGATCATCCGTTTCTAGGTTTGTTTCTCTAGTCAGGGGGAGGGTATTACGAATGTAAACTCCAAGTCCGTGCATGTGTCTGTCAGAGTCCTTACGGCAGGGTGGGAGATATCCAGACATGTTAAAGTGGTTGAACACTGCAGGTTGTTTTGGGCCATTGCACATTCAGTATTACAGTATTCTCATCAAATTTCAATCGTCGGCCGATTTCTCGATTGAATAAATAAGGAAGGTGACGATTAATGAGCTCATGACGATCGCTAAGAAACACTCGAGACATATGGACAAAATGTTATATTGTATAAACTGCAACAACATCGATTACAATTAGAGATGCGTTTTGCCTAAAATATGGATATTTTAACCTGGTTATAAGTTCATTTTTACTGAGGATTTTCTTACTTGATTTGAAGTTAATTATTTAAATTTACTTAAACACTAAATACTTCAATTCAAAATCAATGAACACGTAAAACTTTAGAGGAATAAAAACCAAACAAGATGAGGTATAGGTTGTTTAGTTAGATTTATCGTGTCTTACATTTGGGATTTTAAAGAAAGTTACAAGTGCGGGCATCGTTTTTGCCGTCAGTACACACATATATATATATATATATATATATATATATATATATATATGTGTGTGTGTGTGTGTGTGTGTGTGTGTGTGTGTATATATTTGTATAAAAATATATGTATATATTTATATAAATATATATATAAATATATATACATATATATGCATATATATATAAATATATATATATATATATATATATATATATATATATATATATATATATATATAATGAATAGTGTTATCAACAATTGTTGTGTTATTTATATATTCATTTTATTATTTGATATTTTTATATTTCTCAATCATTGAATTAATTTTACTGCCTTTGGGAAGATTTTTTTTTACATCTTAACCAGTAATTTTGTGGTAAAAGTACTTTTGGTAAGGTCATTCCAAGAATATATATATATATATATATATATATATATATATATATATATATATATATATAGGCATTACCACTTATCATGGTACAAAGACAACTCGAGGATAATGGTTAAGAGTGCACAGTAGTCAATTGAACAATATAGTAATTGTTAGTAATGGAAATTCGGATAATTTGTTAACTTAAGTGGAACAGCTCATCAAGGACTTGTTTACGGTAGTCAGCTGGAAATCAGAAAAACCGAAGACAGTTCCACGGGTGTATAATCTAAGACAGACATTTTTTCATGGAATCTACGTTTAGGGTTAGGCGCAGTAAAAGTGTGAGGGGAATTATTGATAGTGTTTTCAGCTAGACGCGTGTTTCTTTTGAAAGTTTGGCGAGGGGTTCCATACATTGAAGCTCAGTCGAGCACTTGCTATGAAAATGACGACAAAGCAGAGACAAACTCGCAACATTTTTCTGTGAGATAGAGGTTGCGGAGAAGAGAAAAGGGCATCTCGTACGAGGCTACGACGTCTAGTTTGAACTCTATCAAAGCAGGGCAAGCCCTTTCTAGCAGCTCCTGCCCAAATGTGGCAACAGTACGCGATTCTTAGACGTACTTGGCTCTTATATAGATAGATAATTGCGTGAGCAGTGAGATATCTACTGGATCGATAGAAGGATCCGACCATTTTTTCCACTGGCTTTAGCAACAGAAGTGATGTACGTGTTCCATTTCAGATCAGGAGTAAAGATCAATCCCAGAAGCTTGACAAAACACGCGACCTTCCCAGGACGAGAGCTATTTATTTCAATTGATTAGAGATGTGGATCAGAACGTTGATGATGTAAAGATAAAGGCTCTGTTTTAGATGCAGTATAAGTAATTAGAAGGCGGGGGGGGCTATGATTCGGTTTATTTATTTGGTTTTTATTTGTTGTTAATTGTTTGGCCGCTAGCTAACCCTCTCCGAACAATTAACAACAAATAAAAACCAAATAAATAAACCGAATCATAGCCCCCCCCGCCTCCGACCCTAAGGGAACACCCAACAGATCAAGGCATACTTATCAAGAAATCATCTCACCAACGAGACGCCAAAAACTTTAACATTAAGACTCGAATTTTAAAGTAAAAGTGGGGTGAGGAAGCTACAGACGGCCAAAAAACAACCTGGTAGCTGAAACAACAATGTAACGTCACAAAGAGATACGGTAATAACAAATGAAACGCATATATATATATATATATATATATATATATATATATATATATAGTCTAAAAAATCTTTGAATAAAAAATGCAAAAGTAAAAATAAAGAATGCAGTTTAAATTCCCGGAAGGAAACAATATATATTAACTTTAACCTATCGCAGACTTAGCACTTACATAATGCGACTTCTAAAATGTTTATAATGACAAAAGAGAATTCATTTATATAAAGATGAAGAAAAAATAAGCCGATTTCGCAAAATTCATCAATTTTAAAACAGAATTTAACTACATGAGGATGCAAAGAGAAAACCTTAACAAAAATTTTGTAAATAGAAAAAGAGGATCATCAGCTGCTTACCATGTAGCTGTTTCGGAGATTAAAAAAACATGGCAGTTGTTTAATACATGGCTCCCCGGTGGATTATACCACTTCCCACATAAAAGAGTATGTATAATAATACGGTTACTATTTTTACTAATATATGAAAAATTAGATGAATTTAATAATAAAATATAAAAAGAAAGACTATTAATAAGTTTAGGATTACAAGATCCGAACTACTACATGATAACTAGCATATAAATGCTATAAGAATAAAAAGGCATAAAAGCTTAAGTACCTCAGGTACCAGAAAGGCAAATAGATAAGAGGAAGGAAACCTAGCTATACATATCTAAAAACCCAATATATAGTCTAAAAAAGCTTTGAATAAAAAAATGCAAAAATAAAGATAAAGAATGCAGTTTACATTCCCGGAAGGAATATATATATATATATATATATATATATATATATATATATATATATATATATATATATATATATATATATATGTGTGTGTGTGTGTGTGTGTGTGTGTGTGTGTGTGTGTGTGTGTGTGTGTGTGTGTGGATGTGTGTGTGGATGTGTGTGTGGGTGTGTGTGCGTGTGCGTGTGTGTATATATATATACATAGATAGATAGATAGATAGATAGATACAAACATATATACATATATCTCCATTCATGCAAACACATATAGTAACAGATTTATCTTAATATCTACATAAGTAGTAGTATTAGTATTATTAATATTATTAGCATTATTATTGTTAGTGTTGCCAGTTGTGTTATGAGGTGCCTAAATAAACAAATTTAACACTAGTTGTTTATTATGCATTTTGTATATTCAATGGAAATATCTTGAAGACTTAATACGATAACAGTAGCGCTCCCGTGTCCGTTCGGGACATTAATTATTATAACAACACCAACCTCTCGCCAGTATAACTTCAGGAGACGTCGGTCATAACAACTGTTTTGCTTTCTTACGCATTAATTTAGACAACGGAAATTACGTCCTCGATCGGAAACAGGTTTAAATGTTCAATCACACATATAAGACAATAAAACGAGTAGAAAAAATACAAAAGACAAAAAAGCAAGAGATTATATCATTGTGAGAATAGAGGCGCTGAGAATTACGAATGATATTTAATTTTCATTTAACGGATTTCCATGCCACCCGTAAAATGTGAAAAGATAGTGCGGATTTGGATTTTCTTGTACTGCATCAAACAATGTTAGATGACATTACATCTTATTTATCTAATGATATGCACATACATACAAATAGTAAATAACAACTCATACAATCATTAATAATAAAAAGTGATAACCATACAAGAGTATTGATGAGCATGGTTAATATACCATTGATTAATTTACTCGTTCGTCAATTCAACAATCATTCAGTTTACGATAAAAGTTGAATCGTGATTTTGCAACGCTTTAAAGGCGAAGATAAATCCTATAACATCCAAAAAAATATTTCACTGGACTTAGGATCCATATTTACCAAGACAATGTACTGTACTTCTCAACGACGACGAAACTTAATCAATTGCACTTTAAACTGCCTTCACCCGTAATTTATTCATCTAATGGTTTCTGTTTTTTTTTGTTTTTTGTTTTTGGCTGACGCATATAACCCGATCATAAAATAAATCCCACATAAACTGAGATAATGAAAAACGCGTAAGATTAGTTAAATGCAAGCTTGAGGTCTAGCACGAAACCCAGGAATTAAACAGTAAATAATTTAGAATGAGTTGCAAAATCACAAATCTGTCCTTTATTGCTAATAAAACACACACCCATATAGCACCAGAGAATCTGTTAATGTCAACGTGGAAAACTCAGAGGGGATCAATGAGAACAAGGAGGTATTGCGCTATAAATAAGTCCGTTTGACGTGCTGAAACAATGAATAAATTTAGGGATAATTATATTCAAAGCAAACACACACATATATTAATAACAACGAATCAATGGTAATCGCTAACTACGATAATGCAAGGTTATTTGAAATGGTAATCTCAGTAGATGTTAAAATTCCTGAGCAGCACTGCTCCCATACTTCGACACGGGCAGCTCAGGCGATTAACAATAATCTAAACCTTTGTCAAAGAGTGAGGGTAAGGTCTGGACAGTGTTAACCCCATAAAAGTTTACACAACTAGCAATACGTTGCAATAATGATGGTCATATATGAATTGGACTCGACTCTGTGAATTTTTGTGCTGCAGTAAAACCCTCAGCGTGGCTTTCCTTGAATCTGAGTGACAGCAAATTTCAACAGCTGCCTTAAATTTTCTCATCTATTATTTTCTCATATATACAATATGTGTTCTTACACTAGCTGTTACTATTTCTTTGAAAATATATGATAATCCAGTGTTTCTATTATGGGTCCATAGTCTAAGAATACTGGGGCTTTATCCGTGGTACGAACCTACACTTGTGTGTTATTGTGATATATTAGCCGGTGTTGTTCAAATTATATTATCTCCTTTACTCAGATTTTACTCCTCTCGTCTTCTTCATCTTTTTCTTTTTATTATTACTTTCTCATTGGTATAAGTATTCCCACAACCAATGACCGAGTTTACTATGAGAACCACTATTTTACTGCTGTATCAATGCGACACACTTGTCCGGCTGACCATTGCCTGACCTTTGCTGGATACACGTGTCTTTGATTTACTTCCCCGGGTTAATATGTAGGTGCCTTTATACAGGAACAATTATAAGATCGGTTCCTCGCGGGTAGCATCCGCACGTGTTTTAAAGATAGATGCGAAGCCATTAAAAATGCATCAACTATTCATTAGTGCACGCATATTTTATGGCAGTTATGTATATCTGTGTAACTAAAAAAGTGAGGAGGTGTGGGTGAGGGCAATTCTCAACCTATATATTCAACGAAGTATTGATCTACAGACTTAAAAAATTTTATATAGCGTGTTCACATATGCGGAAAACTTTTTTATTGGATTTCATCCGGACAGAAGTGCTGTTAAGATGTCCACATTGAAAATTGATACGTGGGAGTCATCGGATTTGTAAAATGTTTGTCAACTGTTTTACGAATGCGCAAAGTCTAGGTTTTGGTTTCGATCTGAGTTCGAGTATTTTTTTTTTACTTACAAGAAGTGAACTTTATACTTATTTATTTATTTACTTATTGCGGACTATTCTCCCCATCTTTCTTCGTTGTTTTTTCACGACGTTTCGACCAACTATTTGTCTAGCCCTCGTCAGGGAGTAAGCTCGACGGAATAGGAACTCCGAATCTACTAACAGCATTCTCAGCAATTACTGCTATCTATAGTAGTTGTCATCTCACAATGTTTTGGCCAAGTAAGCCTCTGGCCGGCTTTGGGTAGGATTGAAACCGCTATCTTTAGACAATTCTCACCTGAAACCATAGAGATTCAACGTCCCTGTCCACTGCCTCATGACAGATGAGGATAATAGTCCGGCAGAAAAATGAGGATAATAGTCCGCAATAAATAAATTAATAAATAATACTCATCTCAATAATGAATTCCAATTTAATAAGAGGTGAACTGTTTAGAAAAAAAAACAAAAAAACAATAATAATGCACATGTCTAAGTTCCTTTTGTTTTTCTTAGTTCATATTTTATATTACTTAACATTACATTAAATACCGGATGTATCTGCTAGTATAGTAATAATACTGACATTCGGAAATCGGTGAAACTGAAACCATTTTTTAGTTCGATATTAATCCTGTCTAATATCTTATTTACATACAAACGCTCATACAAAGTTGGAGCTATCTATCCTCATAAATAGGGCTATGACAACAGCATATGCTTTCCATTGTTTTGACTCTCGTGTATATATCCAACACGGTTAGACACAGTTAATCTTCCGGGAACAACATCACTCTATAAAAAAAGCATACAAGATATCAACTGATACACACCCGAGAGTCATACCAATGAAAAATATGCTGTTGTCTTAGCCCTACTCATAAAATATGAATCCATATTTATTTGTGGCAACACTATTCTTTTATTTCGCTCTTATTCCCCTCCTCTCATTCACCTAAATACTATTTGGCACAGTGACGCCGCTGGGGGCTGTACATTAGCACCAAAATCCACAGAGTCGAAACCAATTCGAATATGGCTTTTTTTTTCTTTATTTTGAGGTATATTGCAGTCGTGTACACTTTTATGGGACCAACACTATTCGGACTATGCCCTCTCTATTTGACAAGGGTTTATATTATTGTTAATTGCCTGAGTTGCTCAGGCCGAAATATACGACAGTGCTGCTCAGGAATTTTAACTTGCTCCCCCTCTGGAGCGCTAGCTGTTCCTTGCCATTTTCCGAGATCATTGTGTAATCTACCCGCCGTGAGATAAAAGCGAATATCAAAACTGCCTCTTTACAAATAATAATAAATGAACATGATATACGATTCTTCCACGTTCTCAATCAAATACGTATATATGTATATTTACTCTACTAATAACTACTTTAGTATCTAGCACTATTTAATCAATGTCTACGTAAACGTAAGAAGTAAACCTTTAAAATTGAAGGAACTGTCAATTGTAGGGGTCTGTTTAAATGTCTTTCTCCACACTGATGATTCCCAGAAAAAAGGATGAAGCACATGCGTATACGAGTAAGAATATATATATATATATGAGAAATTCCACAGCCAAACAACGTCGCAGCGCATAAGAGCCATGACAGTCAACGAAACGAATATATATATATATATATATATATATATATATATATATATATATATATATGTGTGTGTGTGTGTGTGTGTGTGTGAGTGTGTGCGTGTGTTTGTATGTATATTTGTTTAGCTAAAATTAGTTGCAATTATATTTCACTCACTGTGTATACCAATATTTTTTCCTGAAGTAGCGGAATGTATCTAAATAGAACAACATATCATATCTAAAAGTATAAAATATATAATTACATTCCAAGATCCAATAACACAATTTTCATGCAAAACATCATCTTATAATATTGGGGCATTTTTTCCAGATCCGTTTTGTTACGCGGAAAGAAATGATAAGTATGTCAATACCGGCTGTTTTCGTGCATATACTCTTCAGAAAAAATAGAAATTCTTTCCTTAGATAAAACAGAATACTTGACAATGCAATGAAGCAAAAAGCAAAAAAAAAATATATATATATAAATAGAATACGTAAGATCGTGTAGTTTTTTTTCGGCATTTTGGTTCATATTTTTATAGACAAAGACACACTCCAGTGCTCAGATAATGCAATCAACACAATAAAAAAACCTATTCAATTCGAAAATATATTTAATTACCCCTACAAATAACAACACAAATCAATAAATAAATGTGAATTTACATTGTGTAAAGACGAATTGAACGATTCAGGTTCGAACACTCAGGAAAAATACAGCCCACGATAAGGCACAATAAAAAAATTAACTAAAAAAATAAACTGAGAATCACTATATATGAACTCTTACATTATCAATTAAAGAACTGATAGGTAAGTAGATTTTTAATCGGAAAATAGTTATACATTTTGTGGTTTATAAGAAATTGTGACACAAACTAATATATAACTTCTTTTTAACTCTGGGATTTGGTTTCCATATAAATACATGTAATCTTGTTCGAGAACCAACACGTTGTATACTCTTTCACAAAGGAGACGAAGAATAGGACGAACTTCAACTCGCTTGTTGCTTTGTACAACGAAATTTATTGACTCGTTTTCTCTTTACGCCAGTTACGTTTCTCATGTGAGCGTATTTTCGGGAGTCAGTCACGTCTTGAACGTGATCGCGAACGTTATCCACGTTTCTAACCTGATCCTTTTTCTTTTTTATATTAATTTTAGTTCCTTATAAATAACGTCATTTAACATATATTTGCATACGCATTGTGATACATATATCTACACTATATAAAATTACTGTTTTTAATATCCTTATCCTCTTAACATATAACTGACAGAAGTAATGTACGATACAAGACTGTTTATTATTTTTAATTAGGTGCAGGTTACCGACTTCGACAGAACGATTCCCGAGGTCTTCAAAGTAAACCTGATGAAGATCGGAGGACATTTTGGGTTAAACCTTATGAGCATGACACTCAAGATGAGAAAAATATTCGGAATAATAAAAAATAGTTGCTATAGTTAGGAATCAACCGCGGTGCACCGGAATGATGCGTCACATGCTTTATCGCAGTTACTTTGTCCACAATACATTTTTGTTTACATTGCACTATAGAGAACCTACTGTTGATTTCATAAATTTTCTTTATATAATGGTTTGAATCAAAGTTTGGAATTCAACGGTCAAATGTGCTTGTTAATTGTGCTCTAAACAGAAACATTCATTTTAAGGCGTCGCTTTCATATCATATTACCTACTGTTGATTTCATATGCAGATCCTCTCTGCTTCTGCGGTTATAATAGTGTGAAATTAAGTTTAACATGCAAAAGTCAAGTATGAAGCTTGAATTGGGATCTAAACAGAAACATCTATTTCGAAGACGCCTCTGTTATATCAAAGAACCTACTGATGATTGTATATGCCGGCCCTTTCTGCTTGTGCGGTAATACAAATTCTGAAATGCACTTTTGATTTTAAGCTGTATTCGGCGTTTATTTTACTCAAACTCGACTGTGCCCTTTTCCATCAGATGTTTTCGATTATTGATCATCGATACTTATCGAAAATATTAAGATGCAAAGAATACTGCCTGGAAGATAAAGTACATTTGTCTAAAATTAAAAAAAAATATATATATAAATAAAAATTGGCACAGCTGTTTAGGAGTCTATGGAAACGATCTCAGACACATAAACACTGACAGGCAGACAAAATTCTGATAAAATTAACAGACATCAATAATATGAAAGGTATCAATGTATATACCATATATAAGCATATTATATTCGGCTTGCGTTTATCTAATCATAAATAGTATCCTCTGTTATAATTATCAATTTGCTTTTAATATTCTCAGGGTTCTGTCAGCCTTCCCGCAAGTAAAATGAAATTACCTTTTTCTCTTGTTAAATCCTCTTTATTAGCGTTTCTTCATTTTAACAAGCACATCTGTTGTGAATCAAATCTCTGTCGTTGTTATATTTTCTTTGTTATTTCCTTGCTCTGCCAAGTGTAAAATAGCAAGTGTTGGTAGGCGGCATCGCCTTTTTTTGTGTTTATATATGTTATTTGTTGTTGATGTTGTTCAATTCTTTTTCTCGTCATCTGATGACAAACCAACAAAAGACGTTTCAGAGATGGCGCCATTGGTCACTCCAATGCAGTCACAACGCAGATATCCTTCGCGGCAGTGACACGTGTCATGTCCAGCTCACGATTACTCTTTGGAATTGTTGCCGGCACGTGCGTGGTCAATCGAAAAGGGGCAGATTAATCGTTGCGGTGGAATAGGGTGAGATTGATGGAAAAAATAATGCCAACTACGTGTAAAAGGCGTTGGTGATTTAAAAAAAAAAGAAGTTTATCATTAAAGGTCCAGGCGATATTTTGTCTCATTGTATAAACTGTATCCCTCTAAATAATGTAAGGTGGATGGAATCTGTGATCGATAAAAACAAAGCTTGCTATTAATATATAAACTAAACGGGGATAACAAATATATAGCATAGGGAACCGCTACCTCTACAACTATATATACGTAATATATAGCATACGGAACCGCAACATCTACAACTAGAAATACGTAGTTTAACACTCGTGGGACCGTATATATATATATATATATATATATATATATATATATATATATATATATATATATATATATATATATATATATATATACGAGCAAACAGTTAATACAACATGTTAAAAAAACACTTTGAAATGAGTTAAAAACATATTTAATCTGAAAAGAAAACAATAGATAAGTGGATAGTCCTTAATCCGCAGAAATACTTACCTTCTCATCAGAGGGTAGGAATTAGCAAACTGCGAGATCGGAATTTGCATGCAAAAGTATTTGATGAAACAAGTCAGTCAAAGATCTTACTTGAAAACAAAAAAAAGTGAAGCAGAGGGAATATGGTCGAGAAAAAGGTGATTACACATGAATGGATAGTCTGATGGAAGATAAATAATCCGGTGATTGTAAAATCCAAATATATAACTTCAAGAAAGTTAATTGAATTTCCATTTTATTTTATTTTATTTGATATATATATATATATATATATATATATATATATATATATATATATATATATATATATATATATATATATATATATATATATATATATAAATACATATTTATCCATTCATAGGAAAAGGCACGGATTAATTAAAAAAGTCCACGCTCTCCACATCTTAAAAATTGTTTTCTAAATAGTAACATCATTTAGAAATTCGTTCGTAACAATGATAGGGGCGTTGTTAAATATTTTCTTTTTCCATCAGTTTCTCATGTTGCCGACCAATCGTTTACTAATTTAAACTGTGTATGAAAACTTTCAAGTGGCAATTTGTACACTAACGGCGAGCTGACGCACTCTGGTTTTGTTTTACAAGCAAAGTAAACATTTTGTTGTCTTCCAATTTTTAATCAATTACAAGGAAAAAGAACGAGAAAAATTATACGGAAATTAGAAAATTTAAAAAAAAGAAACTAATTTAATATTTATTAATTTTAAAAGAATCGAAATCGGAATGGGAATCTATCGGAATCGGAAACTTAGAACGGAATCGGGAAATATTTGGAATCGTCCCATCGCTATTATATATATATATATATATATATATATATATATATATATATATATATATATATATAAAGCCCCCCCCTCTTGGGTAGAGCACTATCGTAAATTATCTTACTCGCTACTTAATTTAGCTGAAAAAATGCGAAGCTCGCGGTTTGTTTACAAATAAACGTTTGAGCCCTCTACGAGTGGCGGACGGATGTTTATTTAAATAGACATTCGGACAGATAAATTTCGGCCACCGATTCCGTAGTCAGGGGGTAGACCTGCCGACTGTCATCACGACGGTTCTAGGTTCGATCCTCGGCTTAGGATAGGTGTTAGTCTAGCGACACTGATGAGTTGTGAAACAACGAAACAGGTCTGTATGTCGATGACTAAAAATATATTTTATATATATATATATATATATATATATATATATATATATATATATATACTGATTAAACAACTACAGACACTAGTGTTTCATCCCTTCCGGAATCATCAGTGCAAATATATACATATGCAATTCTGATACAATGTCGTTTGCGGTAGATTGCAAGGTATGTGTCTTTATTCCCATTTATTTTTCTCGTCAGTTCTAAAGAGATTAAAAGTTTGGACACGGAAAGTGTTCTCTCGGACCTGAAAACTTATTTGTTCGTATTAAAGATATGTCCTTTCGTGAAAACAGTGCTAGTTACAGAATTAATAGCGATTGTGATATAGTAAAATAGACAATGGAACAGATTAACGACTTTGTTTAATGTTCTACGCTTTTATGATATTCGCCACATATTATCGAAGGTGCTCGGAACTTAGCGTGCCCTCTTTTGTGAGTACCTGTTGCTATCGAAAACAAACGTCTATTAAAAGAAATCCAGTTGTTATTTTCACGATTTTCAGCCAATTATTCCTCTGACCTTCGGTAAATTAATCGGAACGGAATAGGAATGTCGAATCCTCCAAATATCTCCACAGCAATTGCTGCCTTCAATATCCCTCGTCATCTCACCACGGTTTGGTCATATTCTAGTTGTAGAGGTAGCAGTTTCGATCTCACCCAAAGCCGGAGAAAATTAGTTCATCAAAACGTGGTGAAATTACAAATACTATTGAAAGCAGCAACCGCTGTGAATATAGTTGGAGGATTCGACACTTATATGCTGTCGCGGTTAATCTGACGGAGGTCATGGGAATAATTGGTCGAAATGTCGTGAAAACACCAACTAGGAGATGAGGATAATAGTTCTAATCTTCTTCTCTTCTATCTATATTTTTTCTATTCTTCTTCTCTATACAAATAAAATGAACTCATTTTTCCCCGTCTGATTTTGACATTAATAGGATTAAAAATCAAGATATTTCATGCAAATATAATATGCACAAACGGCACAATATCTGAGGTGTGTTATAGGCTTATTATTTCTCAAATTCCTCGATAATCTTAGATTTCTATACTTTTTCTGCTGAGAAGTCACGGCCAAAATCGGTTAAGATCAATGGTAGTGGTACAATATTTTCTCTCTAATAAATTCCTCCTCCCCTTACCACCACTTAACACCGTTTGGGGATCGTTCACAAGGAACAGTTGAGAAGAGAACACCGGTTTGGCTTCGTAGTTTTATCATGTGAAGTGATTTAAAATCACTAAACTAAGCTGCAATGCTCTGTGGCGTAGTGGTTAGCGTGCTGGACAATTCACATTATATTTTTACGTTCGCGCCGACCTACCGTAGTCGTTGTTTTTTTTTGTTTGTTTTTTTTTCCTAAACAACTGGAATGGACTTTTCTTGGTGGCCGAACTGTTAACGTTGCAGATGTTTTTGTTTTTTTTCACACTTTATTTTCCTACTTTTACTCATGACTCCGGGTTTGATCCTTCCTACTTACCTACCATAACATTTTTTAAAACTCCCCCCCACCGTCTCGGAAACAAACACTCGGGCAACGCCGGGTACCCCCGCTAGTAATTAAATAAAAATTAAATAATTCCGAACTAATTCAGTCAATCAAAATGTCATATATCGCTGGTAACAGCAACTCCTTTCGTACAGTGTCGTAAATATACGTTCTTCATAAAACCTGTTTCAAAATGTAGTTTAAAGTAGCTGCATCGTAAAATCCTTGAGAATAAATAAAAATTAAAATAAAAAACAAATTGTACTTTAATACAAAGTTGGGGTACTAGTGAACTTATTGATCCGTGCTGAAATAATAACGTTATTATTAAAAAAAAAAAAAAAACATTCTTAACATGGGGAGGGCAAGGTGTTTTGTACCTATTCTATACTTTAACCTTAAAATTCAATAAAAAAAAACATATCATAAAACTTTAATTAAACATGGTAATACGATTTAAAAAATAGCGCGGATCAGTAAGTGCACTAGCACCACAGTTTCATGATGGGAAATCTAGACTGACAACGAAAGAATAATGGACAGAGACGGGGGGGGGAGTAATACTTGTCTTATCTCTATATAGCTGCATGGTTGTCACTTCCGGCTGTGCAAAACGCAGCAAGTCAGAAATGTGATGCAACGGAGACCAGCACAGTCATTACGTTTAAAGCGAAATTGACTCTTCAACGTCATGTATTTGTTCACCATAAAGCGAGGCTATAAATAACAGCGTCCAGCTGGTGCGCCACTATCGGATACAAAGAAAGTCGTCGTTTCGGCCTTTTCCTCTCCTTCTAAAGTTAGAAGAGTTAGTGCAGGTGAGATTGTCAGGGAAACGTGTTTTGTTACATAGGAAAAGTTATTTAATTGGCCGTTGTTTGAATTAGCTCAATTAAAACGGCACTTACTTTATATTATATGAAGGCCTACATGCATTTGTACAAGAAGACGACGTTTGGATAATTCATTCTTAAAATCGAAAAACCTATTGTAAGTTACACGAAGAATTTCCAATTTTAATCTTCGTAGAATTCCTTAAAATGAAAATCAAAATGTTGATATAATAATAGAGTGATAATAACATATATATTCCATTTAAAACAATGTGTTTTAAAAATTCGAATAAGTTCTTACTGCAAAGTATAGACATATATAATCAGAAGAAGTGATGCTGTACCATTATAAGCAAACTTCTTTAAAAAGCCAATGATACAGTGGGCGAACCATCGAGTGATCAGGCCATTTGCAATATTTTTATGTTTATCATTTCCAATATTTTATAGACTATTGAGTCGTTCAAAAAGTAAGTCGCACTAATCTATAAATATAAAAGCGAAAATGCGTGTATGTTTGTATGTTTGTATGTTTGTATGTGTGTTTGTGTTTCCGCCAAAAACTTTCGACAGACACGACGAAAATTCACAAACTCGGTATTATGTTGCAGCTCCATCCTTCGCTCGAAAAATATCGAAAAATTGGCTAAAAACGTTCATTTTTTCACTCGGAAATCGATAATTTTCGACAGGGGGGGGTCAACAAAAACGGTCCTCTCATGACGACGACCGGTTCTACGCATGCGGCAGATGATGTCATGACCTGATTTATTTTAAATAGTTGAAAAACTGACTAAATTTCATGTACGCCGCGTTAATTCAGTTGGTTAGCGCGTTGGTTCGTTATCTAAACATTTTAGGTTCGAATCGTGCAGTGAAATTTCTTTTCTTTTCGATTTTTTAAATTCAAATATTGAACCAGTGTTATTTAAGCCATTTTTCACGTAAATTTCGTTTTTCTGGGGTTTTTTTCTTCGCTTATCCATCCCCGACCACACACCCAAAAACACCTGGGCACCCACCGATTTTTTTAAATTTTAATATCGAAACAGACTTAATAAAGCCCTTTTTCACGTGTTCGTTTTTCTGTTTTCTTTTTTGTTTTTTCGATTTTTACATTTGACATCGTTCGTTTGACTTACTTTAGATTTTTTAGTGTTTTTTCGATGTTTTCATTACCCCCACCCCCGCTTACGTTTTAACGTTATTTTTATGTTTTCTTTTTTTACTTCGCTTATAACAAACAAACCTGGTCATTGACCTCATTTGCTGAATAGCTATTGCTTACGTCGTCGTTGTCGGAACGCTATACGACTTCCGTGCGGGCACCTGTAAATTTGGTTCTTAGTTAAATAAATTCAAACATCTTTCAGTAACTCATTCTGGCTGGCCGAACGGTTCATGTTTTTTTCACATTTTATTTTCCAACTTCGCCTCAGGGCTTCGGGTTCGATCCTAACCCCATGGTTTCTTTTTCATTTATCAGCACACACACACACCTCCAAACACCCGAGCAATAAAAATAAAATGCTTTAATTTTACAGTATATTATTTTTTTCCGATTAAGCAAGTTACCGGCGTCGATCGAAAGAGTCCATTTTTAGTGAGTATATTATTTGGGGATGAGTGTACAACTAAACAGCAACTCTTTTAAGGCGTTATTTCGAGGGTCGTAACCTCCTAAATACGCCGTACGCCAGTCGACTAAAGCGTTTCCGTTTTTTGCACCATCTTTTCCTCTAAGCGTAATACATTAAAGCCTGCCTATTGCAGCTATATTTTTTCGCTCGCACGGTTACTCACTGCAATTTACATTTTCTTTAGGGGGTTGCTTAAATGTCTAATTTTTTCTCATCGCTCGCACGGCTAATAACTATTACTACATGATCTGTTTTTATTTCTGAACGCAAATAGATCCCTAATAAAAATAAACTGTTTTTGTGGAACTCAGTTCCGCTTGCCTGTTTCCCTCTCGACTTCAACCTGAATGTCTTCAAGTCCAACACAAACAAATTCCTGATGAACCGCCCTTCTAAGTAATGACACCTTATCACTTCTCCAATACTATTGCTAAACTATCCCATTGATTACTGTACACACTATAACCCTTATCTTCGAATGGCCATTGACCCTTGATAAATGGTGAACTCCATCTAAAAAAAAAAATCCCCAATTGTATTTTCTTTTGGGTATACATATATATTGAGCAAAGTTTGTACGTACTTCAGACAACTAATATTAAATGTTTTGTTTTTATTTTTACGAGATAATGCATCACAAATTATAATAAATTGTTTTTGCTAATTTATACCAATTTTATTCTCTTTTAGGTATATATATATATATTGGAAAATGTCTGCGAACAATATTTCTTTCAAAATTAGCAAAAAAATAAATCTAATTTTGCTTTTATTTTCTAACACTTAAAATTTAAAAAGGTTTACATTGTGTCAAATTATAAACTGTTCTATTTATATTGTTCACTATGTAAACAGAATTCTGTATATATTCTTTAAAATGAACAATAATTGTTTATTATTTAAAGAAAGCGGTCGTTTTATATGGTTTCTGTTTTCTGCTTTTTTAAAACAGTCACGGTCTGAAATACCGTTTGCATGTTTTCATGGTAAAGTACAGGAAACTATAGGAATTTAGTTCCTTTTAAGTGATAGAGGGTTCGAGAGTATTTTGCCACCTTAACTCCAATCTTGCAAATAAAAAAGACCATAGCTCGGACCATACCCGGTTCGCCAGATTAGTACGCACGAGTCAAACCACACTGTAACCACAAAACTGTGTTGTTCATTCATTTAATTTCTGCATGAAAATCCTGAATCCATTATCGAAGATACATTTCGGAAAAAAATTTGGAACACCCCACCCTCACTCGCAAGATATTGTACCTATTCCGAAAAATGTTCAAATGTAGGGAGTATGAGGGTGTCCATTCCGAAACTCGTTCTTAACATGAGGGGTTTGGAGGTGGCTAATTCGAAAGCGGTTCTTAATATGAGGAACAACAACAGCAACAACAGCCGTACTTTAATTGGTTAGGCGGGGGCATGCGACCACTGGGCACTGTGGATTAACGAGTTTTATTAGTTTGTAATAATAGATGTTTTACTAACGATATACAGTTTAATCAGTGCGGGGATAAATGAACAAACTGGTAGATTTCTTATATTACATCTAATCCAAAGTATAAACAGCGTATTTTCTATAAACTTGTATTACAGTAACTTAGCAATGTCTAGAACTCTAAAGACAATTGTTATTGTTTTATTTTTTAAGAAAAACATAAGATATATACATATATGTGCATGTGTATGTGTGTGTATACGTCCGTGGCATAATAGCTCAGTGGAAAGATGTTTATATATTTATATATAATTAATATATATATATATATATATACATATATATATATATATACATATATATATGTGTGCGTGTGTGTGTGTGTCTGTGTGGGTGTGGAACCATTTCTGTTAGGTCTGACGAGGCTGTTAGATCGAAAACACGGTCCAACATCCGAAACATATGTAACCAAACAGATAAAACGGTATTAAAACAATAAAGCACATGTTGTATTGTCGTATCATAAAGGATATGAGTGTTTGTGGCGTTATCTCTAATAATTGATTAGAAGAGATGACGTGTTATATTATATATTTATGTTGTATCATAAAGGAAATCTTATGTGATCGTCTAGTCAGAACCCACCTCTGCTTCTCCGATGTTGGACCATCTTAAATTGCTCGTCCTGGAGGGAGACTTCACACCTGTTTTTGGATGTAGATTCAATCACTCCAAGACAAGGAATTGGTTCTATAGTTTATTTCACTTTCGCAAATGTCTTACAGCAGGTGGGAAGTGAAATCGGCCTGTGTAGGTTCTTCTTCTACACACGTCAGGGTTCATCCCCAGTGAAGGGGAGGAGACAACGGGAAGCTGTCCAAATCAAATCTCTCCGATTCAGCCAACCTGATCACGTGACTCGCATGCAATCCAATCAGCTGATCTTTACTTCCGTTCTACGTGTCTAACTATATGTTTTAAACACCCCCCTCTCTGTCTCACTTGGTCCATTCTCTAACACACATATTTGCTCTGCAATAGTACTGATCACTCTCTCGGGTTTTTACTAATTACCAGTTTTACCATATGTATATATATATATATATATATATATATATATATATATATATATATATATATATATATATATATAGCTCAGTTGGGCATGTCTGTTTAACTTGTTGTGTCCTTATATTTACCCGTAAACCAGAGTACAGGGTGTCAAATAGTCAGTGAATGGTTTTGAACTTTAATAGCATTTTTATTTTCGTTCATGTCTTTCTGTAATCTTAACACAATCTTACTAAGACATTTGGGCATTTTGCTAAAAAATGCAAAATTTAAGGAATCTTATTTCATGAAAAATAACATCTTTTTAACATTGCTAATTTTCAGCTTAGCATACCTGCGCTCTTTCCAAAAAAATATTCATGACAGACTGCAGAATCTCTGGACTGCGAATTAACTCTCTTATTCTGTTCCTGGTGTTTTCCCCCAGTTGTTTCAATCGATTTCCCTATATTATTCCAGAGAGTTAAGTTACGCATATTGCACACACATATTAAACCCACCATGGAAAATATGCTATACACCTACCTCAATTATTTTACAAAAAGCTATATTCTTCCTATATCAGAAATATAACTAGTTCTCCTATTCTCTCCTAAAACAGCCAATATTTTATCCTTCACCGCACAATTATTTCGCTTTAATGCAACTATATCTTAACGTCGCATATCTGTTATATTACCTATCATCTGTCTTCCTCTTCTGAGGAGAAGCATTAAGCTTCGAAATACCATGGTATAAAGAGTTCTACTTATCCTTAAGTCAAATTACTCTTAAAGATTAATAAAACTGTAAAAAGAATATTTCATTTTCGTTTTCCTTAATTAAACAAATTAATACAAACACTGACTCTATTCTAAGCCAAACTCTGTTTATTCTCTATGTTAGTGATCCCCAGAGAATGTTATTCAGAGGATTAACATGTATGATGCCGATAACACTCTCTATTCTCGTGCTGCTTCTGGCCTTTCTCCCTCGGATCACTTGCAACATAGAATTGATAGTGTTGTTGACTTGGTTTAATTGTAAGTTTGGCTACGAAGTTGGTTGTTTCGTTTAATTTTGTTAAGACTCGCCACGTGTTTCGATCGTAATTCTGCCTCTTTTCACGCTGCAATTTTACAGCATAGCTCTGCTGTTGAGAAGGAATCGGGTCGGAAGCTGCATATAATGCTTTCTAATCTAATCTTTCTTTGAGTTCATATATGATATTTATTGCTCTTTTTGTTTTTTTCTCAAATCAATTCTCGTTATCGCTTTCAACACATTCTCACACCCAATACTATTCTCAATCCTAACGTAACTCCTATCAGACTGTATATGGAGTATTGTTGTCATATTGAGCTGTTGAATCTCTGTCCCATTGTAAAGTTCTCGATAAGATGCAGAAAACTATTTGTAATGTAATTCGATTCTACCTGATGGAATCTGAATCATATTTAAAACGTTGGAAATCACTACTATATATAAGGAACAATATAATATTCAAGAGAGAATAAGAAAAGAATAGTAAGAATATAAACGAAATCTGCGAAAATATATTAAAGTGTATTTCACTACCCAGTGATTAACTTCACCGCTAGTTTACCTGAAATTAATCAAATTTACTGACATCTGACATCAAATACACACATTACGCATTCCAGTAATTCATTAAATTATGATTAGATTAATTGGGTGATTCCGTCATTTTATTTTCAGATTTTACATGCCTTTATAGTGCTTTAAATATTAATCGAGATTAGCAAAATTCAAAGTATGCAGAAAGGTAATTAACGAACTTTAATATCATCTTATTAATCCGAAAGTATCTAAACAAAATAAATTTAAAGTTCTTTCCCTATAGAATATAATGTATTAAATAATGAAATTAATATTCAAAGAATAAAATTTTGCATATTTATGAATTCCTTGATATCACAGTTAAGTCAAATCTACAAAAATACTACATGACTACTATTCACTATATATATATATATATATATATATATATTATTATTATTATTATTATTATTATTATTGCTTGTTGACATTTTATAGGTCAAGTTTATGAAGAGCTCGAACGCAAAACGCGATACGTCCAATTTATTTAACCGCGAAATTAATTGAGACAAGGGCGATTATTCGAGACGTCTTCAAAAAGAAATGTTTCCTATTTTTATTCCGCCCGATTTGATCAGAGTGGATTGAAAATTGCATTGCTTTATAGACTGAAATCATATATTCATCACTTTAAACTTACATCTTTTTGCAGATAGTAAACGTATGAGACTCTTGGACACCCTGTCATTACTGTACGCCAGAAGCGGAGATATGTCCTTGAATTTATTGCAAAAGTGCATTGAGAAATGTGGTGACTCTGTAGACTGATTCTGGAGTACAAAAACGTGTACGCTTTACTGGTACCACCCGTGTCCTTATTGCTCTCTATTTTTGGAGTTTAAAAACAATATACTTGATTTTTTGAATGATCCTTATATTACATATTGACCATTTTTAAAAGTTTATTTGAATTGGAAGCAAGAAGTAAACTACAATCTTCGCGTGTGATCGAGTGTTTAACTGTAACGATGTTTGTAATGGTAGATTCGTTGTTTTATAAATGAAGATTATTGTGTTTTGCATCAAATCTCTCTCTATATATCATGAACATGCTCGGGCAGCGCCGAGAAGAGTCGGTAAGTAAGCTACGAAGAAAACGTGTACAAGCTTATCAGCAGTGGATGTACCTAACAATTTGATTTATAAAATAGATTTGAAAGAGTGACAAACTAAACGTGCCAGATATTTAGAAAGTAACGGACGGAAGTAACGGACGGAAACAATCCTCGAGCAGTCTGGACGGCTACAAAATGATGATTAAACGTTTAGCGTGACAGGCCAACAGGAATACGGGGTTAGATACGCCTGGAGACATATTGAATTCCCCTAACCGGCAAAAGAAAACAAAAACAAAATAAAACCCCGAAAGTTGAAGTCAATGTAAGTATCGTATACTATACACTAAATTTACATTTGCCAAATAGATTTCTCATATTAAATCGGCTGTATGTTATGAACAGTATCGTTATATTGCGACAGGGCAGGTTTTGCCTTTGGTTTTGCGAAGCAAGGCTCCATCGGAGGAAAAAATAAAGAAGACAACTACACCTCCAGCAATATAAGAGACAGGCACGTGAGATGTTTACCAGCTTCGCGCATCTTCATCTGAGATCTGGATACTATTTTTCCCAATTTTCGATCGTGTTCTATCATGCTGATTTGAGGCATACACTTTTTTTCTCTTCAATCACCAGAAGAAAATAGCAACCAAAAAATAAATAAATAACCAAAATAAACCAGAACACTATGATTCAGCTAAGAGAAAGTATTTCATTTTTACTTATTTATTCGAGTTGTTATATATATATATATATATATATATATATGTGTGTGTGTGTGTGTGTGTGTGTGTGTGTGTGTGTGTGTATGTATGTATTACACACATAGCCATATATATATGTGTGTGTGTGTTTGTAAACACGTCAGCTTACTTGTAAAATTCATTAGAGAACAGAATAAAAAGAGCAGATAAATTGCTCTATATCCTATCAGATAAAACTATACCAAAATGAAATGATAATTGGTCGTACTTAGCGTTTTTATGCTGGCTAACTTAATTATCTTAGATCATAAAAGTATTAGACAGAGGCGACGGATTTTACCAAGATCAGTATCGTTTTAAAGTTCGAAGTTTCAGACAAACAATTGGCTAAAAACATTAATATCTACACCTTCAACTAGACACTTTTCTACATGTTGGGGTCGCTTTTTTCGCCAATATTTTCGAAAAAAATCCTCTCCTTTTGATTTTCTAGCCTTAATTACAACCTACGCCACTTCTGGTTTGGCGGTGGTCGTAACAGCAAAGGCAGCTTTTTCCCCCGTTCATTTCCTCCCTCGTTGCACGGGTTCGAGCCTGCCTTCTTACTACCTTTTTTTTGCTCAACATACACATCGAAACAACCGGGCAACGCCGGGCTATACTGCTAGTTTTTAATGAATGCTGTTTTATGAAATCTTCGCTGAGATTCATTCAAAATAGTTTAATTTGTCTCGTTATTAAAATATTGCATTTTCCATGAGCATCATAACAATTTAAAACTGGCGGATTGCAAGAACAGAAGGAAATATCAAATAGTTAATCCATTTTTACCTGTCCAGAATATCTTGTTCGGAAGCGGGGAGACCTTTTCTATTCATTTTCTTGGCCTTCTTGAAACATAGGCATTTTACTAAAAGACTTAAACATTGATTAACTGCTTTTCAAATATTAATGTTATTAATTTGGAAATAGCAGAATCCGAAACGTGAGGATAAATATTTATTATATAGTAACGGTATTGAACAATTTGTCGGTAAATCGGAGGCTCCGTTTTTCTTACTGATGTAGGTAGACCGGAAAAGTTCATTAAATTTTTACTGCGAAATCAAATTGTAGATTTTCGGGACATTTTAAATAAATATCTTAAATAAAATACACTCAGATATTAAATTACGCAAATACTTTTTAAATAAATTTGGTTTAAATATTCAGTTCCTATGCACTTGTGTTACCGAGCTATTTTTAAAGATCGTATTTTCAAGTTAAATTCGATGTTAAAATAGTTTTCCAAATAATAATGTTATTATTTCAGCACGGTAACATAAGTGCATAAATACCGAAACGGTTTTTTTAATAAATTTGATAAAATTCTAAATAAATAACATAAGTTAAAGTAATGTTTAATTACCTTAAAAAGAAATCTGAGTTCGCCTCGTGAACTTTTTTTTATGAATAAACACTATCATTAAAATAGAAACAAATCCAAATAATAATATACGTTGCATTTTTTACATTTAAGTCTATTTTAATGACACATTTAAGTGATATTCAAAGAGTAAATAAGGTTCAGAGATAAGTTTATAAATATGTAAGCAGAAAACATACGACGACGCACGCGGCTGTACCTTCAACCGGTGATTCCGTATAATTTCCAAACAAATAAAACTTCCACATATAGAGATATTTTTTTATAATAATCAAGTATTATAACGTTTTAATTCCTTTTTATTTTTGATATTTTAATCTAATCTCTAAAAACACAGAATAATACAATTTACAATATTTATTATATTCGAATATTCAGTGTAGCTTAATCGCGATATATATTTTATAAATTACTAACTAACTCTACCTTCGTATTGAGCACTTTTGAAGTAAATACTTAAAGTTTACGCATAAATCTATACTTTCTTATATTAATTTATGTGAGTAAATTATGTAGTTATATATATATATATATATATATATATATTTATATATACATATATGTATCATATATACATATCATATATATATATATATGTGTATCATATCATATATATATATATATATATATATATATATATATATATATATATATATATAAAGTAAACTCATTTAACTGTCGATACTGTCAACAGAATCGAAAAACATGTTTTGGGGGGTCCCAACATAAACTGATAGCAGACAAATTAAATGTTAATTGAAAACATATTTTAATGATAACTATGCATTCGTCGTTTTAATTAAAACTATCCATGTAGCTTTTGTTATTCGCCGTAATCTTATGAACGAATCCACATCATATTTTACCCTGGCCTTGAAAAGCATTACTAATTCATAACTACAATTAATGACATAGTGATCCGTGAAGCCAACACAAAAGTCTCAGATCTAAGTGTGAATTATATTAAACTTCTATTTGAATCGATCTTTTGACTTTCGTCATGTTACAAATCATTTCTACTAAAATGAATTTATTTATTTATATATTTGAAGGAATGGTATATTTATTTTATATATTTTCATATATTTGGGCATTCAGCTATTTTTAGCTGAGGTTTTCGGTAATGTTGGGAGCATTTCAATATGGTTTCATATTCCGATACAGTTACCGATTTCATATTAATCCCCGATTCCAATACGTTATAAATCCCTTAGTATTTAGCTATGGAGTTGTTATTTTTTTACCGATTTCGGTAAAACATATGCTAAATGTGCAGATCTTTTCTTAAAATTAAAAATACACTTTTAGGAATTATCTATAGATTTTAGTTGTATGGATTGATTAAAATCAATATATATATATATATACATACATACATACATACACACACACACACATATATATATATATATATATATATATATATATATATATATATATATAACACATTACCATTAATATCAATAGTGGAAGAGTTTCTTTTAAACATATCTAATAAAGTTGGCAATTAAAAAAAAAAAAATTATCGTAATATAGGCACAGTTTCTTTCGATTCGAAATTAATCGTCCCAAACACAAGATTTTTAAAACTTTCATTTCACTCTATTAATTAATTTAACACTAACGCTGTTATGAAAATTATAATGAGTATTAGTAAAACCCATTATATGTTTATATCCCCTTAGATGTTCTTCCATCTAATTTGAATTGTATCGAACTAATAGTCATTGTTTATCACATATCTCTCCTTTGTATATCTTTTAGAAAAGTTAACTACTTCAATTGTTATCCCGGTTATTTCACCATTTTACATTTTCATATGTCATTATATTATGTTGTATCTATTTTCATATGTCATTATATTATGTTGTATTGATTTTCATATTTCATTTTATTATTTTGTATCGATTTTCATATGTCATTATATTATGTTGTATCTATTTTCATATGTCAGTACATTATGTTGTATCTATTTTCATATGCCATTATATTATGTTGTATCCATTTTCATATGTCATTATATTATGCTGTATCTATTTTCATATGTCATTATATAATGTTGTATCTATTTTTATGTCATTATATTATGTTGTATCTATTTTTCATTATACAATTTTTCTCTTCTATGATTTCTTGTTGTTTTATTGGTCTCCATATTGGTTTGATTTCATTATCGTCTAACACATGTCAGATTACGTGATAATTTCTTTTGGAAATTATGTGGCACAATTTCACGGAATTGCTTGATTTTTGCGTTTACGATTATGTATTCACACATATTACTATATTTTCTGCAATGTTTATATTGCTGAGTTCAAATTAATTATGTTTTAATATTTGAATGATTATTGTTGCACTACACTATAATCTGTTTTCTCTTATATTCCAAATTTTCTGCTCGCTTCATTGGTTACCTTCGTCGACTTATAAGTTATTTGGTTCATTGGCTGTTTTTTTATAGATGCTATTATATTGAAAAATAATTTTGTTCACGAAAAGAATCTTAAATAGTTTTTTTAATATATATATATTATCAAATTTCCACTAAACAGTGATGCAGTTTTATTAATGCTTATCTTTTGATAAAAATCGCATATTTCATGATAATCCAGCAATGATACTTTTGTAAGAATTCTAAGTAAAATTGTTTGATAAATTAATAAATATTGTAATTTATATATTTCCTTTCATGATCAAAGTTTCCTGTTTTTAATTGGCCTATCCAGTATATTGATTTTTTATGGTAATATTATATAATCTTGAGATAATATTTATTTTTTCATTTGTAATTATATATATATATATATGTGTGTGTGTGAGTATGTGTGTGTGTGTAGGTATTAAGAAGGAGAAAATTTGATTGTATTGTTAATTGTTAGATGTTAATCCGATGAGCCCCACTGTTAATAAAATACTGCCTTATAAGAAAAAGTGGTGTATTATATTATGACAATATTTATTTATACAGAAATTATTATTTACACATTTGCATAGATTCTGCGGCTGTGGTCATTTTCGATATTTAAATTCCTTAGGTCTCAGTTATCTGGCGAATAAGGAAATTGGATCTCGAAAAAGATTGCAGCCAAAACTATTAATGTGACTATGATTAAGAAAATGCATATGGTTTATGTATTTATGTATGTGTGTATGTGTGTATGTGTTCATTATTAGTGTGCTCATTAACTTTAACTCATTTTTTCACGATCTTCCTTTCACACATCAACCTTCCTCTACGATCATTTCACCTTTCCTCCCTTTCTGTCAGGAATGATCAAATAGGAGATATATGCCAACGCCAAACGTGCGGAAAGAAAC